>NC_071286.1:36560061-36860061 GCF_943735745.2 Anopheles bellator
GCCATCCTGCGCCTGTTGCAGGGACGCTCGACAGGGACGCTCTCCAGGGCAACCAGTAAGGCGATAATAAAACTAGTGGCATGTCAATCGCCGTAAACAAAACTCCTCGTATTGATTCATTGAGTTGCAGCTCGTAATGGCACGCGACATTAGCTGTCAAAATTAATAACTAAATCAATAAATATAAATAATTTTGTTTTTCCCTTGGAACAAATGTCATCCGTGGTCACAGTGTGAGGGTTTGACGAAGGAAAACGAATTTCAACATGCTAAAGACAGGGTGTTCCATCACGATCCAATTATTTAAATGTTTTATAACTCCGCTATTTGTAAGTCGCTTTGACGAATGTGTTCATTTCAGTTCAGATTTATGTGGGGTGTAGAATGTGGGTTATTAACAATTTACCCAAAATACAATATCGACACCAAAAGCGGCCTTTTTTGGGCATTTTTAATTATATTTGACCCAACAGAATTGTATTAAACCAACAGAAAGAAGTCAGATAAAAATTCGGCATTAATAAGCACGCACAGTTTTCACAGTTGAAAAATTATTTTCAATGCAGAACGCTACAATTTTAGCCCGTTGTTTTATCGTAAATTGATCTATAACAAAAACGGCATTGACTGAAGTTTTACCACCTGGTTATTTTATTAAAATCGACTGACAAATAGTGGAGTTATTTAACATTTAAATAGTTAGATTGTGATGTAGCACCCTGTATGTAAAAATACGAGTAGTGATTAAACTGAGATTCAAACTAAAATTTGAATCGCGAAGTAGGACCACAGTGTAAGGAGTGTAACTATATTTTAGGGAAAACATTCAACACCACAAATAAGATGGATCTACCGAAGACGTCTCAAATTAACTTTTAGTTAACTTCATAATCATATGTAGGCCTTATAGAGTCCCAATTGTCCAAATATGGATTCAATTACTGTGCAATTACAGCAACATGCAATCATGCAACATGAAATTCCCAATAAGCTGAGGTCTTTACAAATCATGTCCCGAAAACTGAACTAGGTTACAGTACGGCTGAACTAAGTTATAGAATACCACCAGCAATTAAAGGAAATTTCAACCAAAAGTTGGTCTCGTAGAGGGAATAACATACGCTGCTTTCCGTAGAAAACATTAATGAAGACTTTGAAGAAGTTACTGATTTATCCCTAAGAAAGGGCAAGTGTTAGGGACTTCCCGTGGACACGTTAAGCGAACATTCATCCCACGATGATTCTAAGCGAATGTCGACTGTTGTAGATTTAATTCTAGGTCTGGTTGGTTGAATTGGTAGAGCCTCGAGAATGAACGTTCATTTGTGTCTTGAGAAATATTGAAACTATAGCCATCGTTGCGTGTCTTAAATATCAAGGTACTTGGGACTCCAAGAGACGCACAATCACAATCCCTGCGCGGCGCACATGGAGCCCTTCGAATGTAATGCCATCCTCAGCTGCAGGAGCTTCTGTTCTGGGAACTCTGCACCACACACAATTGGCCGCCGCTTGGCAGATGGTTGCCGTTTGTTTGATTGCATTCGGCGAGGACGCTAAGATATTTTTCATTCCCGGCACACTCATCAACAAGTCGCTTGCGTTAAGGCCACGGGCTGCAGTATCGATTACAGTGCAGCGGCACTCATCGCGAGTGCATCGGGGATGTTGATCGGATGCTTCTTCGCTCGCTCGGGCTTGGCGCAACCCCTTCGGACGAGCGCGAGACGTTCGAATTACTAATTAAAAAAGAATTACCCAACGCAGGGCGCACAGCTGATAGAAACCCGATAAAAATGGCGTCGAGTGTCTGTTAATGACTTTTCTTGGGCCCGGGCGCTTGAGGTTTCCTTTCTTCTTCGCGTTTCGTTCCTTTTTCCGATCTAGAAAACCCGATTCCTGGACGGCCGGTGGCAACGAACGGGCTCCGACTGTTGCTCCGACTCCGAGTGCCCGTGTGGAATGAAAATTGAAGTTGGTGTCCGTGGAATAAAATGCGAGGTAAAAAGAAAATCAGGTGAATCAAAACCAATCAACCGAATTGATTTTGCTCCTCGTAATCTTCGGACGGCGCCTCAACCCCACACGGTAATGGTCGCTCGCTCCGTCCGTGCACGGGACCGACGGAAAACAATGGACACAACAAGTGGGTTTTCATTATCCCTGCACCGGGGTGGGCCGCAAACAAGCAGCAGCGCTCCCGCTTTGTGGGTCACCTTCCGGATATCGCATTACCACTCGCAAACGGTCCTCCAGGAATTCCATTAATCCACAAAATCATCAACCATTCGCTAAGGGCCGAGGAGCTCAAGGTGGAACACTCCGGAGTGCCGCAGAACGAAAAGAAAGGGTTTGTAATCGAAATCGGACGTCGTATACGTCTCGCCAGGCTCCGGTAGGCAGGTCATGTCACGAGGCTAATAGCCAACGACGAACGCAGTAGACGGATAAGTAAGTGAGTGAAGGAGGACAACCTCGGATCACCTCAGATAATTGAAACCCACTCGGTCACTTACTTGTAGATGTGCTTCGGGTCCATCATGCTGCTGAGCAGCGAGCTCATGCCGGAGGTGCCGGGCTTGGCGCTGAGATCGAGCGGCTGCTCACCGGTCCCTCCGCCGCCGGCCGCCCCCAGCTCGGCCACCATCTTGGCGGCGGTCGTCGGGCTGATGGCGGACAAGCTCCGGACACTTCCGGACGCGCCGGTGTCGACGGTGGTCGGCGACAGTTGCTGCTGCAGCTGCGAGTACCACAGGGCTGCTGGGATCGGGAAAGGAGATCGCGTGTTAGGGACCTTGCGACAGTGGCTCTCGGCCATCGTCGGACACTTACGCGTGTAAAGCTGGGCAAGATTTGGCAGGGAGGTGGCCGCGTTGAACTGCGCCGCGAACGACTGCAGCGAGGAGAGGCTCTGGGAGGCGCCCGCCTCGCGCAACAGGGCGGCCACCGTTTTGGCCGACAGTCCACCGGACGCACCGGGCACACCGAGGGCGGCACCGCTCAGCAGGTTGGCCAGTAGCTCCGGTTCGCTGCTCTCGCTCGTGTCACTGTCCGACTCGACCAGGGCCGCGGCGGCAGCCTGCAAACCGGGAAAATCCGGGAACCGATCAGATCTAGGGATGCGCGAGGCGCCACCACCGGTACTTACCCTTCGGTTCAGCCTCTCGGTGACGTCATCGGTCGGGATGGGAGGAGGGCCACCGCCGATACCGCCACCGCCGGATTCTGGGACCAGCTCGCCCGCCTCGTTCACCGTCAGCAGCTTGCCGTCGACGCAGAAGTAACACTTGTCCTGCGGCTTCCAGTCGATCGGAGTGGCCGGCGGGTCGTTGACCGGCGACGAGCTCGTGGTGGTCGGTGCCGTCGTCGCCGTCGTCGCCCCGTCGCCCTTCAGCGGCCGTGGCGTCATCGGACCGTCGCGACCATCGTCGTCGTCCTCCTCCAGCAGCACCGAGCCGTTGCTGCGATGCGATGCTATCGTGTTGTTGTTGTTACTGCTAATGGTATTGTTGTTGTGGGCACCGTCACCCGTCGGAACCTTCGGTACGATGTTCAGCTTGAGCGGGGTGGCCCCGCCACCCGTTTCCGGCTTCACGAGCGCGGCCTTTGGATCGGCGTTTTCTGGAAATGGAAAGAGCGCGAACACGTCCTTAGTTGGTTCTTGAGTTTGGGATTTGAGTACGTCATTTAAGGTCTCTCCAGCCGAATGGTCAATACCCGGTCACGACAGGTTACAACTACAACTCTACAGGATCAGACCTAACATTCTACGGAGTTGACGATCTTCCAAAGTCCAAATACATCTTCCACGTTCAGTCCACGATCTATGGCTCTATGGACCGGCCTAGTGCTCACCTATTGGTTCCTGCTTGACGACGGCCGTCTTGTCTAGGGCGGTGGCCGCAGAAGCTTCCCGATCCGGTCGCGGACTCCCCGCCGGCTGGCAGCTAGCGTCCGGGGGAGTGGGACACTGTCTTATCGTGACCATTGGCTGTTCCTCGCCACCGGTCCCGGTGGACTTGGGTCGAGCGTTCGTCGGGGACGCAGTTAGTGGCGGGACCGCGGTCGTCCTGCCGGGTCCATTATCGTTGCCGTGACAGTTCACCGTCACCGGCGGGCTGGTGGCTCGGGAAGTGCTATCGCTGGTCGCGTCGCAGCGGAGTTTCTCGGTCGCGGTCATTGGGTGCGCCAGGGAGGAGGCGTTCGTGTTGGAAGGTGAACTACAGGGACTGGCCGCTAGCTTTGGGTCGACACCGTCGACGTCCCGTTGTGGACAGTGTCCGTTGCGAACTGCGAAAAGAGGGAAAACACCGGTTGATCCCAGTCCCGGGTTCAATTCTCCCGAAACGTCCGGAGAATCCGGACTACTACGCTACTCACCTATGGCCATGGCTGCGTTCGTACTGGAAGCAGCCTG
The DNA here is from genome assembly GCF_943735745.2 of Anopheles bellator. Classification (NCBI taxonomy): domain Eukaryota; kingdom Metazoa; phylum Arthropoda; class Insecta; order Diptera; family Culicidae; genus Anopheles; species Anopheles bellator. Next base: position 36,564,479 of record NC_071286.1, read on the forward strand.
GGCCGCAGCGGGAGTGGTGAGCACGGCAGCGGCTGCGTTGGCGGCCGCCACGATGGATTTCTGGTCGATCAGGACCGGACCGCCACCGCCTCCGACGGCGCCTCCACCGCCACCGGTGAGCGAGAGGGCTGCGGCGGCCGTCGTCGGGCCTGTGGAACTCATCAGCTGTGCAGCGGCTGCTGCCGCCGCCGCCGCCGCCGCCGTCGTGGCCGGGCCTCCGCCAACACCGCTCAGCATCAGCTCGTCCTCGGTCGTTGAGTTTGTGGTGCTGGTGTCCAGCAGGTTCAACTGTTGTCGCGTTAGGACGTCCTGATAGTGTTTCCATTTCCTTCGTCCCATCAATTCTTCAGCGACACGTTCTAGTCCTGCGATCGAGAGAGAGAGAGAGAGAGAGAGAGAGAGAGAGAGAGAGAGAGAGAGAGAGATTCAGTCATCAGTAGATGGTCCAAGGCTTATGGCAACGTGCCGCGCTACAGATTCGCTAGGTTAGATGGGGTTAGTTGTGGTTAGTTGGGATGCCCGCTCGTGGTGCGCAGAAAGTGGAATGTTAATGTAAAGAGTCTGGATCTTTCACAAGCAGTGATCTACGGTTTTGTGAAAAGCTGAGACAGACCTCCATCTGGAGAATCCTTTACATGGAGCGTTCCGAAAGAAGATCCCAAATGATGAGGGAGACTCCACAAGTTCAGAGAGGAGATTTCAGTGAAGGAAGATTACAGCTAAGAATCTAGACCACAAATAGTAACTTAGGAGTAGTTTTGTTTGCTGGACGTTCTAAATCCGGAAGTCAATATTGAACCCTATGGTGTTGCAGCCATGTCAAGAAACCAGAAACTGAGTAACTCCCAGCGGGTCGGAATTAGGAGTCTAGCGTAAAGTGTTGTCCCTGGCGCTCTTGGGTGCTAGCCAGCGTTTCAACACAACTCTACTCATTCAGAGGATCAGGGGCACTCCATCTCAAGAAGATCACAACTCGATGGTCTTGGACAATTTACGGTTCTGCGAAAGCCCAATCCATTCGATTCGATCCGGATTAGCTCGTGATTGGCCCGGGTTTGCAGCAGGGATCTAGGGGTCCTACACATCGTATCGACCTACACCGGCTCGGCTAATTACAAATCGGTGGTGCCTCTTGCCGTGAAAAGCCACGGCGATTGGGACAATCGGGAGTCGTGCTGCTGCCGTCATCGTCGTGTCGACGGGAAAGAACTTTGCTAATCAATAATCATTTGCCAAAGGGCTCGGGATGGGGTTGGCGTGTAGCATATCGTATGTGTGCCTGTGTGTGCAGTTTGTTATTTTTACTCCAAGGAGGGGAGTTCCTAGCTAAGGCCCGCCTAGGTTTATTGTTTTAATGACGTGGCCGTTCCTGTGGCCCGCTCACGGCAGCAGCAGCAGTTAATGCTCCGTCCTCCGTTTTTTTCGTTCGTATTTTTATACAGTCCAGGACCGGGGCCCTAGGATATCTCCCGAGTGTGGCAGTGCACCTAGGAGGAACCCACACACTCCTACCCACCCATACACGTTGGACGGTAGCCAGCGAACGAGGCCTTCAATGGCGGGCGCCGCGTTCGATCCTATTTTCAAATTTTAATTACTTTCCGTTTCCCCGTAGCCGCCTGTAGGTCCGCCCGCTCCGTCCCCGGCCGTGGCGGAGGAGGTCCTTACGGCGCACGCAATTTTGACCCATTTAACCCGCGTTATTCGGTGGAAACGTTGCACAAAGTTCCGCGCACCGCGGCACCGGCGTAGGATAATAATTAAGGAAACCCTTCCACGGCCACCCCGTGCAGTCGCCCCCCCGGGGTGGAGGTCCGAGGGTCCTGGAGCTGTTCGGCTGCCCCTGCTGCTTACCGAGTGCCTTACAGTGGGCAGGCCGATCCGAAGACAAGAAAGGACCCTTCCCTTCATAGCGCCAATTGTAACGGGTGGCCCCGGGGGAGGGGGGTTCGGTGCAACAACAACAACCGAAAGCAAAAAGAAAGAAAAAGAAAACAAAAACCAGCAACCAGAACGTCCTGGCGTCGGTTGGGCCGAGGCCATTTCCATCATCATCCTCTATCCTGCGTACCGTCGGCGTCGTCGTCGTCGTCGTCGTGCGTGTGTGCATGTCATTTATGCGTGCACCCTTCCGCCCACTCGCACCCACACACACACACACACGCACCCTCCTAAAATCGGTAACTACACGGGCCGGGCCGCGGTCTTAAGGACGACGAAAATCGTGGACGCGGACGGTGCCGGCAAAGGGTGGCCCGAGGGCGGAGGTGGCTTCATTTATGCGTAACAAGCAGTGCGTTTGCAGTACCACCCACCCACCCGCCACGTGGTGCATCCTTCGCACGGTGCAACGCACTCCAACGGCGGGGGACTCCGATCGCCGCCACCGCCGTCGCAACCGGCGAGAGTCCGTTGACTTCCCAAATAATGCGCCTTACACACATGCGGCTGGTGGGCGGTTGGCAGAGTGTGGAGGGGGTGGTAACATGCCACCGAACACCGAAACTGGACCCTCACGCACATACATAAGTAATAAATAGAAAATCGATAGTGCATTTCATTATTTCAATATTAGTTTGCATTAAGCATTATTATTTCTGGCCAGGGCCGAGCCAAGACGTTGCATACTCTCTCTATCTCTCGCTTTCTCTCTCTCTCTTTCTATCGCAAGAAATAGCCGGTGGTGTTATCTTGTTGTGGCACCGACATCCTGAGACGTGTCCTTATCGTACCGGAACCACTTCCGGCGAAATTTCGGCCCGATGTCAGTAGTGACAGTGGAACCCCACACCGTAGGGGATTCTGATCACGTTGGCGGGGACAATGGGGACCGAAACCAAGCGAAGGGGCCCGGAATCCTGCCGGAAGTCAACAACTTAGCCCAATGACGAAAGACACTTTTTATGCGATTGCCACATTAGTTATCCTTTTAAATCAAATGTATTGAATATGTTGTAATATGTGCTTTTTTACGATTGAATTTATTATTTAACTTTTAATAGTATAAAGAAGATCTGTTAAAATCTTCGGGAAGGATGCTAGGGATTCTATCATAGCAATTACTGACCTCTTTGTTTCGGTTTAATTCAGCAGTAACAATTACTGAGTTGTTCAATAAGTTCGTAGCCTCGGTAACAGAGGCGATGCTACCAGTCTTATTTGTTTTTCTCATGTTGGTACACTTTTCATATGAACGTATGTGAAGTTTAATTTCAATCAATAACTTAATTCGTTTTTACAAGCCATTTAGTATCGACGTGTCACAGTAATTTTGCAATGGAAAAAATTAAGTATCGTGGAGAGATTTAATTTTTATTTTTGGAAGGTTTAAAAGCAAAGGAAATTAAAGAACGAATGTTGAAAGTCTATGAGGACTCTTCGTCTTCAATTACTACATTAAAAGGGAGGTTTATGAATTTAAACGGTGGTCGTACAGCCTTCAAAACACAATACATGAAATCGTTAAAAATACAGGATATCGCACAGGAACATCGTCGAATGACTGAAAGAAATTCAGTACAAAAGTGAATAATAAAGTGTACTTCAAACCATAAAAATGTGTTTTTCTTATCGCGACTCCGAACTTATTAAACACCATAGAATGTTAGAGCTCCTGTGAGTTCTATTCGAAGCCTTGTATTCGGTTTTACTGAACCGCTTATGTTTGCATTGATACTAAACATTTAAGCCTGCAATGTGTAGTTGAAAATACGCTCGAATGCTGCCATAAAAGGCTTTAATTCCTCGTCGAAAGGTGGACATAATGTTGAGGCACAACTAGATAGAAGACACCTTTTCCTTTATTTTACGCCAAAATTATACTCGCCAAATGTGACGTCAAAAAAGGCGTCAATTTCTACCCTGACCAGTGCATTCACTTTTATACTTCGGTTGGATTAGAAAACATAATATAGAAAAAAGCAGACGAAGGTTTCAAAAGCAGTGTAATTCGTTGAATGCTTGTAGCAAATCGCCAAACCACTACAGAGCTGACGGAGCCAATCTGCTTTAATGGCATTGAAATAATGACCGCCGCGCCCGGGGTTGGGATCCCGAAACCGGTTCCACTGTAAAGGAGGCCCTACTTAGTAAGGGCCATGCCGGCTGGCAACCCCTTCTTCGATTCGCTGCACGCGCATTTGTGAGTGTGTGTGCGTGGGTGGCCACGTGTCCTGCGGATGGCCAAGGGCATCCTGGGCATAATGGATCGCACTCAGTAATAAGTCAGTCGGCGCAAAAAACCCATCAACAATGGCAACAGTTTCATCATCAAAAAGCAAGTGGAAGACAGTAGCGCACCCTCTCGGAGTGCATCTTGCGATTCGCACACACACACCAACACCAACTAATGTCACCCACACACACAGTGACACGGACAACACGGGGGCGTAGTGTTCGGTGCCGAAAATTGGAGAACATGACCATCACGCGCTTCGCCTTGCAGCAGCAGCAGTGCAGCCATATGCAATGCCCATTTACCACCCACAACCACCCACACACACCCACACACACAGCGGATGCAATAACGGCCAGGGAGATGAACTAATTCCTGCTCCGAGGGTCTGGGGTCGAAAAAAGGGGAGAGCCGGCGACTGGCTATCGGGAGGTGGTGACCTGACCGGGGGGGGAGGGGATTCGATTCTCGAAAATTGCATTTTCTGGCCACATGCTAAGGTGCCAGAAACCCGGAAGCCTCGTCCGTCCGTCGGCCTCATCGGCGGCGTCGTCGTCGTCGGCGTCGTCGTCGAACGTCTTCACCCCGTTCGGACCAGTTCAAACAGCCAACGGTCCAAAGGACTTGGCACTCAAACACACATCCACACACGCGAGCAGGAGTAGGCACACAAAGAACCCCCCCTCACACCCTGACAACCCCTGGCCCGGTGGTAATCCCCGGGGTTGAGGAAGCCGGACCCAGAGGCGGCCGGATGTGGTTAAAGGAAATTTCAAATCTTCGATCTTCAAACCGAAATTTTCCATCCCACCCCGGTTGACCCTGGGCCTGACCGGCCTGATCCGAGGACCTATCAGGCGTACCGGGGGAGGAAGGCGAAGAATAAGAAGCCGGTCTTCTTCTGCCCCGGGGTGTGCATTCTTGGGACATATCCCTCTCCCTGTTGGTCCGAAAAACCACAAACCGAAACCCGGCAACGAGGGCCACAAGAAGCGCCTTGGGCCGGATCCATCCAGCTCCTGGCAAGATGTTCAAGATTAGAAGTCCAACCCAGCGAGTGAGAGAGAGAGAGAGAGGGCATCTGATGACCCCTCTTCGGGGTGAAGAAAGTGCAAACGGCGGGAAACGCCAGGCGGCAGCATCGTCCGGTTTTAGGAAACATCCTTCGAGCTGCAGGCTTTTATTGATGAGTAGCAGGAGGGAGGTCGGTAGGAGGTTGTCCGGTGCGCATACGATCATGCCCGCCCGGGGGTGGCCAGGTCCACCCAGGAATCGAACCGGACACGGTGATCCAGAGCTAGGAGCTTCGCCTCCTCACTCTCTCTCTTACTCTCGAAGACAGGCAGCCCAAGAAAGGCCGGGTCTTGCTCGCTGCGCTTACAATCTAATTTCGACTGCCTCCTTCTGCATTATTGATGCATCCGAAATGCATCCGAAAATTCACCACCCACCGCACCGAGCACGCACGTACGACGCATGTACGGGTGTGTGTTTGTGTGCACACGACGCAATCAGGCGAAGACCCTGGGCCTTGGGCTCCGGTATCTCGGTGTCTCGGCACTGCAGTTGGCAGCGGGAGAATCGGCGGCAGGGTGAAGGCGAAGGCACATGCACCAGAAGAAAACTGGACACACCACCCCGGGCCCGCTAGCTATCGTCCGGTGCATGTATAGGACGAGGCTTGGTCCTTGGACCACCTTGAAGAAAACTTCGACCCAAACCCGAACCTCTCACCGGGTTGGGTTGGGCTGGGCTGGGTGGTGGGCTTGGACTGAGCCTACCTACTAAGCCTGCCTTCGATTTCGCAATCGAAGAAACCCTTGAACACACAAAGACACACAGGCCACAGGACCGGATTCCGTCGTCTTCTGGTCTGGCCTGGTCCCTTTGCATGTCTCTGCATGTAAATAGGCCTCCGCCCATGCGGGGGGAGTTCCGAAATCCAACCCACGTCTACGAGACGGCAATTCCCTCTCTCCATCTCTTTCTCTCTCACTCTAACACATAGCCGGCAAGGGTAAGCTATGGCGCGCCCTAATGGCCTTATCTTCATCGTCCGTCCGTTCCGTCCATTTTGTGGATTGGCAATTTTCGGAAGTTCGACCAGGTAGGGGCGGGTTGGGTTGCGTTGGGTTGGGTGGTCGGACCTTCGAGACGACCGAAAATCCTTATCATAAACATAATAACATGTTTACGTGTAGGTTTTACACACATGAATACCACCATAAATTATTCGACCCGAAGCGACCCTCGCTCCACCCGCTCACTGTATGTGTGCAGTTGCATTTCCGGCTGCACTTTCGATGCGAAGGGCGACACTATCTCGAGACGTTGGCGAAGCACAAGTGCCGAAAAGGAGTGCGCGCTGCGGTCCGTTTTTGCGTTCCTTGCAGCGCTCCGAGGGGGGCGAGGCTGCTGGCGGTGGTTGCGGTTTCCTTTCCAATCGCCGGCAGGCTGGCGGGTTTTGTCGCCAAGCAGTCCCCCCACAGACCTTCGGTGTCTTCGACGTGTTGGTAGCTCCGAAAATGTGATTAGCAACGGGAGTGGCCTGTGGCGTACGGCGGAGATTGTGTCAACGTTCGGCCTCTGCTGGCTGTGTATGTGTTGGGGGGAGGTAAATCCTGACCAGGCTCCCGAAGACACCTACCGAACCGAAGGGCCCTTTGAAGAGTGCAATTTTTGGCACACCGACCCAGGGGCGACGGGGGATGAGGTCTGGTTTGTAATTGGAATTGAATTGCACACGGCCCGACGAGGACCCGAGGACAGTCCATTTGGCATCCGATGAAAGGCTCCACAGGCTCCCTCTCTCCTAAGTCCACAAAGTCCAATGCTCAGGCTTACATTGGAGGCTTTGCTCAGGCCACCCTGGCAAAGAATAGGTCCTGTGTAATCCCACCACCCCGCCGGTGTAACGACGGCGAAGAAGTCAGCAAGAAGCCGTCCGAACCCTCGGCCAAGTCTTGTAAGATTCCCGGAGAAGAACCATTCCCAGAGAAACTCCGTTTGTGTTATCGAAGGTTTGACAACAATATTTCGTTTCGAAATCGATTCGTGCCAGGTACGTGCTGATCCCGGGGGTTGTGCTGCGCCAAAAGGCAACACCGGGTCGAGTTATCCACCACCACAACGGGCTGGTGAGACCGTTCGCCGGAAACAATTGCAAAACATTAGACAAACCCCGCATCTTAACGTAGGAACCACATCGCCAGAAGATGACCGCACGGAGTCTGTACGTGTGCATGTGTGTGTTATTCCCGAATGTTTTCCAGGGCAATTGATCGAAAACATTTGGCGAAGCACATCTAATGTACTACTACTGTCTTGAGCAGAAACCATTTGGAAATTAGTGAAATGTTATTAACTCATTATAATTAAACAAACTTTACTCAAAATAAAATCCCAAATAAAAAGCAAAAGTAATGAGGGAACATAACAAGCCTGAGAAGAAAACAAGCATGAAAGCATGGAAACTGAATAAGAGATATAACTTTGGGAACTGAGAACGAATAGAAGGAAAAGCTACATTCGATTAAGATGTGAGAAATTGGTCTCCAAAAAACAATCGACTGTCTCTGATAATCTTTGAAAGAACTCTACATTTAAGGAAAGTAAAGATTTTTTTTGGAATTACCCACCATAAAGTTAAAACTAAATCTTCAAAAGTAAGCTAAACTCCATATATCGTGAACTAATGAAGTGTCAAAAATAAGGGGTATAATTCTGGATTTAAAAACCCCAAACATTAAAAATACGCCTATATGTATGCAATCTGTTTCACTTTTAATGAACTATAATTTGTATATTTTTTTGTAGCTTCGAACGCCAAATGCTTTTGTGCCAAGTAAGCTTTGCAGCCTAAATGTATGCAACCCGCTGCCCGATAAGTGTGAACCCCTCAATTTATATGTCCAATTTTGTGGTTCACCTGTCACATATTCCGAATGTTTTGGGTTCACCTTGTCCTTTCGAAATTGGACGCCGGCAAACACATGCCCAAAGAGTAAATAATACCCAAAAGCCACCACTGAGTACCGCCCTTCACAATACGTTCATATTAATTATGTGCAATGCAGTTCTGGAGCAATTGTTGCTGGCCGGATCGGGATCGGGTGTATGTCTGCCGGAATGGGTTTTATCAACCATTTCTTTGACAATATTTTCGGACATGTTTGCCCGAGCACGGAGAGCACGGTCGAACAACGAAGGAGTTTGTCTTGGGCACTCAGCAGGACCTCCTCCTCCTCGGTGCGTTGGTGTATCGGTGCAACATATTGTGTGCGGCATCACTCACGTACGACCCACTTAACGTTTCGCACCGGGTGATGTGTCTCGGGGATCGGCAGCGATGGGGAGGATCTGGACCGGAGCCTGGTTCGGCATTTCGAGCGCATTTTAATAGAGTTTCTTCTGCCGCATCTGCCCGGCGAGAAGGTGGCCATCTTCTAGTGCCTTGCAATGAACTCCCTCGCTGTCGTGCGTGTCCTGACCGAAAATTCCTTGTCCAGCACGCACAGGCACACTGGAGAGAGCGTCCAGAGCCCGGCGGAAGCTAAATGGTAATCGGAATCCAAGCTGATCGACTTCACCGAGCCATTCGATTAGAGTGGGACCAGGAAGGATGGCTACGCAGGGCAGCTATGGCAGGGGCCATCCCTTCTGGGCCCGGACTATTTCTTATTATGCCCGGCCCGTCTTGGGGCCGGCCGGACCGGACATCAACTTTCTTCCCGAACCTGCCAGCCGGGTGGGGGGCTGATTCGACGAAACAGCCAACCCAACCCGGGCTAGCAAGGAAGCAGCAGCGTCTCGAAAATGGCCGCCTGCATCTTGGGTGTGTGCACGTGTGTGCGTGTTATGTAGGGAAAGAAGGCCCTGCCCGGACCCGGACCAAGATATAATTTAAGACAAGTGACCGAGCGAGCGAGCGAGCGCACCGCCAGAGAAGACTTCGAGAAGCGAAGTCATCGAAAGGATATATCGGAAGACATGCATAGTTTACAGGGAGCAATTAGATTTGCTACGCGTCCATTCCGAATCCTGCCGCCTTCCTGGACTGGTCGGTCGAGGGGTCTTTTTAAAATCAAAATTAATGAAATTTTCTGAAGCCACACATTGCCCGGAACGTCTCCTTCTTAATTGAAGAAGACGCCCGGGCCCCGGACGTGTCCCGTGTGAGGGTCCCGGTTCTCACAAGACGATGCGCCACCGGCGACGGTGACGACGACTCGGGTGCTTTCTGAGAAAATGGTGAATCTTAAGAACGGCAAAGTCGTGTTCCCTTGCTTCGGAACTTCTTCGGATGACGGGGCGCAACCCGAACCCGGAAGCAGTATTTTAGCCCCGGGGCAGGCGATGATGATGGTGCTGATAGGGTTGAGGATGGTCGGTTGTGTAATAAATACCGATCATAACTCGATCATCAATCAATTCCTGGGAGCCGGTCCATCTTTTCCAGAAGCTGCTTATCCCCGGCGCACACCAGAAGCCAGTGGCCACCCGGCTCTATGTGTGTGTTCCTTTTTCGTGCCACACACAAGCATAGGCACAGGAATGAACGGCTGTGCATACATCTCAATAAATTCACATTATTTCCCAGATTCGCCGGGACAGCGCTGGCGCTCCCTGGCCAATCCCGGGACCGACAGTGGTGCCGGCAGGGTGCGTGTCCTTTAATTTATATTTACCATAAGATGAGCCCCGGCAAGATGGCGGTCTCGAGAAAATGGCAGTCCCACACACGGCTCAGCTCCGACTGCCTCCGTCTAAGAAGAAAGTAGAGCCTTCTTCAAAATATTATGCCTCCCCAGGCCCATGCGTGTGCCGGTGTGTGTGCGTGTGGGTGGGTGGGTGGTCGGGTGTTCGTGTGTCGAAACCAAAGATGCTGTGGCCCATTCCAATTAGAGAGCTAGCGGCTGCATCGTCCTGACGGCCATCGCCGGCTAAGGCCGGAGGTGCCTAAGAAGAGGATGGTCTTTTGTGTGTGTCTTGTATTGTGAAAATCATCGCCGATAAGAAAATCTACACCACCCACCCGTTCCGACCCGGGGGGAGGGGGCCACCCACCGTACATCATCATCGTAGAGTTGAGGCCCCGGATTCCGGACCCGACTTTCGGTCAGTTTTCGATCCGAGGCCAAAACCTCGGCGCACCGACAGAAGTGTCTTCTTCAAGAACTCCGCCCGCTTGGTGTGTGTTAGTGTGCCGGTGGGTGGGGCAGGAGCCTTACCGCCTTAGCACAGGCGCCCCGCACCATGCGTGTTTCGATCATCAAAAAACCACCCACCCAGAAGGAAGCGCAAGAACTGGTGCAGGTCCTTGCACACGGAGGATGCACACTTCACACGTGTGCGTGGCCACGCACACGCACGTCCGTGTGCGGCGTAGGATGAGGTGGACCGAGGAGGGCGCCACCGGTTAGGCCGAAGGCCGAGCTCGAATTTCGTCCCCGTCCGATCGTGTCCTGGCGTCCCGGCCAACCCATCTTCTTACGAGCCCCCCAAGAAAGCACGCGGGGTGGTCAAATTTTATGTAGCTCTCAGGTGAGTCTTATGTCCTAGCCCCCGGCCGGGTGGGGTCCGATCCGGATCGATTCGGCTCAACTCCGGGCCAGGTCGGTTGCGGAGTGGAGAAATCGAATCCTTAATAATTTTCTTATACCGATGCCAGGCCCCGGCCAGATCATCATCTTCTCATCCGCCTCCCTTCGCCGCCCGGAGCTCCCCCAGCACCCCCCTTCACCAGGGTTCCGTTCGGCGCGCGGTCGATAAGATTATGATCCGAGAGAGGGATTCTTCGTCCCTTCGGTCCGTTCGAGCGAAGGTTCTGCTCCGTGCTGCCGTAGCTAAATTTGGCCCCGGAAGGGGACGCAGGGTGGCAAGGGCAAGGAGTTTCAAGGTGGGAAAGGATGGCTTCGGTGCAATAATCTTTTATCTTACCCCAAAAGATGCACATGTGTATGCAGTCGGCCGGTCGGGCCCTTTATCTACCGAAAGCCGGGACTCAGAAACATAATCCCCCGGCCCGCCCCGCCCAGCCACACCACACCGAGCGGCATCAACTTCTTGCCACCGGCTAAGAAGAAGGACTTCGGTGTCGGAAGTCGACTATAAGCCGTCGGTGGGCTTATGTTTTTCGGTCCGTGTTGCTTCGCCGTACGTGCGGCAACCGAACACGGACTTCCACTTCCGGACACAGGAGAAGGTGGAGTTTTTCGGCACAATAATGTTGTTGTTGGGGTGGTGGTGCTGCGACGGATACGGGGGACGGCAACCGGGCGTGTCGATGATGTTGGCAAACTTTTGGCAGAAATAAATCGGGACACAATTTAATAAACTCCCCCGGCAGATGTTCTCTGTGGGATTGGGCCACCCTTTGGCCGCCATCGCTCTTCTGCGCGGAGGCCGTAATTTATGGGGCACCAGACAAACTTATGAAGAAACCTTTTGGATGCCAGCTTTATGAGCATTGAGTTTTAATTGTTATACAAAAACGGGTAAGAATTTATGGCAATATTCTGGACAGAAGGCAAAGAATGTCGTTGTTTTATAAATGCAGTGAAATTCTGGAATTTGAACCACGAAGATAGAAGATACTAAGGGATCCTTTAGTCAATCAAAAGTCAATCGAAAACATCAATCAAGACGTGTAGAAATAATATTTCCAGTTCTCCAGTCCTCAAGTATTTTGGTTGACCAGATTATTTCAATTAATTGAACTAATTCTGTTACATTGAGTGGTTGCTTGTTCTCAACTGGTTGTTGGCTGGTGTCAATCAATTCATTTCATTCCTTGAATAATCATTCTTCAGTTTTCTGGAAAGATCATAACGCCTTTGTCATTTACTTTTTGATGTTGCACATTTAAGTTCTCTTGATGATGTTCGCATTTAAGTAATGAGGAAATTTGAACTTTTCATAGCTGTAGTTGAGTCTTACCAACGACTCATTACTAGTGCATAGCACCTTTACCCAGAATAAGGGAGGTTTTAAGGCAAGCCGATACTAAAATGCCATCCCTTTTTCACATTGGCTTACTCGTGTTCAAAAATCCTTTGAAAACAACGTCAGACGTTTGCCTGCATCACACAAAGGTTCCATTACTCTTCTAATTGATGTTGGAGCTGAGTAACTTTCAATTTGTTTACACGCTGATTTGCTGTTGATACACTTGTTACATACTTATCTATTCGTTTTGGTCCAAATCTACTCTAGATGTTGTAATACCGAGTAAACTTAAGACAAACTTTGTTTCGCATTGCTTACATTCACACAACTTTATGTTTGAAGCTGTTTGCTTTTTCTATCCATCATCTGAGAGAATTGTTTAAATGATGTTGATAACTATGAATATTATCAAATATCAAATGTCTATGAAAATTTTCCCATTGTCGTTTGACATACTGTACACTGGTACTCAATGCGTGACTAGCCCACCCTTAATAAAGACTAATTTGCTCGTGGCTTATCTGAAAAGCAATATCCAGCGATCGTAGGACGGTCTCTGGGATTGATAGAAGGAGCTTAAAAAAAGGAAACTGTTGATGAAACTTGAAAAATTGGCTCCACAATGCCTTTGAAAGAATTTCTCAAGATACGGAGCTTTCTTATGGAGCTAGCGAAGCTTTCCTTGGTGCCCTGTGCCTTCTCAAAGTTATCAAAACGATTACGAAGGAAGCTTGACCACTCTTTCATCTAAATACAATGCGCACGATAATTGTATTAAATGAACTAACGAGTAACAATAAAACTTTAAATTAATAGATGAACAATCCTGTCAATCGGAAACGGAACGCAATGGTCCTTGACTAGTCTCCCACGCTACATTATGTCACATTTAAAACGAGCCAACGGCTGACTCCGTTGGGTGACCGAGAAATAAAACGCCCAAGAGACTTGTGGCCACCGCAGCTCACCGAATCGTGTCCCGGAGCCGAAGTAAGTCTGATTAGTATCAGCAGGGAAGGAAAAAACAAACTCCAAAAATACCTCACCGAGGGAGCCTCGTCTCGGCCTGTTTACGTCCGAAGCGGCGAAGTACCACACTACAAATTAACACAGCCAGTGACGACGGAAAAAAGTGTGGCACCGCAGCCGAAGGTGCAGCGAAATAAAAAAAAAAAGATAGTCGCAAAGAAGTCGGAAGAAAGTTCCCGTGTCCCCGCGGCGGCGCGCACCCGGGATGGGTTTATCGATTTTTCCTTCAACAGAAGTTGCAGCACTAAACGGAGGAGAATGCGTCAGAAGGAGACGCGTGAGGAAAGCTGCCCTGCTGCCCTCGAGGCGCACTCGGTCTCGTGTCTTTTTCTATTTTACGCTACGCTTCCAGTGACCCGTCTAGTCCGCCGCGTAACTAATCCGGACGGCGACCGTCCCGCGGCGAGTTGGGTTAGGTTAGGTGTGTAGTGCACACCCCTTTCCGGTGTCCTAGGTCGCGAGTTACAGCAGCGAGTGCACAGCCCTTCGGCGTCGGTGACGCCGAATGTCGACCGAAATGCCGGAACCGGGCCCCGATCGATGCCGCAGAAGGTGTAAATGAACACGGCGAACGGTCTCCCGGTGTTCGTGTCTTGGTCCGCCCCGTCCGGGTTCGCGTTTGCTTTGGTCGTTGGAAAAAGACCCGCGTCACGCTCCTTCGCTGTGTGTGTGGGCGGAGGATAACGAAAAAAGGTGGCTCCAAATCAACACGTTACAACGGCGAGACGTTGTGTGGGTTTTTCAGCAGACTTCCAGCGACTCGGTATTCCACAAGTCCTGGTCCAGGTGTGCCAGGACAATCAAATTTGAATTAAAAATTTAAAGGAATCAGCTTCAAAAGATAGCCAATGCTTCCCCAGGACCAGAGCGTTCTAAATCTTAATTGGCAATGACTTTCACGTTACACGTTAACACCACGTTAGCTGCTTCAGCGAGCACGTTAGCACCTCACGAAAGAACTTCGTAGATGTGAGCTGACGTGTATTCAATAAAATTCCTTTCTTCGTCCAGTACGCGATCTGTTTAATTTATTTTGAGTGTCTACTTTTTACCCATTCAAAGTAATCCCTTATGAGATAAAGCACTTCAGAAAATTATTTTATGGCGGCCCTTTCTTGGTGAGTGCGGGCACTTCGACGTAGTTTGAACTTGTCGGCCCTCGGAGAGTTTCCTTCGGCCTAAGGTAGCTTTCATCATAAGTGATAGTGTTAATCTGTGAAATTTTGGCCTTGGGAAACGAAGGGCGCGTTTGGGACGTCCAAATACTGCAACTGTCTACGAAGACATAGCCAAAGCTCACCAAACGGTGCTAGACGACCACCGAATTAACTGGCGGAGGTAATAGAGGTTGTGAACGTGTTAAAAACTGTATTTGTCACAATTAAAAGCAACATTTAGACATGAGAAAGCTGTCCGCGCGTGGCTGCCGCATTTGCTCACGGTTTGAACTGCTTGACTATCGGTCACCTTAGTCTCAGTCACCAGATCTAGCCCCAAGCGAATTCGTTTTGTTTTCTCAACTGAAAATTCGGTGGTCTCGGTGGTGGTCAGAAATTTTCGTCAATCGGAGAGGCAATGGAAGTAACTGAGGATCAATTGGAAGGTGCGTCTTTAATATCAAGCCGTCAGGAGGTCAGTCTTTTCGAAACAGCCTCTCCTTAAATCTTTCGTTCGGTTGAGGAACTGCCCGAAGTGAAAAAGTGTATCTCGTCTCGTATCGTTCGATTCCGGGGATTATAAGGCACAGAAGGTACTCTTTAAGCAGGTCTAAGAACTCAACGTCTTGGGACAATCCTTGCTACCTGAACCGCAGACGCCCTGCATCATCGTATCAGAATGCTGTCCATTACGCTCTTAAATCATGGATCTCGCTGATTGATCATTGACGAATCAAACCCACTGAGTCCGTCGGAGCAGGTCCCAAAAATGCAAACCCAAAACCCAAAGCCTCACCAGCGATTGGTTAGCCCGGGGCCAGAGTAACCCGAAACATCGTGGTAGATGCAATTGAATGCATTCGCGCACGCAAAACAAATTGCACTACAACGGTGACATTAGGCCTCAGTGGGCACGGCCCGAACATGGGAGGCCCGGGGTTCCGGGCGGGTGGGGCAGCCGTCGGGATCAGTTGGGAGCGCGCGTGCAGAGCGAATTTTAAAATCCCCGGGATTCCGCATCGATGATGCATAAATATTGCACTTTGTCATTTATATCAATTTTGCATGAATGTGTATGTTCCTGTGTGTTCGTGTTCATGGGGGCGGTCTTTTTTGCTTCTTTCTACAAATAATGACAGGATAATAAAAGTGCCCACCCACCCCGCCGCCGGGTGGCGATCAACAGCAACGACGACAAAAAAGAACGGGGAAAAAGAAAAACACAGCACCGTGCGTAAATGGGGTTGGGTTGGATGGCCACCGAGGCTCGGGGCGGCGACTGTCACGCGGAGCCTCTGTCTTTTCGTCTGGCTTTTCGCGACGACGGCAGCGGCGGCGGCGACAAGAGCCACCAGGCGTCTCCATCGCCGCGGACTTCCTTCCTGGCCGTGCGCGGCCAGTTCCGTCCCCACCCCCACCACCCCGCGCGCAATAGACTGCAGGTTCATTTTTAATTTACGAAAAAACGGAAAATTCATTTTCGGTGGGTCGCGCAAAATTCAATTTGTTCGGCCGAACGCCGATGATGATTATCCCTGTGTTGTTGCTGCGCGAGCCCCTGGACGATGGCCATAATTATGCTACGCGCGCGTAACATAAATCCCATCCCTGCTGCTCCCTGGCCCTATGTACACATAAGGGAGGGGAAAAAAAGTCATCGGGGTGCTGCCACCGTCGCGTGGCCAGTGAACGGGGGAAGAAAAAAAACCGAAACGAAACGCGCCGCCAACAACAAAAAATAAATACATCGATCGCAACCCACACACGGATGCATGCGGGTTTGAGAGTGTTAATGCACACATGCATATGGCATTGCGAGGCGGGGGGGGGGGGGGCCCCCCCCCACCCCCGGGGTGGACCACCACCCCGTCCAGGCCCGGCGTCAACCGGAAATGGCGGCAGTAATGGCAGTCGAATTATGTGAGGGCCGCGCAACGAGGCAACAAAAAATGTCGAAATGCACACGACAAGCTAATGGTTCTGGGGAGCGCCCGGGGGGGAGTTTCCGAGGGTTCGGGGGTGGCCATTGGTGGACGGGAAAAAAAGAATGCCTGCACTTTCAGGATAGAGAAAAAAAAAACGTAAAAAAACAGGAAAAAGTAGCTCTCGTATATTAAAACGCAAACGCCTCGCTCCTCCACCTGCAGTGACGGGCCTCTCCCCCATTGGAACTCCCTCATTCTCTCTCTCTCTCTCTCTCTTTCTCACGTCCTTGCCGAGGTATGCACCGGCTCCAGGAGGAAGGTCTGGGGCTTGATAAACATGGGCAGCCGGAGAGCCGCCGTCGGAGAGCGTAATCATCAATCGCTGCCTGCGCCCGCCTTATGCTATTCGGGGGAGGACGGGGGCGGTGCGGTGCGGGTGGTTGCACATTATTTGGGATGCATTCTTTTTTCCCTTCCCGTGTGTTGTGTGTGCGCGGCGTGTGTCTGTGTTTGCCTTATCGATTTTGCATTTCGGCGGCCAACACCAAACCGCAGTGCGCATTATGGACGGTATGTGTGCCTGTGTATGTGGGTATGAGTATGTGGATGGATGGGTAGATGATTGATTGAAATATTCGACCCCAACGCAGGCCGCGCTGAGCATAACGTAATGTTTGAAATAAGAATTAAGTTAATAACAGCACGCTGGGGCCGCTCGATCGTCTTTTAATCGCCACGAATATGGAAAGGATCTCTTGAATAAGATGGCAGTCGGAATGCATTTTAACCTTCATATGGGGGAACCAAGTCGAGAGCCAGCTTCCAGCTATGAATGACTGAAATTGGTGGCTCAATTAAGTGAAACCAGGTTGATCCTTTTTAGGTCCTAAGTTCCACTGGAACGTGGCGAGTGCGTTGCCGAACGATAGTCGCTTATAGTGGATGAGTCCATGCTGTTCCACAAAGCGCTATAGAGAAGGTTACTGTTTAGGAAATCCACTTGAATTGGATTCTTAACGAATTTTCTTACCAATTTTTCGGAAGCACCCATTTGCCCAAGAGCGACACAAATGACCGCACCAATCTATTAGAGAAGTAAGGCATTTCTTTCCATCTGACCTAAATGTTGGCTGCTCTCCCTGTTTGTATTCCTCTCTACGTCTACCGAGACGGATTGTGCTGCGCCACATTGTTTCAACAACACACCCCTATAGACACCCCCACAGGAAGGCAAAACAAACGTCTCCTTCAGGAACGGAACTGCTGCCGTTAACGAGACCTTCCCGTCAAATAAGTCATGCTTGAGCTCGGCAAGCGCGTCCTACCGAGTGTGGGGGGACCCGCGCGGTTAGGGTTATTTGATTAGCAACGCACACACGCATACACAGAAACCACAACCTTCCCTAACATTTTCCGACCTACGGCGGTGCTGCCGGAAGCCACCCACGTTTAGGGCCAAAATTTTTCGCCCGCAAAGAAGTCCCGCAGCGCACGTGCGGACGAAAATGGAGACGCATGGTTGTCCCGTGTTTTGGGCGCGTTCGCGGCCGTGGTGCGGTGCAAACAACTCTAATCGCTGGCATTTGATGTATTGCCCTTCCGGTGGCGTAGGCCCGTACGGTAACTTGTGTCAGTGAAGGGGAGAAGCCCACAATTTTGTGAAACTGACAGCATCGATCTAGTAACATACTACTCCCCAACTATCGAACTGTCAAAGTGGTGCAAAAGTACGAAAAGGATACGCTGTGGATCATCATTTACTCCCAAGGACCAAGAATAGCGACGCCGTGCAGAAGGGGGAACCAAACACGGTGCATCGTCGCCCTCCTCACGCATACATAAATAGTGTCACAACCGCCGTTTAGGCATTTCCCTTTCTGAAGGAGCGGCAGATGGAACTGCGGTACGTTCGCGGTGCAATGCCGAGCGGCCGGCCGGCCAATGGGGTCAACCCCTGGGGGAGCCCTCTTGTCTTAAATCTTATCCAACGGGGCCGGTCCACCCGTGGCCCAACAGACGTGCGAAGCCGTTCCAAATGGGGGCTTATTTTTATTCGGTTTTCAAATGTCACTTTCTGCACTATCGACACAGTGGTCCAGTCGGCTGCCGGTTCCGACTCGGCACTGCGTAATAATACCATTAGCCGGCGAATGTTTCTACTACGGTGGAGTCTAGTACCTCGAGGAGCCCAGTTTTTGTGCCCATCCATCGTAACTGCGACGGTGACGCTGGGGCTGCGTATTTTGGGGTTAGTTTATTTTTGGATGAGGCTTCACTACAAATGGTGTCGGCAGAATACACACGGGATGGTTCGGGGTTGTTCGGAGTTGATTTGGTAGCTGAGGTACTTTCTTGCGTTTAATTTTTTAACACAACAGATTATTGGTCAATTGAGGGACCTCGTAAGGGCAGCTCCTAATTCACTCCACGTACCAGCGTATCCGTCATAAAAGAGGGATGAAATAATAGTTCTTATTGAGAAATGGTCCAGTTTTTTCTATTAAGAGATTTGATTAATATTTACAAAGTGAATAGCAAACATAGTGTGAAAAGAATATTGAAATTTTATTTTAAAGCAATGAAATGCAGCCATATCTGCTGGTTAGTAACAATTGAAGGGTACGTTCTTACTCTATCAAACGTATGCAATTTTATGGAATTCGGATGACAGATTAAAAAGGTATGCATATTTATGTGTCAATAGACTTATGTGTTAAAAAAGTAAATAAAGAAACAAAGAGGTAATATTTAATTTTATTTAAAACTGGGTAAAACATGTACTGAGACCTGTAGTTTGATACAACAATTATATGGTGATGATTGTATGAGAAGAGTAAGATTTTTTCAATTTCAAGTGATTTAACAGAACTCATTAAGTCATTGATATGGATGGAAATTTAATGGATATGGATATGAAATTAAATCGCCAAAAAGGACAATAACTTTGGGAATTCAATTGTAGCTGGTGACGAAACGAGGCTCATCCTCAAACAAAGCATCAAAGCGTGGAGTGAAAGTCAAAAAGAGATCCCAAAGCTCACGAGAAATTTCGAGTTCAAAAGTTGTTTTCAAAAATAAAGACAGTGCTGATCACTTTTCATGATTTGAAAAGTTTAATCCACAAGGAATTCGTTTCTGAAGGTGAGACGCTCATCGGGGACTACTATTTAGAAGTACTGAGACGATTATGGTTATGAATTTTACCAGTACGACCTGAACTCACGGTGGCAAAGCAAATGTTTTTGTTATATAACAGTGCATCACCTCACTGTCCATGTGACTGTTTCCTATTCTCTAAGCTCAAATTAGCCATGAAATGATCCTGTTATGACTCCAGCGATTCAAGTGGCTGTACTATGGCCCCTAAATCTAGTGATACACATAAACGCGCATAGCTTTCTAAACTCTCTTCTGATTTGCATAAAATTGGATGCGTTTGAAAATGAAGCAACGTACCTTTCAAGCTTCATTACCATTGGCAGCATTTTATTGTATATTTTGTTTTGAATCTCGTTACTGTGTAACAAAAGAAACCAGCAGCTGTGAAGTTGTCTAAATCCTCCAGTTTTGATTAAATGTTTTGGACACTCGAAGGGTGAAATAGAACTCCAATCCGATCCCTTCTACAACTGTTGGCGAAACCGTTTTTCAAATAGTTTTCCATTTTCCATTTCCCAAAAAAGTTCTGAGATTGAGTGAGATCGAGGGCAGAAATATGGTTGAATTTTATATCTCGAAGTTTAGACATATTTCCTTACAATCTGTTGAACTTTTTGTCCAATCGAAAGTCGAATTTGTGCACCCTCCAAGTAATGTGATCCTGGTGTAACCCAGCACACTGAGGCCACTGAGATGACACAACACTTTCTTGCCGCACCACACCAGGCCACGTATTCCGGCGACGTGGCCAACGGGCTGGTGGTGGCCCCATTGTGCAACAAATCGACGACAATCGAGCAGAAGACAGTGACGACGGCGACGACGACGACCAATAATCAACAAAGACCAATTCCAATTGCAACCCGACCACAATCGACCACAAAGAGCAGGCGACAGGGTGGTGGCGGGATGAATCAACATCGGGACGGCGACAGCCGGAGTGTCACGTCGTACGGAAAAATGGGCGACGAATCGCGAGCGCCACGCCACAACAATGGGGACAGAACGCAGAACGCGGCCGCGACCAAGACCCTGGCCGCCGTCGAAGGGCGACTTTGTGTGGCGCACACCAGACACCGCACCGCGCCTTTGTCTGCTGGTCCTTGGACCAACACGCTGCTGGGGTTGGTCCCCCGGAATGGCCACATCCATCCGGGCATTAACTGAATTCGCTAAGAATTATCTCTTTTATCCCTCGGCCAACCAACGCCACACAACTCGCCAACAAAAATCAATAGCCTCACACCGGGCGACAGATTATTTCGCAGTTATGTTTAATTTTTCGCTCTGCACTTAATGTTATATAGCGCGCCAGGAGTTTTTTTATGGCCCTCACCAGCGGCTCGCAGTCGTATTGGCCGCTGCTTCAAAAATCAACATAATTTATTCATTTCCCATCAGCTCAACGGGCGTCAACGGGCGCGCCCCATCTTAAAGCTGAAGGGGTCCCCTCCAGAGAGGGTGGGCCCAGAGTTGGTGAATTTTATTTCATGTCACAGTGCGGCAATGCAACATAGGCGAAGGTAAATAAAAAAGGAACATAACTCTGCAACCAGCCTCATCGTTTCGGGGTAGGCTACTTACGGCGCGATTATGCTGAGCGCATGTGGTCTCAAGAATCCCACCGAGTGAACGCTCACGGCCTCCCCAAAAAAAAGTTAAAACGAACGACCTTCGGCGAGCCCCCCAGGTTTGAGTCCCTGTCTTTTTTGTTTTGTACAGACTTTTACACTCCTCCACGGGACGACCCAGTGAGGTTTTGTTGGACCCTTTTTGGACACAGCATCACGACGTCCCGCGGCGCAAGGTCGAGGACACGCCATTCGTTTTTCTTTTTGGGTTTTGTGCCGGGAAAAAAGGAACCGGATTTTTACCGGCAGATTTAAACACGCAGTACGCGAAATTGATTATTCGCCTCGCCGCTGCGCGTGTGTTGGTGCCATACATCATGCTGCCAATGCCCTTCCGCGTATATGTGTGTGGTCGATTTGGTCATTTAATCGGGACGAAAATGGGCCCCCCCATAATGCATCCGTAAAATATTTAATATAAAATATAAAAAGAAAAAGGTGGGCCCCAACATATATTGTTTATGTAAAACCGGCGCCCGGCGATGCCGCGGGCTGGTCAGCATAGAGAGTTGGCCGGGGTTGGCCACCGACCGGCAAGGGAAAAAACCAACAAAAAGAGAGGTGGCCACACGGACACACACGCGTGTGGCTCGCTCGTTGATGTGCACACACATAAAAATAGGCCCGGCCCGTCCCGGCTTATTGCCATCCTTTTTTATTTAACGGATTTTTGGAGGACGACCGGACACGAAAAAAACGAATGCATCTTTGAAGCAATACCATTACAACCGAACGCTCGCACACTCGCACATCGGGCGCCCCTCATTAACCCATCATCATCGTCATCATCATCAAGGGTGCAACATCGGCCACCAAAGGGATGGAATGTGCAGCGCCGTGTTTTGTGCTGCTGCAATGCTCGCGAAGTGCATTAAAAAAACGCGCCGTCGAAATTGAACGATTGAAAACAGAGCGAGAGAACTCGAGAGAGAGAGAGAGAGACCGAGAGCGAGAGAGAGCGAGAGAGAGAGAAACGGATAAAAAGCGTCATCCCGCTTGAGCGTTAAAAATGAATTTTTAATCGGTCCGCGTGTTGATGTGGCGTTGTTTGAGGGGTCACACCGAGCCACCCTTTCGTTTCGAACGAGACAGAGCGAGAGAAAGAGAGAGAGCGAGAGAGAGAGAACGGAACACCGTCCCATGCTCGGGGGGATGACATTGATTGCAGTCGGGGCGGCCTACCACCCGCACCACCATCGGCGTGTTTCGTGGCATTTCGGGTGACGGATGACGCAGGGCGTCGGTCTCCGTCCGCGTCCCCGTCCGTGTAACATTATTTTATTTTCGACCAATCACAGCAAAAAAAAGAGGACGCCAAACGGTGGCTGTGGAGGAGTAGCGAAAAAAAACCACGGCCAGACGCACAGGACACACACGGAGCGTGGTACATAGCCGCCTGCACTTGCAACATGTGCATTTTTCGTACATAACCCACACAAGGACGATTTTTCCGCGTTTTATTTGCACGGCACGGCTGGCAGGAATTTTCGGTTTCGCCCCCGGCCCGGCTGGCCATCCCCCCACCGTGCGGCTTCCGGACCGGGCTGGGCTGGCCAGTGGTTCCGAAATGTTTCACGCATGTTTCCCGCTCCGGCCTCGCCAGCATCGGCGGGCCACCGCACGCGTTTGATGTTCTCCATTTTGGTGTACCAGCAAAAAAAAATTATGATGTTACCGAAATAGACGGTGTCCCGTTTTTCGTCTATGCACGCGTGAACGTGAGGTTTAATAAATTTCCACATGTTCTGCATCCTTTATGGTGGGGATCTGTTTTAGAAGAATACAGTTCCAATCGCCGCCAGTTAGGTGCATTCGGTATCGCGTTCCTTCGGACAAGAGTCCAGCAGTTCCACGTCAACCACCAACTTAACAACCGCAGCCGGACCAAAAACTGATGACAGCACGGGGTTTACGAAAAATGGTTTACGCTTTCATCTCCGTAACAACGCGAGGCGAAAGGTTTGGCCGTGGACCTGGCCCTCCTCAGCGGTTGACACAGCGCAAAAGCGTACGTCCGGTGCTGGAAGAACGGTAAGATGTGTCTGCTCAGCAAAGGCGATCCAGGCGATGTACTGGCCTTCACGAAGAGAGTTGTAAGAAGCACAGTTCATTCCAACAGTCTCTGTTTGTCAGTTATCGATTTTTAAGATACAAATACATTCAAACACTTATTTGAAAGGTTGATTCCTCAACTTTTTTATGTAAAACAATTTTGTGCGCCACGATTGGCTTGGCAGTAACCCATTCGTTCGACCTATTTTTAAGTACATTGTCGATTGAATCTTGTTCCTATTTTCGTAATAGCAACGTGAATTTGGGTTTTGAGGTTGTCAACAGTTGGGGCTGTATCACTTTGGAAATAAATTGTTTCATGTTTCCCAATTTTCTGCAACCAATTTTGTATTTTAGGCATACATTTAAAGAATCACCCTTTCAAATAAATGTTTAAGCATCGAAAAATATTCAGCCATTTTTTTGTTATAACCAAATGAAAAAAAAGAACGCTTGTTTGGACACCCTGTAGTTGATGGAAAAAAGTGAAGTTCCACGAGATAGCAAAAAACTGACGAATATTCGTACGCCAGTCCAAATCGAATCGAAGCTCAGCTTCACCGCCAATCTCTAATTTTATGCTCAGTTCTTCGAAATCGCGAACAATGGTTGGTCTAGGCGTAGCATCTTTTTCTGAGAATAAACTTATCCGCTTCTCCCAAGAACTGACCACAAAATGTTCTGACCGCTGACCACGTCATACATTCAAGAATCTACGCGGCGTCAGCGCGCCAAGAAGCAACCAACGCACACCGAGAACCGTTTGATGGACATTTGCACTCTTCGCATTCGACAGCGAGAGCGCCGAGAGCCGAAAGACAAAGGAGAAGCCAAATCGCCACTGCGCGATGCGTCACCGCCCGCAGTATTGGGGCCGCGCCGCGCCACGATGACCATGACCTACCCCGACGCACACACCGCAAACCAGAAGGAGCCGCGAAAACATAAAGACCAGACCCGGTGTCGTGGTGGTCGGTACCGAATTCGGCCCATGCATCATGCGAATACTATTGCGCCACAGAGCAGAGACACCACGCAACGCAATGCACGCGAAACCCGAAACCCCCTCAGATAAGTGTGCGCGAGGCGTGCAAACAAGAAAGGGGGCAAAAAAAAAGGCAGCGGCCAAGAAAAAGGCAAACAAAAATCCGAAACCTCTTGTTGCTGCTCGTGTTATCGCCGTCATCATCAGCCCAAAAGTAGGCCAGAGACAGAGCGAACAGCACCATACAAAAGCGCGCGGTCGAACGGAGGACCCCGAGGCAACGGTTTTCACGGTCGCGGCCGGTTCGGTTCGCGGGACAAAGCATCCGGCAAAAAGAAGGCACAGCAGGAAGCTTTCCATTTTCGGCCAAGGAGAGCGCGGCGTATCCCCAACCCGTCCCAAAACGGACTCGGCCACTCAGGAGCCGAAAATTCGAACCACTCACACCGGCCGGGGGGCCACTCATCGCACTGAGAGGCGTATAGGCCGGAAATATTCGGCAAGCTGGCCCCCCCACTCGGGTGCAGTCTGTGTCTGTATGGGTGGCCGAAAAAGCCGTGCCGAAATCTGGGGCCGCCTGGACTGTGAGTGTCTGGCTGGGGGCTTTGTTTATCTCGCTTCGCCGGTGCATCTCCGGTGTTCGCTGAGAAAGCTGCACCCGAGAGCCGGCTTTTCTCCACTTTCTCTTTCGTGCACGCAGGATGCACCCCCGGCAGGTTTGGTGGCCGATCACCGGCAAAGCTAATTGGGGACACTCAGCCTCAGGGTGGCCCCAGAGGATCGCGGAGTGAAGAAAGCGAAAGTGTTGCGATCACTCAAACACCGGTGGCCGGTCTCAACGCGGTTCTTTGTCGGTGGCCGTTTCAAATTTCGGCGAATTTCGCTAGAAGCAGCGATCGATTAGCATTCTTTGTGTTGTTTGCGTTTTATGAAGGAGTAATCGTTTACAATTCATGTTCACGACAACAGTGTTCAATGTGGATCTAGACAAGCTATCATCAATAGGATGTATCAAAAGCATGAATTACCCTTTCAAATAAAAGTTCAAGCATCGAAAAGTATTAAACCGTTTTTGTTATGGTCATATGGCACGATGGTCATAAACTAAACGGGAAGCTGTTGTCTTTGATTACCGTGGTTTCGGTTCAATGATTTTTTCCATCACATTTTCATCAACCACCGCAATCACTTGACCTCGTCACTTTCGGCTGTTCGCTAAATTATAGAAACCGATCCGAGGACTTCTTTTACAGTCAATAGTTGAGATTATAGATTATATTATAGGAAAAAGTAACGCCGTAAGCGGCACTCAATACTCTGGCAAATCAGGACGAAGCATTAAACTGCCCAACCGAATTTCTTAACTCGCTAGATTCACCAGGACTGCGTGCACATATTGTGAAGTTGAAGGTAGTGGAGCGAAGGTTATCCTTCTGAGAAATATCAATTCGTCGAAACTTTGTAATAGTACTCGGCTTACCATAAAAGAGGTAATTAACTGGAAAATATAAAGGGGAAGATGCACCCCGAGTTCCCATATTATCGACGGATACGGCAAGCAAGGATACACCATCGTTACAAATATGTCGATTGAACATAAATAATGATTGTTTCTTCTCCGGTCAGTTATGTGTGGCCTGTTCACGTGTTGGAAAAACGTCCGGTTTGTTTCTATATCTGGAGGGACATTGGGCAAAACAGGGCAAAAAAATTGTGCACCCAGCAACATTTCAATAAATGCCATAAGAATGATTTCAAAATTCAATTTCAAAATTGAAATTCCTTGAATAGTAATGGAAGCTAAAGACCACTTCTAGTCGCACTCGGCTAGTGTTGAAATAGCATTGTAGTAGCGTTGCTGTAAAGCGTTTAATTTAGAACGATCACTATTAGGCACCCCTAAAGCCGAACGGTGCGCCGGTGAGTAACATTTTCCTGTACAACGCAACGCATGTTTACGCACAAATCGCAAAACCCCTCCGTGGCCAATTGAAGCACCAAGCTGGGTGTACATTCATAAAAACAAACTCATCGCCCCAAACAATGCTGCTGCTGATTCATTGTGTCAAAAATGCTGGCTGGCTAACCCAAACATCGCGAGGCTCAGCATATTGGGCCGCCCCCTCCCTCGCTTCGCGCCACGTGCCCGCGCAAGGTGCGCGTGTCGGAGGTTTGCGCTACAAGTATGTCGCCGAAAGATCACGTTCCTCTACGTTCGCCTTGGCGCGGCATAGTGGCTCGGTTCGGTGTTTTGTGGGCCTTCGGGTGATACGGTGGACACTACTACTAAGTTGCCCAAAACGATAACGGGCCGCGTGCAGTTGCGCGCCCGACGACCGAAGAATGTTCGAACGTGGTTTCTGATTGTTTTGGGACCTGTCTTCTACGCCTAGCCTTATTTAGTAGTTAGCAATTGGCCCAGTAGAAAGGCTACTTGAGTAGCGCGGTTTGAATGTTACAATTTGTCTGGCCCACGACTGCAGATCGGGCGTGTCGTTGCGTAAGACAGGAGTCCGCCACGCTTCGGCAGAAGGAAAACGGGGGAGAGAACACCGTGGCCTTCTGAGCGGGCCGCTTTCGGGCCACGATAGTCGACACGTGCCCAAACGGGACGTGACCAATTCCGATCGAAATATTTCACACGCCACATACGGCAGCGTAATCAAACAAAGAACCCCGGTCAGGGGGGGTGGCTCTGCTGCGGGGGTGGACTAGCCCCCGCACAGGTGTACGACAGATAGGCTCCGGATGCCACGGTTCCGGATGAGCCTTAACTCACGTCCGCCAACCAGCCGCGCGTTCGATAAAACCACTTCACAAAGAACCGGAGCAGCAGGAAACCTCGTTTTTGGTGTGCCCCTCGTTCTGTGGGAAAGAATTTAACAACAAATGATGCAAAATGGCGCTGACGAGGCGCGGAAAAAACCAACAGGAAGGACAGCGGCACCACCATTCACGGAAGTTGAAGGCGAAGTTCCGTAACCGGTCTTTGCCGCTCGGAATCAGATCTAGAATTCTTCTCGCTGCACACGACTCGCTGGTCAGTACGTTGCTAATTACGCACGGACTAGTCGGTTGGGCCGCCATTTTAACGGCCAACGATCGACCGACGATCGAGGAAACGGTGGAACGCGCTGAAGGACACTCCATCGGAGCTCACATGGAGCTAGAACGCCGTGTGGTGGGGACGACCAATACTGGAACTACGGCCGCCTTCACACGGCGAGCCTCCGGTAGGTCCGCTACCCTCGCTCCCCGTTTCAAGTTTAGATTTATTTAAATTTATCGAATTAAGCTGCAGTCGGCGGGTTTTTTGAAGGGCAGTAGCTGTGGCATGAGAACACACATTTGCCGCGACTCATACGTCGATCGAAGGGGGGCCCCGTTTGGCCTTTTGCCGAGCCCCGGGGAGGTTCACGATTTGAATGGTGGAACCCCGCACAGCCGCCCTCCGCCGAGAATGCTTAGACTTAGAACCTCTCCGCGTTCGCGCATTCGAATATCCGGCGAACGTCGCGGGGTCGGTCGAATGGGTTTTGGATCGAACACGGTTGTCGAGAAGTATTAGCGCCCCATGTGTCCCCGAGCGTCTCGAGTGAGTGCGGATCGGGTCGGCCACTGCAAACCGCCGTCATAACCTATTTTGCTCGTTTCGGTGCACCTTACACGGCCCCCGCCAGAGACGCCATTTTGAAGGCGTACTTTAATTGCGCACAACCGACCGGATCTAACCGAACCGAACGGTGGTGGTTGGGCCGCACAAAACACAATCCCCCAATGCGCTATATGCTAAGCAGCATTCCGAACAGCAGCAACGAAAAAACACCATCATTAAATGGCTGCGGCCGCAAAAGGGCTTCTCGCCTTCGTACGCCCTCTGGCCGCGGTGAGGCCAGGGAGACGTTAGAAGACACTCTCCGCGCACTCGGCTCTCGTCGGTTCAATCAAAATCTCATTAAAATCGTCCGCTCGGTGGCTCATTAAGGTCAAGACTGTGCGCGGCGCCTCGCTGGTGTCCATTGGTCAAGTTTGCCCTTTTCCACGGTCGCCGGACCGGCGCAGACCAGACCAGCACTTGCCTGCAGTTTGACTTAGTTTTTCCAAGTCCGTCCCGATCGTGACCGGAGCAGCTACTCTGCGGCCAGACCGGTTTTTGGGCTGAGTGGGTTCCAAACGCCAAAGGAATATCCCAAGATGGGTCTACTAAACAACTTTCCCGATATAGATCTGCGAGTTCATCGATACGCTGAAAGCCATCATTTGGGTACCGACGAGTGATGAGGTTAAGCGGACCAAAACGATGGCGCTTTCCAAACAGATGGTTTATCAACCACGTCACGATGACTAACTGAATAGTGGTGTGAGTCTTACCTCCTCCATGTTGAAAACTATTTGTGCCAAACAGATAACGGAACAGGGCCCAGCTAAAGTACGCACGATAGAAAAATCCCTACACGGTTAGCTTACTTCCAAAACACTTTAAAATGTTAACAAACGCTCTCGCAATCGCCAAGCCTACTGCATATAGCCGTTGCTTTCAGCATTTTGGTGTCTCGTGGTTTTGAGTGGATTGAAAATTATTTTAAAAAAACATACCACAATTGAAAGCGATAAAAAATGATCGTTTAAACGAAATGAAGTCTAAATGAATGAAGTTATGAAATAAATCAGTGCAGTGAATAATCCATAATATAAGGGGATAGAATTCAATTCGGCTTTTCAACTAAGCACTATAGACGCGGATCCACTAAATGTCAGGCCAAACAAATCCGTTTTCCGGAGATCTTTGTTTTTGTTGTTCCATCTAAATGAGTATTTGCCGAGTGAGCTGTCAAAAGCCAGTGTAAACACTGAACTTAGTAGTGGCGATCGTTCCGCTTCAGTCTTTTCGTAATTCGGCAGTTGGGCTGAGCAGCACTAACCATTCGAAGAAGCCCAAAAAGGTGGCCACGGTGAATAAATTGCTGATCGCATGAGAACGTCAGCGCAACTGGTGACGGTGACGCGAATACTAGATCTCTCACCGAAGGACGCCTTTGGCCGAAAACTGTTCGCGGTGAGTACATTTGACTTAAGTGAACAGATTTCATTTCGTATTTGCTAATTTTTAGCCGTGACCGGACCATTTGCATGACTTAACAGAAATTAAGAACCACCACCAAACATTCGAACGATGTGCGGAACTCGGCCTCGGATGACGCACGCAAGTTCGTTGCTTGCCCTCAGCGGCTATCGATTCAATCACCCAAAAGTGCACCCTCGCCTGCCCTCGCCCGTCGGTCCCGAAATGCATCCCGTTTTTTGCGTTGTTTCCAACGCACCCCCCAAAGGGTCCCCCTTTTTTGCATTCGGCACTCCCCAGAGCTCGGGTTCGGGTGAGAGAGAGCGAGAGGATGTTGCATTAGAAAATGCATCGTCGGTTCGTCCCGTTCCGGCGCACCGCGCACACATGCACGTGCATGGGTTTTTCTAAAATTATCTCCATGCACCAGCCGGGGACCGGCCCGATTGGTTGGCCCCCTCCCGTTGGTTGGTTGTTGTTGCACTCCTAATCGGATGCATCGGCGCCGTATGCACGTGCCTCTCCGTGTGCTGTGTGCGTGCGTATGTGTGTTCTAAGCACACCAATCTGGCATCTGTTGCGTCGCACTCGGATTTTTGTTTGGTTTAGGACGGCGGCGACGGCGGCACTCGGATGCACTCGGGGATGCAGCGCCCCGTGTTGCTTCTTCGCATCGCATCGGTTCGCGGTCGTCTTGGTCCGAACCTCGCACGAAGCGTGTGATTAGAATGTGTGTTGGGGAAAGTTTGGAGTTTTCCCAATTTTTCCCACCCACCGCGGACCGACCGCGTGTTTTGCAAGCCTTGCGCGTGAGTGTGCGAGGAAAAGTTCTAAACACGCGGCTCACGGTTTCGGGTTCGGATCGGCGGCGGTTCGGTCGTTCGCGCGCGTAGCACGTGTGCGGCGCACGAAAGCACTTTCGCTGCCACCGACTAAGCACGTGCCAGGCGTCAGGAATGCCCTCGCCCCCAGACCCCAGCCTGCCGGCCCTCATTCGCTTTCGTTTTTAGTCAACCATCCGACGTGGCTCAAGGTGAGCTGCATCCAGAATCCAGCGCGTGGTCAGCCGATGCTGGAGAGAGCGTCCAGGGAAGGTCACTCCCCGCTACGCCACCAGCCGCGTTGCCACAATCGCGATTGTTGCACTCCACGCAGCATCCACAACCCGCGCCCCCCGAGAAGGTCGAGGTCTGGTCCACGTTGGTCTCGTCTCGTGTCTGGGAAACTCGTCGCCGGTTGTCGGCCGTCGTCGTCGTCGTGAGTCTGTTGCTCCAGTTTCCTGTCCAAAGGCCCACCGCCCCCACACCCAACCACGGCCACGGCCGGGTATTTATAAAGGTGCACCCCGACGGCCGAGCTGTGGTGTGGTCCGGTGCCCCTTGGTCCCGGGGCCGACCTTCACGGAAAACCATTACGCCATCATCTTCATTCCTGACCGGCGTCGTCGTCGTTGCCGTCGGTCGCGTGATGCCAGCGAAACCCGGTTTACTGCGCGCGATTATGCAACGTCCCCGCGCCCTCTCTCTCTCTCTCCCGAGCCGGGGAGATTTTCCGAGAAGGAGGCCAGCCGGGTGGTTCGATTCCGATTCGCTGCGCGCGCTTTTCCCGGCCCGGGGCCGAGTCGTGCTGTGACGGTGCATATCTTACGGATGCATCTTAAAGTTGGAGCCCCAACTTCATTCACAAACGACGGCCGCCGTCTTCTGGCCCCGGCCACCGTCTGCAGAGCCTCTCGCTCGCTCCGTGGCGGATGGTGGTTGTTCTTGAAATGCGCCGTGCTTAAAGCGTAAGACAGTCTCTGTTCGAGTGACCTACCGATTTCCTGTCGACTGAGGACTGAGATGGCCTCGATTCAGGTCGATCGAAGGAAACTCACAGAAATCATTGTTGCAGCGCCTAACACGGTGTGTAGAGCTTTTCGGTTATCGTTACAATTCTTCGTCGAATTTCTTGGTACCTACTCGTCAAATTTCCAAGTTACGTTTGCCAATTGTGACATCAATCGGCTTAGACTTGAGACCATAATGAGCGATTCTGCAATGGATACTTTTGGAAGTGAATTCGGAAGTCCTTTTTGTATCTAACATCTTTTACTTACGTTGCTATCGATTATTGGTTTCCTTTAAGAGCTCATTGCATTCTTGTAATCAATCGGTTTTAAACTTTGAGCAAACCAAAAAAGAAAATAAAGTTCTAGAAAGGTCCCACACATTGTATGATGGAAGGTATGCAGCCTTAAACCACAGTCGTAGTATATCAGCTCGATGCCTAGTAATTAATACGCAATAGTAGGTTGCTACTACTCGGCGTTCGCTTTTAGCTACGAGCTTGAGCCTCCAGAATATTCACAACTGAGAGCCGTAGCGTAATGATAACACTAACCGCAAGCAACCCTGACTAACCGGGTCAAGTGTGAGCTGGGGACCGGGACTAAAGAGCCCCTCGATGGGGCTCGATTCCGTTGCTTGTCGGTAGGACGTTGATGATACAGTGGAACGTCCCTAGACGGAACTTTAAATTCGCCCCGGGCAAATATCGCGTCGGAATCACTTAGATTCTTGGAAAGTTCAACCCATGGTATCTTGTTCACTTGTATTACCAATAACTCCCCAAGACACCTTCCCAAGAGAAAAAGAATGATGACTCCTTGCGGTTCCTTGCGCACAGTTAGGCACAATTGCACAATAGTTTTCGGTTCAACACACGCCCAAACGGATTGCACAAGAAACCGGGCCATTCGCCGCACACCTTTGGTGGGCCCGAAAAAAACAGCGACCCAATTGTTGCAAGGCAGCCCCATTCGGCAGCCATTTTGTGGTGCGATTGCGATGATGCGCCCCGTGCGTGCGAGTGTGTGCCACTGTCCACCAGGGGGCCGTGTCGGTGTATGTGTGCATTGCACAAGAATCGGCCGATCGCCGGGCTCGAAAGGGTTGAACCTGTTTTTCCGCGGCGGGCCCCGGCCGTGGCTTTCCATCCACCATTTTTAATACCCCTTTTTTGGGGTCGAAACGGGCGGATTGTGAAACCGGATGGACCGGACCGGACGGACCGTTTTTCGAGGTGCGGCAACTTTGAAGGAGGTTGTTGGCGCATCCCTTCGGCGGCGCGCGCCGACGCCCGGCGGTGTTTGGCTTAATTTTCTCACATTTATTTGCTCCATTTCATCACCCCACCGGCCGGCGGCCTGTTTGGTCTGCCGTTTCGTCACCGTCCGTCCGTCGATGTGGTCTTGTTCGCGCCGCCACCCGGTGGTGCCCGCGGTTCTCGGAAGTGTGGCTCGCCAAATTGACAAACTTGGCACCAACTGGTGGCCACTGGCGGCCACTTTTCGCAAGAAAGAGGGAGGAGCCTTCGAAAAGAAGGTTCGGGTTTGGTGTGTGGCAAGCCCTTCGGGTCCGGCCAGCCGCCCTGCCATTATCGACTCGAGACCTCCCGCTCACGAGTATCGATTTCCGACACAATTCTTAAAACTCCAACGCAGCGGAGTGTCTTCAGAAGGTCCCCCCGTTTGACCATAGCCAGTGGTGAAGTGAAGGTCCGGACGCAGAGTACTTCGACTACGCCGATTCCTCTAGGCCTAACTGTAAGCTTCGAGTCAATTGGTCCTACTTCAGTAACCCAGGCGCGGACCCAGGCCATAAAATTCTAGAATTATTTGAGCCTTTTTAGAGAAATCGCCGTCGCCGTCAGTCAGCGCACCCTTCGGCGATTCGGCCGCACGGAACAGGATATGCCTTCGGAAAGCCCGGACTTTCGGTGCTATGAACGCTTGTGGCCAGGGACCCCTAAAAACCGGGCGCAGAAAAGTCGACTTCCGAAGAGGACGAAGAATTGGCACGGCACGGGAACCCCGCGCGGTCGGGATCTGATTTGGCATTCAAACATGTGTTCTTGCCATTATTCTTCCATTGCCACCGCACAGACACACATGCACACACGCTGACACACAGAGACAGAAGGGTGCATCATCTCGCGCGATGCACATCGCACGCATTTTGAATGCATTTCCATACGAATGCCTGGTCCCAAGTCCTGGGGTGGGGGGGCTTCGGCTGCCGACCGTATGTTAAATACTTTTTTCTTCACTTCGTTTGGACCTCGCGAGGTGACCACGGGACCGGCGACGGAGAAGACGCAATCACACGCCAAAATCTGCCGTCTGCCGGGGCACTAACGAGGATTGCGAGATGCGTGCGTCGCACCGAAAGTGATTCGTTCGTATCGAAAAACACATCACAAGAAAACACTGAACTTGGGGTAAAAGAAGAACGGCGGTGCAGGTAAAATATGGTATAAAGAAGAAGAAGAAGTGTTTAATTACAGGAAAATTCAAAGTATTAGTCAAGACAGGGCAGTGGCATGGCACAAACACAACCGACGGGCACGAAAACAGAGTAAATAGACAGATTAACAGAACACAGTTAAGATCACGAAAAAGGAACAAAAGTCGAGCGAAAAACCCAGACCGAGATGGGTGTGGTGGCCGACGGTAGTTAAGAGAAGGACCTACGGGGACCCTGAAGGGATAGCACAGAGAGAGAGAGAGAGAGAGAGAGAGACAGAGAGAGAGAGAGAGAGAGAGAGAGAGAGGAGACGTGTAAAGACGGATAACTAAAAACTCACGCACTCATATCTTTCGCCGGCAGGAAGGACGATGCCTCGGAGAACATCACGGCATCGGCACACGGGTATGGGTGGAAGCGTGGGTGGGCGGTGGGTTGGGTGTGGGAGGTGGGTGGTCAAAATTTGCCGAAAGCTCGCGGAAACTCGGCACAGTTCGGGAAAAACGGCACAAACAAAAAAACAACGCGATGTCGCCCTGCGGACGCACCCAGGGCCACGGCCCCTATTGGTTGTTGTTGTGTCTTGTGTGCGTGTTGTGGGGCCTCTACACCCGCGCCCCGGCCGCTCCTACACTCCTACGGTTGCGGCGGCGGCGGCGGGCCGGCACACTTACCACTTTTCATTGAAAACACTCTCTTTCCCGTGCGGCGCTTCTTCGGCTTCGGCTGTGGCCACTTCTCGCATATGTCGCACGCACAAACACGCACACTCACAGGCGGCCAAACAAACCCACTACTACGCGGCGACGGTGGCGACGGACCGCGGCGGCTGCCGAGGAGGCTGCTGGAGGCTGCTGGAGGACCCACTCCGGCTGCCGGGGGTCGGCACCGGCATCAACAGGGTTCGGTTGGGGCCCGGCCCGGCGATCGGGAGCCGGGATCGGCCACAACGCACAACACGGGCACACGCACCCGGACACTCCGTGCGCGTTGATGAGTGAATGAAACACGAACCCCTCCTTTGGGCGAAACAATAGAACACCGTCGTCGTCGTCGTCGTCGGCGGCGGCGGCCGATCACTTCCGGTCACACACGCAAACACAAACTCGCCCACACACCCACGCACTTTCGATCTAATGTTGCAGTGGTTGTTGTTGTTGTTGCTGCTCCGCCAGCACCGCCGACGTGTGTGGTGGTGGTCGGTGCTCCGGGTTGTTGTTGCCACCGTCGCCGTTCGCCGTCGTCGCCGCCGTCGCCGACGACGTCAGTTGTTGCGCTGGACTGTGGTGTTGGTGGTGGCCGACACCGAAAATTAACTGCATTAAACACACGCGGCTGCGGCGGAGGAGTTTGGGTGTAACAAACAATGGTGATGAAACTGCTGCACCAAGGATGATGAACCGACAATTAGGAATCACTCGCACTCGAATGCACACGGACGGCAGATGAAGGGGGCACACGGGGAATCCAGACGGAGACGGAGAGTGAGAAAAGAAAAAGAAACAACCTATATCAAACCGGGAACCGGGAAACCAATAACATTGAAGCCGACAGTGTGTGGGACACGCACGTGCGATCGTGTGACTCGCTGGGTAACGTGAAGCTCGCAGTACTAAAAAATCGAAGGCCCAAAAAAAAAAAAAAATCCCGCAACGAACGAACCAAAAAATTGTGTCGGAATCTTCGGAACACCAGAGCTTTTTTTTTACCGACGGCGAACAACACCCAAAAAAATACCACAACAAAACAAAACGAACCGAAACAATCGCAACAACAACTAAAACACACGAAACAAAAAAAAATCCGACACCAAAACTGAAACACGAAACGGGCGCGATGGGCCACAACGGGGTTTTTTGCGCGCGGAAGACACCGAAAACCCTGAACAAAAAAAAAACAAGAGGGACGCGCGACGCAGCAACTTTTGGGAGTTTTGTTGGGTGGCCCCCCCGGACCGGGGTTTGCGTCCTTCTGGCATTCAAATGTGTGTCTCTCTCTCGGGGCGGTCTTTCTGTTCCCTATTTCGAAGCTCGGCCCTCGGCTTTATTTGGTGACGCTTTGGACCGATCAAAAACGAGCGTCGAGTGTCGGGCGCGACTCCGAATCCTCATCCTCATTAATTCCGTTAGTTTAAACAGGGGGCACAGACGCACACACAGAGACTGCCGGCCACGGCCCCGGGTTCTCGGCTGCGCTCCGAACGACGCACCACTTTTCTTTGTGCATCGCGGCGCCAATGCGCCATCTTGCGCCGCTTCCGGTTCGGGACCAGATAATGGCGTGAGCCACAGACACATACAGAGCACAAGGAACACACCCAAGGCGATGGTAAGTCACTTGCAGTGCGCACTGCACTCTGGTTTTTGGGGGCCTCTAGGTCCCCACCTCCCCCCGGGCGGAGATGGAGCTTCACTTTCAACCTTCCGTCCGGTCCGATCGTCCTTACGTCGCACACACACGGCCACACACACGGGCACACGCGGGCACAGTCGGCAGCTGGCCAGCAATCCGGCAGCAGCAGGATCAACACTCCGAACTGGTACGGCCGGTCCCCGCACGCGCGCCACCCCAATTTTACGCAAATCCTCGGCCACCGGACTCCCGGCGGCGGTCACAGGCTGGCTGAGGTTGGCTGTGGGGCTGGATGGGGGATCTCTTACTCGGGTCGACTCGGGCCGCGTCCGAAATTGCGTTCCGGTGCATATCGGAGCAGTGCGTTGATGCGACTGACGACGACGGGGAAGACTCGCGCCGTGCAGCGCGGCTGAGTGGCCGCTCGGCGGGGTGCCACTCACTGCAACGCGTGAGAGCCCACCGCACGCACCGGTCGTCTCGCTCTCGCACCGTGCAGTGAGTGCCGCGTGAGTTCCAACGCGGGGAACGAGTGGGCACTCACTGCACTGGGGTGGGGATTGCGACTACCCCAACAATATTCAGAGGGGAGCGCGCGCGCGCATTGCAATCTGCATCGTCTTTCGTGGTGTGAGTGCAAAAGCGAGTGCATTGCGGCGATGCACTCTGGCGTAGAGCGAGATAAGAACACTCTGCCACCGCTTCGTTTTTGTTTCGTTCTAACCCTTTCGAGGAGAAGGCAGTGGCCACCCATTGCACATGCACCAATGCACAAATCGCTCACTCATCGCTGGTGTTTGTGGCTGTGTGTTCGTGTTCGTCGCGAGGTGGCATGGGGCCACCCACCGCCGACCCCACCCGATTCGTGCCGGGTGAAGGGCGAACACAAAAACTTCAGGGCTTTTTGGGGCTCCACGAAACGGATTGCTTCCATTTGCCCTTTCGTAGCCCAGCGAGGAGCGATCGATCACCTGGAGCCAGCTCGTTCTCGGTTCGAATCCCGAAAAAAGTATTAAAATGAACCCTTTTTTTTTCGTTGTGATTGGGGTTTGTGACAGAAAATAAAAGGGTGGCATTGTGCGCACTTTGAGCTGTGTATGTGCGGCCGTCTTGCCGATCGAACGATGATGCGCCGCGCGGTTTCTTCGCTGCCGGCGCAAGAGCGAGAAGGCAGACGACTGTTAGGGGGAGCGAGAGAGCGAGAGAGAGAGAGCAAAAGTGGGGTATGAAGGACACGAAACCCGAACGCACCAAACGGCACGACGGGCGTATGAGAGAGCAGGACGGCCACTGTGTGTGAGCGAGCGCGAAGAACTTGTTGCATCCCCGTGTTGGCATCCGAGTGCAGCATCGCAGCCCCATCTCTCTCTCTCTCCGGCACCCGTCTGATTTGGAGGCCAAAGTTGGCAACCCGGAGACTATAGGAAGTCGCGCGCTGCTCCTCGAAGAAGCGCCGCGAAGAAAGCGCGGACAGGGAGCGGACTTTGAGTTATGCGTGATGCGTCACCCTGCCCTGGCCTGGCCTGGTGACGACGATGATCTTTTCGAGCGTCTTCCGCAGCGCACGCACGTCCTGTGTCGGGCGGACGTTTCTTGATTCGCGAGAAAACCTTGAAAAATGGTTCACCCTTCTTGCCGCTTGGCTGGCCCCGTCCCGACGCTGATAGTGGTGCGTGTGCTTGCGTGTGTGCCGATTAACCGCCTTGATTGCCGGGGCCGGGGCCGGGCCGGGCTGTGATAAGGGGGGTGGCCACATGCGAACTGCGTGCGTGCAGCCGACGACGCAGTGTGAAAAGTGCAACGGCGCCCGATTGCGCCCGACGACGACGGACCCGTCAAGTGACGGATCATAAAGATTACGGACGGGACGCTGTTTACGCTGGCGACGGCCTCCTTCGTTGGTTCGATAGTTTCGGTGGCTCAATTAATCGTCCTCTATCTGACCTCCGGCGATAAAGCGATTTGTGGTTATCAGTCCGAGCGACGAAACGGAAACCACAGTCCGGGTTTTATTACTATCAGTAGTAGTAGTGGTAGGGCTAGTTCCATGAACTAACGAATATCGCATTCGAACAGTCTGCTGAGTTGGGCCCAGAAATCTACTTCGATACGGTATCGAGGGAGCAGAATCCCTGGACTGTCTCTCGGTAGCCGACTAATACATTCAGCCACAATGTCTTCCAATTGCGATTCTGGTCGCCTTGACTGTCCCTGTCAGCTCTTGAGCCATATCTTGTAGGTGAATTTTTGTGTAACAGTTTCCGCGTTGACGTCGTGTCGTTGCTTCGAGTGGTGCTCCAAATAGGTTGTGCCAATAGCTTATGAGGCGATGGGGCGTTTTATTTCTTTTTTGAAACACTTGAGCTCTTGAGCTGATGCGGTATCATCTACAGCCCTAGGTGACCCTAGCTGGACATTCATCCTAAAGACACCCATCGGGTGCAGAAATCACAGTGAAAAACCACAGGAAACCAAAAATCACAAAACCAAGAATATCGGCAATCCCACTCGTTGTGAGTGCATTGGCTTCTCTTGCACGACGTGTGGATTTCCCGAGCCCCAATTACGACAATTCTGCTTACCGTAGTGGGCTTATATAAAATGAGCTTTTCAAACTTCGTACAGTTTCAGTTGCAGACTCACCACTTCATGAATAAGTTTTTAATATTTCACAGTTTTCTGCACGCGTGTAGCGTCTCATTTCGTAAATTTTAAATTTGGTACTAAATGTTTTAAATTTCGTGAATGAAGTTTGATGTTTTAAAAGTCAAGTAATCGGTAGCTTAAAATGCAATGACCCGATGGATCACCCTAATCCATTTATTGATCACCTCACAGACGTCACGTGAACCAGTAACACTGTTCTAACCGAGCCCACTCAACAGTAAAGAAAGTGTTAGAAAACAAAACAGCCAATGAGCCAATTTAATTAAGCAAAGGGCTCTAAAGGACACCCAGATGAGTGTTCCCTTTGAAGGTCTCAGTGGCAGCGCTCGCTGCTTATACAACACCACGACGCGATTGTAACGCGTTCAATTCCCCGTTCAATCCTGATCATTAGACATGGAAGTTAGTTAGACATAGAAGAAGATCCACCTCTCTAGACCTACACCAAACACCAGTTCCAGTTGACATATAATCCCTACAGCAGCACCTCAGTATCCAAAACTCCAAAATGTTTGAT
The DNA here is from genome assembly GCF_943735745.2 of Anopheles bellator. Taxonomy (NCBI): domain Eukaryota; kingdom Metazoa; phylum Arthropoda; class Insecta; order Diptera; family Culicidae; genus Anopheles; species Anopheles bellator. The sequence continues at coordinate 36,603,422 of NC_071286.1, forward strand.
CCGACCAGGGGGGACCATCTCCTGAAGTCCGTCTTGTCTTGGGCGTGGTCACCACAAGAGGAGGCATCTTTGGGACGCACCGCTGCTTCACTGCTTACTTTTAAAACTCCTTCAGACGAACAAAACAAAGGCTTGGCAAAGAGAGTGGCCACAAGCGGCAGCCCCCAAGCTGTGAACTCTCCGTCACATCCACATCCCAACAGATGGTTCCGTGGACGAAGGAGCTCCTGGGGCCCATTCAACAGGTTGCTGCTGCCGCAGCAACACGACGAGCAGGCGATTGAGTTGGTTTGACCAGGCTGCCCCGTCACCCTCCAGGAAACTCACCAGCATCATCCGGTCGGTGGCCCACCAGCATCTCGGTGGCCGTGGTCGTGGTGAAGCAGAACATCTCGCGCCAACCGTCGCCGCCGCTCATCGCAGGACGTGGTCTGTGGTGGCGCTGGAGCCCAGGACCTCGGTCGGCCCGCGTCCGATGTCTGTCACGAATGTCTGATTGATTCGAGTGAGGTTTTAATGAATGCGTCTGAGGTCTTCACTTGTCAAACTTTCACAATGATGACGCACACACGCACACGCACGGGCACACACTAGGCGTCTCCATCTACGCACACACGCGTCAGCTGATTCACCAACAGGTGTCTTGGGAGCCGCTCGACCCACTGGCACACGTGGCTTCGGTGCAGGGTCTCTGACACACGGGGGCACTCCACACCAAGTCCACACACTGTCAAGGATCCGTGCGTGCGCCCCTAAAGCAAGGGGGCAGCGCACCGGGGGCTTAGCTTCGCCGGAAGGCTACGATCACCGTGCATCCGTGCAGAGTGTACGGCATTGTTGTTCGAGAACTACTACGCCAACCGAATCGACCCGGACCGGGCGAGAGTCACTTGTTGCGCGCCGCGTCCGTTCGTCGTCGTCGACGAGGACGAGGACGACGACGACGACGACGACGTCGAGGACGACGAAAAACTTGTGTCCAAATAAAGGCGACGCTAGGAGTAGTGAGCGAGGTTCCAAAAACGGGGCGGAAAAAAACCCGGCCCCCCACCGTACCGGCGGCGGAACTGCATCCAGCAGCGACGGCGGCGACGGCGGCCGCAGCCGTCCGGCGCTTAGCGTGTCCTGGTTGGGGGGTGGGTTAGCCACTATACGAGCGTCGTCCTTCCCTCTGCCAGCGTGTGTCCTATTTCGGGCCGGGATGGCAGGCTGGCACACGAACTAGGAGCGAGCGAGAGAGAGCGAGAGCGAGAGAAAGAGAGCGAGTGCTAGTCGCTAGTTTCGTCCAGGGAGTCCAGGACCGAAATCTGCCGAACTCCGCGCGAATGCCCGAAACGAATTCGGATTTCGGGCGGCCACACGACCAGTACCGGGACCAGGGCGGCGGCGGCCAGCTCCACCGGCGCTGCGGTGTTGGTGTTGGTGATGCCCCCGCGTATACCGACACGGTGCGAGCGAGAGGCCAAGCAGCAGCCGATGCAGCTCTCCAGGCAACCCGGAAGCAGCCGAATTGCATCGGGCGCGCTTGTTGCAAGCGGCGCATCCTCGCCACCCACCCACCGCGGGGTGGTGTCTTGGGTGGAGAGCAACAAAAAAGGCAAAGAGGGGACATCGGCAAACGAAAAGTGGAGCAAAAACGGCCGAGGAACGGGAACGGGCTAAGGAAGCAATCTTAACCGGAAGTTGCCGGAAGCGACAACAACAGCAAAGGGCAACACGAAACGGACGAGAGATGACCCAAAACGAACCGGAAGAGGGAGAGAGAGAGAAAGCGAAAGAGAGAGAAGAAATAATGAAACAAAAAAAGCATGCAATGTCAGTCGTGTGAGGCACCAAACCAGGGTTTGCGGTCCGTTCGATCGACGAACGCAACGAACGACAAGAGACGAACGACGGAAGACCTGACAACGGAACTGGCCCCCGAAACCGACAAAGAAAATCACTAAAAAAAAAAAACCGGGAATACAAGAGCAACCAGGTTGGGAGGCGAAGCGGCTCGAAGGACGAAAACACATACCAAAACCAAGACAAAAAAATGGCAAAACACAAAACAAACGCTGAAACAACAACGTGGCAAATAGAGTCGGCAAATGTCTTACGAAGAGACTTACGCAGACTGTGGCAAGCCTTCTGTGGACAGCCCGCGGCGAAACGGGAAGACCGAAAAACTAAAACGAAAACCGGAAGTGCGAGAAAAGCGAACGCCAATTCGAGCGGCGGAGGACGGAACGAAAGCTCGGGAGAAGGAATCCCCCGGACGAAGGAACGAAAAGCTGAGAGATCGGAAGGAAAAAAATAAGCCGAAAGGAACAACACAAAAAAAAGCGGTTGGGGGGGAAGGGGGTACAGGCCCCCCACCCTTCGTGCGGGTGTGTGCGTATGTTTGTGTGCGCGAAAACTATGGCGAAAGAAAACTACATAATGCACCCAAATGTTATTATATACAGACACACGTCTCACTCTTTCAAAGCGTTTGCTTTCTCTCTCTCTCTCTCTCTTTTTCTCACTCGCTCTCTCTCCATCTCTTTCCCACTCTGCGCTTGTTTCTTTGCCATTTTTTACACTATTTTCCAGCACTTTCCTGCAGACTTTCTTCATTTACTTGTTTTATTGCACTCTTTCGTTTGCTCTCTCTCTCTCTCTCTCTCTTCGGTGGCGCTCTCTTTCGCCGCTCGGGTGCATTTTTTCCGTACGACGGACTCGTTCCCGTTTTTTTTTTGCCCATTGGCCCAGCTTCTTTTCCGATTTTTTAAAACACGCTCGAAGATCCTGGAGCTCAGGCCCAGCCCAAGGCCTGGGCTTGGCCGGGACCCGTTCGTCGTTCGGTTCGGTGGCACGAAACGACTGCCGCCGTCGCCGTCGCCGGAGTGGACCTTTCCACGATAAGGACTCACGGATTCCGGGAGGGGGTTAATGGATGGCGCGGTGGCCAATCCCAAACCGTAAAAAACGATACACTGACCTGCTGCAGAATGGGGAGCGCTTAAGGCGATACAGTAAACTTGCAGCACTTAATGTGCTACCGATGCTGGAAACCCTCCGTTCCTTGTTCCGGATGTTCCCGGAGTCCTCCTTCCCGGGAGTGCCTCATGTGCCCCATATGGACCGGCCAAGTATGTTTATCAGACACACTCCGAGCGCCGAGAACCACCTGTTGGTGGTTTGTTGATGGCCTTCGGCGAAGCGAGACCTAGAAACGTTTGTAGTTTCTGTGTTTCCAATGTGGCCGCCGCATCTCTGCGTTTGTGTGCGGGTCGAGATCTTAAGCCACTGCAGGCCACTGATTTGAAGCGAGACTCCTGCTTCACGCAACGATGACTGTCACAGTGTGGGATGGTCGATGATTAAAACGAAACGCACCACCAGCCAGGTTGTGGTTTGAGTGGTTAAATCAAAGTCTCACAGCGCCGTGCAGTGCGATGTTTGTGAGGACTCAAAGCTCGATCTGTTGAGACTGATGCATGTTGAAACGATTCATTTGTGGGTCAACTAAAATCCTAACCAAAATCACACATTTGACAGGTTCTGTTGAATGATCCTTCTTCGATGCCCATTGAGGGGTCTGCTTTAAAATGTCCCGAGTCCAAGAGAGAGGGAAGATGACTGTTTGACCTGAAATAGCTGGTCCAAATAGTTTGACCGAAAATATAAAAATGGATAAAAAGGAAACGGAAAGAAGAAAAAAAGAAAAGGACAATGGAAGGAAATGGGTCAAAAGCCATTCACGTAGGTCATAGACACATATTTTACTGGGCAAATCTGGTGTACTGTGAATGAACTTGATGACGTTGAGGGTTGCGCTGATTGACAGTTCACTTTGTAGTGTGACAGCTAAACCCAATAACTGTAGTTTGACATGGCCTGGCAGGAAAAACTGATTGGAAACCAGGCTTCGGTTCCGAAGTTTTGTGTTGGGCTTAATGAGCCATCCTGTCCTGTTACTGTTTCGTCAGATGAAATCCTCAACTTAGTCTGGCTTTGACTGTCAGGTATCGGCCAAATCGGTTGATAACCTAGTTGATAGTTGGAGCATGTTCGCAGACGATAGTTGATTTTGATGATGCCGTCAAAGCTGCTCATATGAACATAATTCGGCACCTTCACAGACGTTGTCAACTCTTCTTAACGGAGTAGTCCAGCCATTAACAAACGATTTCGACTCATCGGCTCATCGGATGATCGGATGATCTACGGCTCATCCGTAGATCGTCCGTCTCGCTTGGTCTGGGGACCAGAAGCTGCAAGATAAACGCAAAATACAGCTACGCAACAAGTTCATCATTAGAAGATGTCCAAAATGGGTCAAAATTACTTTAAAAACACATGGAAAGAATGAATGAAACAAAGAATGAAACGTGTAGAAACGTGCATAACTCGTAAGTTTCACAACAAACTCGCCAATTCACAACAATGTCCATCGCATCAAAAATCCAACTTTGCTCTGTCGAATTGTTGAAACAATTTCGTACCGAAAAAAAAAACAGACGAAAGGCACCGAGCACCAGCAAAAGGCAAAGTAAAAGCGAAATCCGCGAAGCAAAAACAGAAACATCTCAACTTGCTAACAAAAATAAGCAAAACTGAACGTTAAAACAAAAAGAAAAAGAAACAAGCGAAGTAAACAAACGGGTAAAGCAAAAACCGAACCAAAAATTCTTCGTGTGAACTGAAACAATAGAAGGAAAAAGTGGAACAGAAAGCAGAGCGGGCAGGGCGGTCAACAGATGGTGGCCCCCTCTGGACACACATCAAAGCGCCACGTGTCCGTGTGTGTGCGAGCGAAGGTTGCACACACAGTGCCACGGCACACGGCAGCCACATCGAAGGCCGCCGAAGGACCTTCCCGAGGCCCGTGGCACCGGGACAAATTTTGAACAGGGCGGCGGGTTCGGGGCGAGCCAAACTTTTTCTCGGACTGCCGGTGGAGTGGCGTTAAAAATGTATATAAAAATGCTGCACTGACCACCGACGGACGGACGGATCGTAGGGAAGCACGGGGGCCACGGGGCAACCATCAGGGCTCCATGCTACCCGCAGGACCTCCACTGGACCGGGCAGCCAAAACGAAGCGAAGCAACAGTCGAATGGTGGCCACAGTAGGAAAACGGAAATGTTTGCCTTTTACTCTCCCCCGGCCAGTGTGGGTGTGTGCGGGCGTGTGCATTGGTATTCCCTTGCCCAGTGTGCGCGCGTGTGTCTGTATGTGTGCCAACCAATGGCGCGCATCATCGCGGCAAGGACCAAACGGCAAGAAATAACCAGGCCCCGTGAGCGGGGGTGGTGGGGGGCTGGATGGGTGGCAAAAAACATCCTTCTTCTTGGCCACCCACCCTGCACCACCCTGCACCCCCTGCAGTGCATTTACTCCGAAGAAAGAGGACGCAAAAAACAAACGAAAAAAAAAAATGGGTGGCGAAAGTTGACGGAAGAAAACGGGTGGCGGGTGGCGGGTGGCGGGGTGGTCGGTGGCCAAGAAAGATCGGGGAAGTAGATTGGTGCACTGGAGCGGCGCAAAAAAGCCCCCCCTTCGCTGGCCAACTCCTGGTCCTGGTCCGCTCGCTCCGGACATCGCGGAGCGTTGGCGCGGTCCGATGGTCGAACTCCCGAGGAGTTGATGCAATTTTTATACACTTTTCGTATCGCTTTCCCAATGCGCCGGTGTGCGTGCGTGTCTGTGTGTGGCGGGGCCAAACTTTGTCCGGGGCACGGTTGGCGTTCTTTTTTCCACACTCTTCGATGGCAACGAATCCGCCCGCCGAACGCCAGAGCTGGACGTCCAGACCAAGATGCGTCCTGGACCAACACCACTCGGGCCCGTTCCTGGAGATGGACTTGGGGGTGCCAATTCCTGCCTCTCTCTCTCTTTCTCTCTCTCTCTCTCTCGCTCCGTTACACTACGGCGCGGGTTAATCTCCGTGTGCCACAAGCTCGTACTTCGGATATTCGGTCGATCGGAGCGAGCGAGAGAGAGAGAGAGAGCGAGCACACAGACTGGGACCGACTGCACCTAAACCACACACACACACACACACAGCGGGGAACGGGTGAGGGGGTGGTGTACCCAATATCGCGTTCCGTTTCCCGGGCCGCGCGGACCATCTTCTTGGCTTGGCGTGGCTTGGTTTGGGTCGCGCGTGGAGAATGAAAATGAATAATAAATAAGCACATAAGGAAGCGCATCGCCGGCGCAGCGCAGCGCAGGTCCTGCCACAGTACCGAGTGGCCCCGATGGGGCCGGTGGAGGGAGAAAAAAATTAGATCCTGGCTGGCGGGGACCAACCGACCGACCGGCGGCAGCGGCGGCGAGGGACGTGAAAAAAATCATTAATTTTTGCCACCACACGGCGTGCCCGGCCACCGTCGCCAGCGTCCTGTCGTGTCGTCCCGTTGGATATTTTGCTTTCTCGCCCTACGGGCAGGACCGGTCCCCTTTCGGTGGCTTGGCCATATTTTTTTTGTTGTACCCGGCCACATCCTTCGAACCAGGAAGCTCCGGCAGGTCCTGGTTGCCAGGTTGCCGAAGTAATGGAAAATCCTCGGACGAGGCGACAGCCGCTTTGGTTTTTTTTGTTGCTTACCACTTCCACCCGCCACCCGTGTGGCGTACCCTCGTGGCCAAAGTGGACAAAATTGGCCCCGAAAACGGTGTTCGGTGGAAGAGAAAGGCTGGGATTTGGGCACACAGTTCGATAGCCTTTCCCGTTCCCGAGATCCCTTAGGGGGGTGCTTGAAGTCTGGTCGTGTTCCCATCCCCAGGTTGGCACAGGAAGAAAGCAGCAGACGGCTGCCAGAATGGATTGGATTATTTCTGGCAAATGGTGTACGGATCGAGTAAAAATTGTGTAAATTGAACTTATTTTAATAACAGGTTCATAGATTCGTAGAACTAAACGTAAACCTTCTTGTGGAATGTGAAAAAATCCCAATTGTTCATTACGCCTAGATGTAGGCAATCCGCAACCCTTAATGAAACCTTCTGAACTTATGCAATAGCGCCAGCGAATCGGATTGTATTCCTGTTACTTTTGACTCGGTTTAAAGGGTGGAGACCATAAAATGGGGCCTGCAACAAGTGCCCAACGTTGTCGTTTTTCGTTCCAGACACACATCACAGGCCGGCGGGCAGCATAATAAATTCATATGCTTTCAAATCGATACAGATTACACAGCTTGGTGACTCGAGCGCCCGCGACCCAGACGACAGTCCATATGTTGGCAAACTTTCACCAGAGGTGCTGCTGCTGCTGATACTCTATGCGCACTCCGTGAGTCCGATGAGTACGGGAAGGAGCTATGGGCAAGCCCCCTGGTTTTGGCCAAAAAGGTCCAAAGGGCTGCCAAACGCAACCCGGCACCGATTTGCCCATCAAACATGGCCCGCCTGGCAACGAAGATCCTGGCGAGCGAGCGTTTTGTGCATTGGCCATAGGTTTTTTTTGCCACTCTATTCCGAAGCGTAAATTTCGCTACATCATTCGAAGCGACATCGTCTTGCGTTGAGGAGTCGAGGATGCCGCGTCCGGGAGGATGTATGCATACTAAGCAGACGGTCCCTGCGGCAACCTGTTGCTCGAAACGCGTCGGTGTCGTCGTCGGCAGTTGAGCTCGTGGTAACGGCAATCGAGAGTGCGGGTCTCGCTCATCTCGGGGCTTCTAAGGCAGTTGGTCACAAACTGCGGCTGTTGACGTTAAATTGTTGGAAGTTCAAAAAAGTAATCGTAACTCGTAACTTGAATGAGTTCAAAAACGTAAACTACCGATTGTGAACTACCGATTTTCTATAGCAACTGTGGGAACGATCTACAAGTCTATGAATCAATTTGTTTAATAATTCATGTCGGAATCAACGAATTCTCTTCAATTCGTTTGTTAAAAACGTTCTCCAATATTTGTCGATAGCCGATATCTATGGGCAAGGCTGTTTCTATTATCAACACTCAAAAGAGTTTGATTGCTTTGTTACAAAAGATAGTTATACAAAAACAAGAGAGATTGTTTCACAAAAACTGCGCATCGAATTTTGAAGAGTAACTGTCAGAAGATTGACAATTGAATTCATTTGCCTTCATTTACCAGTGATAGGTGATACAACAAAGAGAGATTTCAGATCACCCTCATATTTATTTAATTGCAATCTTGTGTTTGATGAGTTAGCTTAAAGCTGAAACATTCTGTAACTGTTTCATTTCAACTTTGAATACTTATTTGAAGAATTTTTGATACTTTAGGAAATTCGATACACTTTGCTTGTTTTTCGATGTAGTCCATCGATAGGTTCCATCATTTGCGTGAACTGATGTGATTAAGCAATAAGCTACCACTAACTCTCTGGTGAATTTGGCATAAACCTCTTTCGATAGTGTCAAAGACCAAGACGATATCAGTATCAGTCTCGATTTATCGCATACATAATGAAAAGATCATTTTTAAGCTCCACTTAATTACTTTTGATTATTTATCCACACCCAAACACTATCCATAATTATTTAACAGTCGTGTCAAAATTGGGTCCACTTAGTTCCTTACAAAAAGTGAACGGTTTATACATAAACGACTGCAGATGTCGTTATAATTTACAAAAAACGAAACAAAATTGGTTTAAAATTTTAACGAAATCACACAAAAACCGCAAACCGTGCCACACAAATGGCACCTACTTCGGGGGTAATGGCACAACAGCCGCGTGCTCCGGTGCTCCCGACGGACGGCCGTGGGACCGGAAGTGGCTGCTGAAAGACGCAAACTTTTGCCAACATCCCATTCATCCGCGGCAGCCGAGAGCGACACTATCGGGCCACGCTAGTGCCTGTTGCCACTGTTGCTCCTGCGCTGCCACTCAGCAATACGGACGGCACACGGCGTAGGCATCGCGGGTCCACGCTCTCTGTGAGTGTGTTGTACGGTGCGACAGCCACAACCGGAACTGGCCATCAACAAGTGTTTCCGTTTGCTAAAGTCAAACCAAACACACACATGCGCACGGCCGTTCCCACGGTTTGACGGTTGGCGCGATGCCAGGGCCGGCCAACGCGCAACGCCATCGAAAAGCGCAAAAAGTGAACGCGAAATCGAACGGCGGCCCGGCGTGATGGTGCGAGGAAATTATCTTGTGCGCGGCGTGCCACGTTTCGGTGGCCGCGGCACGGCCAACACAAACATCCGTTCCGACCCGTGCCGTGAAGGAAGTCGCGGCCCGCGAGATACACTTAGATAAAAGGCCTCCATCCGGGAAGTCAACCGTCTGGCCGGGAGCGCCCGGGCCCACTTCCGGCCCGGGGTTTTGTTTGGGGCTCAAAATTTACCAGCCGACAGGCGGACGGCGCTGACGGCGACTAAATTGAACAACAACGGACAGCGAACGGGGCCGACAGGACAACGTGGTGCGCTCGATGGAGGCGCCTGGTGCTTCAAGCCCCGTGTGCGACATGTGTTAGGCGGCGTTAGAAATCGGGGAATTATCCGGATGAAGGTGTTTCGGAGGCGCACGGCACCGTCGTATCTTGGCAACGATACGGTAGCTTTGGTTGGACCATTTTTTTGTGTGCGAAGGGAACGTTAAACGTGTAATCTGCAAATGTTTTTCCGACAGTGACACTTGGTAGGCCCCAGGTGGACACGATTGGTACGGCAACACCGCCCAAACGCCAGAAGCGATGCTTACTGATTTATTAATGTTTCATCAATTACTTAAAAGTCTAGATAGATAGATGACTATTTGAATAACTCTGGAATTTTTTAAATTATTTTATTTTATTAAAATCTATATAAAAGGAAGTCGTGTTAGTTATAGAACTCAAGAATGGTTGAATCGATTTGGCTAAAAATTAACACACTATAACAAAAACGCATCTGAAATGGAACAACGGTGTACCGATAACTGATCCCCGTCATTTGGTCCCACTACAATTGATTATAGTAATCATAGACCTCAACCATGGACAAAATAACCTTTAGTTGTCATTTTTGCAGTTGTAAAAATTGAATTATAAGTTTCGGTTTGGCGAACAGGATGCTACCAGCACAAGAGGAGATTACCTTTACGGGCCGCTGCCTGATGGGGCCAGCTGTGTGATAAGGCTGTTCATTGTAGTGTTTTTCCATAAGACCCTCGACCTATATTTATTTTCAAACATTGTCTCTTAAAATCGTAAAAGCCATTGTTAAAATTTTATTTGTTTCCGCTGGAATTGAATCGAAATTGGGCTCCGGAAAAAATGGAGGAGGAAAGTGAGGTAAGGCTCGTAGGAATGCACGAAGGAAAAACCATCGGAAGCTTCAGGGAAAACATTTGGGAAAATGTTGCTTGCGCTGTTCTTATTTACCTGACGCAGAGGTTTCCGTAAAACGCTGCCAGCGTGTGGTAATTTTTTAATTGGAATAATCCGAAAGTTCATCAAAACTTCGCCGCCCCGGCCAAATGACCCGAAAAAATTCGGTGTTAGTGTTTTGCCAAAGTGAAAAAGATAAAATTATCTCGCGCGGCTGAAACGGTTGGAGCAACGGGAAGCGAGCAAGGAAATCGATCGGATACGTCACCTGCAAAGGTAGCAAGAATTAGCAAGAGCCCATATGAAAGAGATCGAGTCATAATCGTATTATATACATTCAGGTGCATCGTAAATGTTGAAATCATTCAACAAAAAATGCGCCTTCTAGGAGACAGATCTTTTAACATTCCCTTTCTGTCCCTTCCAAAATTGACAAGAACGTCTGTTGGACGTACAAAATTGGCTGCAATTGGTTATCTTAAATACCTTCAAGTGACCAATTGCTTAATTACTGAGCTATCAAAATATCCATTACCAAATAACAGCGTGCACTTTTCTGTGGCCACTGTTCAATCGGCCACCCGTATGTCGTCTCCGATGTCTGGCCGATTCCGGAGTACATCGGCAAAGCGCATCCAACAAGTGAACCTGACCCAGCCCATCCCAGTCGAACGAAGCTTCCTCACGAGCGTCAGCAACTGGTCCGTATGGCCGTGATTCCAGCGGCCCAACCAAACGAAACCCGGACAGCCAACTGCCGGGCCATATGCAACAGTGTGCCCAGGTCCAGACGCTCGTTTCCCGTCTGTATTTTGTGGGATTCCAACCAGCCCGACCAACCGACCGGCACTGGGAGGATAAAAAAGCCCTCGAAATGAGAGCGACGACGAAAAACTAGCCAAAAGTTGAATCTACATCCGGCCCTGGGTCCTCGGGTCCGCCACTGCCTCACTGGGTGATGTTCAGTAAAATTGGCTTCCGTTTTGCAGGAACAACCGAAAACCTGGCCTCCCTCACTCCTCAACTGCTTCGTGTTTTTTTCTTCTTAGTTTGGTTGCTCGTTGCTCTATTTCAAGTGGAATCACGGCGCCGGACTCGACTGTTTCGGTTTGGAACCCTCTTTTTTGCTGTGTTGGTGGCGCTGCCTACACAAGATAGGCTCGGGCTTCCGGTTGTCTGCGCGGACGTGCAGTCGGCATCCACGGGAGGCCACAAGCACTCCGTTTGCCTGCGTCCTTACGGTGGCTCTTGGTCGAGCACCATCGAGCACGGGCCAGAGTGCCACTCCGGAGCAACAGCTTTTTTTGTGGCTCCCGGGTCGCAATCGGCATCGGTTGCAATGTATCCGTTCGGTTACCATCGTTTAGCGAGAGGCTCTTGTGATCCGGTCCACAGGACACACGGTGAACAGACGACACACAGTGAGGGAGAAAATAGAAACCTCACACTTTTGGCGGCTCGGTGGCAATCTCGAGGCTCGAGCCGTTTCGCAGGCGTTTATCTCTTTACGGTGCACGGTGTGAATCCGGGGCCGGCTTTTTTGGGCGAACCCACCGAGCGGCGGTTATGCTAACGAATCAAATCGAATAACGACCAGGACTCGGGCTGACTGACCGGTACGTCGTCGGGCCACGTACCGTCACGGGTCCACCAGTCTACAAAGTTCCCTCTAGATACCCGCCAGTGTTATCTCTATCAATTTCGTAAAGTCTACCCTCGGCCCGGGCGAAAGTTGATCGTTTCGTGCGCCAACGAAACCATTCGAAAGCCATTTAACTTTCGGCCTACACGTCCCCTTGGATGGAAGTCAGGACGACGATGCAACACACACTCCGCTGGGCCAATCAACTCGACGGACGGAGGACGCCGGGGCCGCCGTGGCTGACATTTGGGCACATGTTTTCGGGCTGTTTGTGGGCCAATGGTTTTCGGGCTCCGGTCGCTCCGGTTGCACCGGCTAAAAGGATTAAGTTATTAAGTGATTTGGGGCGAGCGTTTGAAAGGCTCGTCCGGTGCCGGGGGCCATCCAATCTCGATCTGAGGGGTCGCATATCTGATTGGCAACCGACGGCGCCACGCCAGGTCACCACTTGTTGCTTTTGTGGTCTGTTTTTGCCGGCCGAACTGAAAACACATGTGGTGGGTTTTTTTTAATGATGATGTTAAGGATTGGGGGCACACTGATGGGAGTTTTCGTGTAGAAAATCATTTTTCGCTTATGGTCGCCTATTAAAAAAGAGCACCTTGGTTTATGAAAACGGAAGAAAAGAAACGGAAGCAGAGCGTCGCAACCGGAAGTTCTGGGTAGGCTACATTTAAAGTCTACCAACTGGAAGAGAAACATAATGTTTTTTAAAGTTTAAAGTAAATAGAATTACGGCATTACGGTGATTGGATCGCGAGCTTTGAATATTAATGGGAACAAAAGTAATTAGATACCATACTCTCATACTGCGAAAATATCTTTTAAATGTAGCAGATAAAATCTCAATGAAATGAGTAAAAACGAAAAAAGGTTTGTAAATTTTTTGGTGTAATGGGTTTTGAAGAATTTGTCCAGCATCGGAGCGAAAAGGTTTCTATTCCACAAGAACATGTTTAAAATGAACACTGGAAGTTTGGCACTATTTTGGGTTCATACGGAGAAGACGAACCACACTAAAACAGGAATACGTAGAATACTTTCAGCAGAGGTAATAGCAACACCTGACAGCGTTTGGCTATTTAAGGATTAGAGTTACTCCTTTTTTACTCCTATAAAAAACGTTCCCAACGATCAGGGCTCTATGGTTCGGGTAGCGTCCGAGTGTTAGCTTAAGTACTCTAGCAAATCGACTCGCATCATAGTATTTGTTGGTGCTCCCTTGAACAGTACAGTTTTCCCTGTCGACGGAAGCCTGACGTGGCCAATGCTTACCCAATGCTACTTTTGTTAAGGGATGTTAAGAACTGTAACCGATTTAATTTGAATGCATATGAAGCAATGGTTCTGTTAATATTTTGAGACGGCTTAGAAAATTGAGTCAAAGTGTTGAATGTCCTTTAACATTATCCCAATCTCTTCCAAGATCACTTGAGAGTTGATCGGAAGCGTGGGTCTGATGGTAAACGTAACAGTAATTTTCAATCGGAGCGAAATGCAATGTTTCCGATGATGATTGAGCGAAACAAGAGCTTTTTCATCCAAGATGCGCCCAAATGGGGTTTTATGCTGTAGAAGCGAAGAAATTATCAGAATGCAGGCTGGACAAAGATGTTAATATTCCGAATCGGAACGATTAGAAGCCGACGGATTATTGCACTATAAAGCAGATGCAGTACAGGACGATCCACAGGACTATGTTCCGTAGTCTCGAAATCACAGGGATGGCACTTTACAGTTTTAGAATAACTCTGTCAATCCAAATGTCAATCCGACTGTTAGTTGAATGTTGACCATTTTAGAAAATGAATCGTTTAACAACAGCAAAAATATTGAAACTTACCACAAAAGTGGAGATTCAAACGTAAGTACGTTTCGATCCAAGTTACTCTGTTCGTCATAATCGTCCTATTGTGACCCGATCGGTAACATTGTGTTAGTGTGGCCGAAGACCCAAATTTGAACTCTCTTTTCTTACTTGTCGTTACGGTATCTGGATTTGCGCCTTCATTGATATAAAGAGCGACCAACACAACAATTGAAGCCTAGACCATCAACAAATACGATCAAAATAAATAAGCCTGTATTGATCTGGCCAGTTTTATTAGCTGCCTGCAATTATGGTAAAAGCCGCTGAATGACTGCCCTTCTATAAAAAGCCCATAACTTCCGGGCACGAAGTAAGGGAAGTAAGTATGATGTCAAATCGTTCTCTTTCTTGGTTTGAAGGTTATTCCGAAAGATATTTTAAATTGAAGTTTTACTGTAAATTTCTTTTTGGCTGCAGTTTGCTATATTCATTCATGATATCGATCGATAATTCCGGAAATTCGGACAGATTTAATCGGTCGTCACGTGGCGGTGCGCTTAGTCCTGAAGCGTGAATTCCAACTATTTTGTCCATTCAGGTCCGTTCTTCGCGTTGCTGCTTATTGATTTTACTTGCGCTATGTTCAATGTAACCGTCTATTTCAGCTTATCGACGGGATTGTTACGAAATAAGCAGCAAATTCAATTGATGTAGCAAACCAAGCCCAACGATTGTTTTATCCCCGTTCGAACGAACGGGCCATTCAGTTCCGTTTGGCCATCCAAATTCCACCATTTTGCAGCGCCACAGGCTTGTGGCAAACGCAATCGCGCGGTCCTTCACGGCATACTCCCGGAACGAAGGCGACGCAGAGCGAGCATATGCAATATTTGCGGCAGCTCTCAATCAAATCAATCACAATTCTTCGCTCCCGACGGACTGGCCGGGCTCCCCGGCCGGGTGGGGGGCTTGGAAGGGGACTCCTCCCCGTCCTTCGCGCCGTCGGCCACCGCCATCCATCGCCCAAACACATTTCATCAATAAATCGGCGGCGTTGCCATTGATTTATTGGTGAGAAAAGAACCACGCACCACCATCTGGTTCCGAGGGGCACGGTGAGGGAGTGCGGGCGATCCACTCCTCTCCCCCGGGATCCACCCACCCGCCAACCCTGGCCGTCCGCCCGAACTTCATCGTCTTGGGCCCGTCTTAGCGAAGCGGCCGGGTTTGTCGTTGTTTTCGCCGCCGTCGGCGTCGTCGTCGTCGTCGGGAAAACGGAAACCTGTTGCCCGCGTTGCATTGTGTGTCTGGGTGTGGGTGTGTGTGGGTGTGTCGCTTCACTACCACCACCACCACCACCACCACCAGCTGCACTATTTATTGTGAGCCGCCACTCGTTCGGTGCCAGTCACGTGTTTTATCCCATTTTCTGCACCGTCGCGCTGCTGTCTCTGTGTGCGGGTGTGTGCGTGGGTGGGTGAGTGACTTCCACCATCCGCGTGGGTGGGTGGCAGGTTGCGAGGGGACGAAAATTGGACCCCGTTAACTGCGGGCCAAATGCAACGAGCCACCGGGAGGGGGGTTGGGACGAGCACGGCGGATGCAAGGAAGTGACATTTCCTTTCCTTCCTGCCACCCACCCACCGGGTGGGTGGCTCGGTGGGTGGTGGTGTCGTTTCGCATAACTTTTCCAAAGGCACAGGGACAGGGACGGCGTCTCTCAAGGAGTGGCTCCTTTTGGGTGTTGCTCCTTCAAGGACTCAAAAAACCCACCAACCGACCCGAACCCGGCGCCAGAGCCAGAGCGAGACGGGATGCTTTCTTCCGGGGGTGGCCAGGGGGGCACCGGTTATACAACAAAAATTGATCGTTTTCTGTTGGTGCCCCGGCTCGTGGGCTGTTCGGTGGTGGGGAATGGAAGGTGTCCTGTGGCCCGGTTGTGGAGCTTCCTTTTTTGGGGACGCAGGGCCAGCTAGAGGGCGAGAGGTGGTATAAAATGGCCCCGGGAGCTGGTATTTTCGTGTTTGCACAGGAAAAGCTCCTGCCGGGATCGGGGAGGGACCGGTAAGACGGGTGGTCTGTCGGGGTGGCAACAACTGACACACAAGCGCAGCAAAACCTGATTATATTTCCTGCACCCCACGAACCGCCACCCTTTCCGCGTAGACGCCGACGACGATGATGTCCTTTTGGAGCGCCAGCGGACCGTGGAGACCCCTCGGGGGTCTCCTTTGCCTCGCGGCGCCCCCGGTGGGTGTTCTTCCGGGTCACTTTCTTTCGTGTCCGCCTCACCCACACACGTACCCGGAGAGTGTGTTTTATATACAACGCGCTTCGGTTCCGCATCCTTTTTGGGTTGCACTTTCTTTCTCGCTGTTCGCTTGCACCGACACAAGCACACGCCGCGGTCCTTGGTGTGGTGCGGCCACCGGGGCGCTGGGAAAAAAATCGCTCCAATACGTGTTCGGCCTCGCGCCACGCGATAATGTCCTTTCCAGCCCACCCACCCAAGGGTGGCCGGAGAAGAATTTTCACTTGTTGCACCGAGCCCCGAACGGGGAACGGCACCAACACAGCGAAGCAGGCGCGCCTGCACGGTATGCAGCACCGCCGAGCGAGCGTAGCGTGCTGCATAACTTGCAGGCGCGACCCGGGGCTGGATGCGTTTTCTTTTTGCCACTATTTCGGACGGTTTTTTGTGGGGTTCATTTGAAAGGGGTCTTGGAGTCAGGACTTACCGACGATGTACACCATGTTTTTGGTCCACTTCAGCAGCTCGCGTCTTATGTAGCGGCGCTCCTGCACACACCGGGCGTACGAGCAGTCGGCCATCGTGCCGCGCCGCCACAAGGACCACTCCACTGGTGCCGCCCGTCCTGGCTGTGTTGGTGTGTCCGCAGCTTCCTTCGCCGTTCCAGCCGAGCCAACAGCAACAGGTGGCCCACTTCTGGGCTCTCGGTGACTGCCTCTCCGTCTCTGCCTCTGTGTCACTTCGGTTCGGTGTATGTGTGTAGCACACCAATATTTCTATATAACTAAATCTTACTTTGTTCGCACACTCGTGCACCGCACCGCACCGCAAACCAATAGACGGCGAATAATTCGGAACGTCGGATCACTCCGAGCCGGGACACTACGCCACTCGGGGCCCCCGAAAGCCCGTACATAAAACCATCCGTTGCACCATATTCCGCGAGGCCGCGCGCGTCCGAACCGGAAATGAAACTTGCACTCCTTCACACTCCCGCACACATACACTGTCCGGCGGCGCAAAAGGGATGAAGAAAAAAAAACCGCTGCTGGCTCCGAACCGGAGCCGAACTGACGATGAAGTCGCCGGGAGATCTTCGAACCAGCAGCCACTGTGTGGGAAGAAGAAAGGAAAAATGCGATGGAGAAAAATCGGTTGGAAAATCGAAAGAAAAACTCGTCGTGAAGCTTTCGCCATCCCCTGCCCTAGAAAGGCACAGAATATAATGTCCCGGGAACGGGCCCCGGATCAACCGGAAGCATTTACTTGCATCAAATTAGAGAGCGGAACAGGACTTGTTGCGGCGCGATTGCCGGGAAAAAAACGCCACCGTGGTGTGCGTGATTCGGGCCACGAAATAAAAAGCCACGGCACGAAGTACGGCCGTTGTTTTTGTTGGCCACCGCGTCCCCATTTCCGGTGCCGAGCTTTACGAAGCGGAGGACGACGGCGGCCAGCACCAACACCAACAGACGCGGGCTCTGTCTTTGGACGCCTGAGACAGACACCAGCACAGAGCAGGCCACCAGCAGTGGCCACTCACACAACCGGAACAACCCGCAGCCGGCTGGGCGACAGCAAGACGCCGCCGCCACCGGGATACCGAGCTTCCTGTGCTGGGGGTGCTTTTAATTTTCGGGGCCACAAAGGAGTAGCGAAGCGACAGACAGCTGGACCCGAAATCAGGGGGGCGCCACTTACCTGATGGCCTGATGGTCGGTTGCGGAATGGTTCATATGCTAACTAGCTGCCGGCCCGTCGCTGCGATGTCTGTGAAGAGAGAGAGAGAAAAAGGGATTCGAAAATCGTGATTAGAAAAAAAAACGTTTATATTACAGAAAAAGACCAAATGTCCCAATGGTAATGTAACAGGAGGAAAGCTGAAAAAATAACAGGAGAACATAAGCGAATGGGGAAGTAGGTTCATGCAACTGCGCGTTGCATACTTTCAGGCGTTTTCGAAGGGATTTTTATTGTAATAATCCTCACTTCTTAAGGGCACAACACCCAATTTAATTTGATTGTCACATTCTTCGAATGATGAACTTACACATCAGCACATCGACCCAGAAAAGGTCCGTCGTCGGTCGTTCTCCAAATCCCACCGCCCGGAGCACTCCGAATTAAAACAAACAAAACAAGGGGGGTCGAGCACCCAACGCCCAGCGCCACACATCTCACGCCAATCGGGCCCTATTCACGTCCAATATCTCGTTACTCTGCCATTTCGAAATTCGAAAGCAGGAAGCCGGAAGAGTTGGCAACAGTTGCAAACTCGGTCCGCCCCGGCCCCCGGCGGACCCCACCACCGGGCACCGGGAATTCCGGGCGAATTTATCAAATATATAAATTTAGCATTCAACAGGTTGGCTCGGCACCACTAACCGGTCGAGGCGCGACGAGACCGGAGTGCTGTCGGAGTGGAGTCTGGAGCGAAAAACTATTCCCACCCCACCATCGGGCCACCGGGCGCTTGGCGGGCTTCGGTTCGGGTCGGGGAGGGGGCTCAATGGCACGTCATCGTTATCCAACCGTTTTGGAAACCAAGGACGCCCGGAACGCCGGTTTTCGCCAACCCGCCGGCAACGGAGCACCACGAAGCAGGCTTAACGCCGAGGTGCCACTTCGGCAACAAAGCTCCGGAATTGGCTCAACACACTCACAGCTCTCGACTCGATGGGCCAAAATGTGGGGCCGAGAGTTGAGGGTAGTAGAATTCCGTACTGCGGGATTGGGGCGTAAACGGCGTTCAGAAAGTGCTCAGCTCTTAGGTTCAATTAGAAGTTACGAAATTAAAACGAGAAACTGATCAAAAATAGTTCATTAATTATAAACAATTATGAAATAATAATTTGAACGTTGTTTTGGGAAAATAGTTAATGTCGAAAGTCCCAAACAAACGTGAAAACCCGTTAGAAGACACGAATAAAAACATTGAAAATGAATAAACAAACAGATTCACAAACGAGCAAAAACAGTAAACCAAACAACAAAAGTTGAAATTGTAAAATAAAACAACACATCAAAGCTGATAATTTAACGTAAAGCTCTTCGTTGACATAATTGGTTAACTTAAGCCAAACACCGACTGGGCAAACATTTTCGTGGCCCCATTCCGTCCGACGCTGTGCGGGTTTCCCGGAAGTCGAGGGCAACCCAAAAACCAGTAACGGCGGCCTCTGCCAGGACTGCACTTGGCGTGCCGGGCTAACAAGCAAGCCGCCTGCCTGCAGCGTCGGAAGCACTTGTAAACCGACGGTGGTTCGTTACCGGAACAACAGCTCCATTAAGCCCGGCCGCACGTGGCACAAGGACGAGGCCCCAAACCTAAAGGGGGGGTCGCTTGGAGAGGGAGAGCGAGAGCCGTCCTGACGCCGTGCAAAATGCCAAAAATTTGCACCGGCCCCCGGTCGGTCGAGAAGTTAAACGATTTGGGACGTGTCCTCACACTTGCCCCGAGCTGGCATTCCCGGACACTGAGCTATTCCCCGAAGGGCGGCCCATCGAACGAAAGCTCAAGTGCGAAAGGATGCACTCTCTGAGTGTGTGAGCGAGAGGGAGCGAGGGGGGACTGAAATCGCCGGATCGCTTGGTGGAAGGATTTGCAGTGGATTCGACGGTAGGACTCTCAGGGCATTCGCCAGCACCAGAGCACCTTTTAAATTCACATTAAGCTTTGCCCCTACCGGTGAAGCTGCCGGTGTTTGTGTGCACAGATACGCACACGTACATACGCACACACAGAAAGGGTCGCGGATTTCCGGCGCGCAACAGATGGGTATCAGTTTTCGGGACGACGGTGGTCGCCGCGGTGAACGAGGACCTAGGACCGGGTTCGCTTGGCTGCAGGACTGGTGCATGCCGTGTGCATCACCACCGGATGCACACGATGCACCAGGGTGGGTCGGAAAAAGGATTTCCAGCTCCAACGGACCTGGACCCGAAAATGAATGAATTAATGGCCTGACCACCGTACGCCAGCTACATCGTGCTGGCAACACTGGCGAGCAACAGATTGCATAATTAGCAATTTAGCTCCCGACCCGACCCGGCTGGTGGTGCTCGGCACGCGGACCATCTCACGTGGATGTCTTTAATTGGTCGCCGGTCCCCGGTGGATCCGAAATTGGTTCGGAAGTCGGCGAGTTCGGAACCGCGACCTGGGTCGAAAGATCTGCCCGTCGCATGGTGCCCACCAACATTTGGGATCCGGGCTCGCCAGGTCACCGGCAGCATCCTAATCCAATCACCACCGAACGCCAATCGAACGGCGGCGGATTCCGAAGGTTCCGTGCGTGGCTTCTTTTTTGCGCCCGCCGGCCTCACGGCCTGTTGCTTCATTTAATTCCAATTACGGGTCCGACGTGGGGTGACGTGCCGGACGGGTTCGGTTAAGTGATCAATCAAAAATTATTAATACACACAGCTGCTGGCTGCAGGATGGCGTCGGCCCGAAATGAGGGCCCTGTGATTAGTTCGGTCGCGTCCCCGGGCCGCGTGGCACATTGAACAGGATAATTAGTGCTCCTGGGACCTGATCCCGGCAGTTGGTAGGCTCATTTGGTGCGTCCGGGTTCTTCCGAGCCCGATGACGACGACGGATTTGGCCGGAACTGATGATTGGCAGTCAAACGTTGGCCGGTCGTCGTCGTCGTCGTCCTGTTGTCGAGTTTTTGGCGAGATTTAATTGCGCAACGCAGAGTGTAGTGCCACGGGCAGGACGTGCTTTGAGTTTGAGTTTCGTGCCGCGCCTTTTTATGGCCTATTCTAGTAAATTAACTCAGCTCAGCGGCCAATTTCAGATCGAAATCAATTGGGCATTTCCAACTTTTTCAATTAGCCTCGTTACTATCTGAATCCGGCAAAAATGTGCTTTGCTCAACATTTTTTTTTTGTCAGGCAAATGGAGTTATTGATTCTATACTTCAAACTATTTCTCGACTTTATGAATTTCCAACGATTGCACAGCTGCTGACGAATATTTTCAGACCTGTTTTCCATTGGGCCTATTTTTTATGCCTCGGTTGCTGTTGAAGAAACAAAAACAATTCAACAACTCGGCATTCTTGTTACGAAGATACAGTCAAGTTAAAAAACAAATATAAAATAGCGTAACACTAAAACAAAATATAAAAACCGAAATGACACAATAACGAACAATTATGAAAATATAACAATGAGAAATATAAAGAAAATAATGTAATATTCGCCTTGTCTATTGCTGCCGTTTGCGGTTTTCATGATTGAAATGGATTTTTCGGTGTGTATCTGGGTATCGGGAATATGTTTGTTCTTTTTAAAGGTCTTTGAAAGGTCTAAAGGTCCGATGATTTTCAGTTGAATTATAAACCTGAACTCTTCTTCCTATCGTAGGTTTGCTGTCTTTATGTTTTATGAAGTTTTGGTTGAGTTGTTGGTCCAGGAATGTTATGGAAATGCCAAGTGCGTTCATAAAGGTTGTTTTAGCTGATTCGTTAGCTCAGAATTTCCTTTTGATGGTGGTGTCCACTCTCT
Organism: Anopheles bellator; assembly: GCF_943735745.2. Classification (NCBI taxonomy): domain Eukaryota; kingdom Metazoa; phylum Arthropoda; class Insecta; order Diptera; family Culicidae; genus Anopheles; species Anopheles bellator. The sequence goes on from NC_071286.1 coordinate 36,624,907, forward strand.
GGATTTCAGCTGTTAGCTATTAGTGAAGAATCTTAAGAAAACAACTTCTAGAAGTGCGCAGTGTTTCAGTTAGTCCGCCAAGCGAAATATGTTGAAGTAGTTCGTTTCTTTACGGAAATGTGAAAGCCAAATTTTCCATGTTGCATTAAGAAGAGCTGGAAATAAGAAAAGTGTTTCAAAACAATGACCGTGAAAAAATCATATGTAGAAAATAGAATCCAGCTGCCAGATCTGTCGATTGATGTTGGCTGATGAATAGAAAACCCTGTCCACGTGAGATGCTTCATTTTTACACTGCCAATAAACAAACCCAAACCACGGGCCTCGTTTGGCTGCACGTGTAAGTGTGAAGTGGGACAGACAGCCAGACATCAGACGATACTTTGTATCTTGTTGAGTCGCCGACACGAAACAGCGAAACAAAGCATTTATCTGACGCAGCGCCCAGCAGCTGCCGCCCGAGTTCTGCTCGGCACCTCTTTCGCTCCTCCGAAGACGGCCCACAAAGACTCCCCACTGGAAGCCACCAGCAACAACGATGGCAACAGGTGTCGCCGAGGGCAGCAATAGCTGGCCCGGGCCCGGCGACCGGCGACTTATCGCGGTCACATACCGAGCGCGACTCGTGCAGGGCCGCCCAGAAGATAGCCTGGCCGTGGCGCCGGCGGTGGATTGGCCTTGCAGACGATGGCCTGGGCGGTGTTTACGGTTGCAGTCACGGAACGCGATCCCGGGCTATCGGAGGCTCGTGTCGAACCGAAGACAGGTGTGGGCTGGTGGCACCCGAGGGCCCCTGGTCCACCACTCCCAATCAGAGGCCCAAACCCTTGACACGGTGACGCGTCGATAGAAGGGAAGCAGGAAGCTTGTGACGGTGGCACGTGTGGCCGCTCTGGGGCCGTTATGGGATCGGTTCTCTAGCGGCGGCTAGAGTTCACGCACACGAATTGCGCACGCAATTGCATTTCTATTTCAATAGAAAAAAAAACTATTGCTCTACATGGGGCTCTCGAAAAACCCGCGAGAGTAACAGGAGGACATACCATGCTACCTGCTAACTTAGCGCGACTTTTATGTTTTCTTAAATTATCGGTTTATTCATGAATCTCTATGCTGTCCCCTACAAAGTAATCTCCGTCAGATATTGTAACAAGTTGGTGAAATATTTTTCCAGCGTTTTTTTCCAATCATTTTTATGATCTTGTTAAGCACATAAGCCACAGCCAACATTTTGAATGGGTCCGCGCATTTAGTTTTATTTTTCACACAAAATTTCCATTTTTTTAAAAGGACAAAAATCAATGATGAACCAAAACACGACCAAACAAAACAGCTGTCAAAAAACAATTGAGCGTTCAAAGTGGCCGAACTTTTCAACATAACTGAGTCACATGAGTAACAATATAACGCCACAAAAAATCGAAAATCGAATATACGTAGCTCGGGGAATCTAAAAAATCACGATACTTTTCGACCGGCCCTCGTATGCTCTTTTGTTCATATGCTCGTATCCTTTTGCATGATAAAATTTGTTCTTATGGGGCTTGATGGTGCCCTGTTACTTTGTTTAGAGTTTTTTCCGTAGTTTCCGGACAAAATCTTCGGTGTACAATTTTGTGATTAGCATTTGCATCTGAAATATTACCAAGTGATGTTTGACAGATCGATTTAGACGCCGACCAATCAAAGCACTACGTCACGTAGATCACCATATAATTTGCTTCGTTGAAAAGTTGACATTCATGCAAAAAAACTTCATGAGCAGGTTGGAAAATTCTTAAGGAGTTTAATAATTTTAATTTTAATTTTATTTTTAATTCTAGTAAGTAATTTAATCGTTTAGTTTAGTAATTTAATTCTAGTCTAGTAATTTAATTCTTAATAAGTTTGTCAACTTGGGAGAATTCCAAGCGCTAAAAACGCACAGAAATGTTTGTGAAGATCCCAGTTATGATGCTGTAACTGGGTTGCAGGAGTGACCAGTTGTTCAACTACTCTCCGTACACCACCAATCACCGGACAACGCACAACCAGTAAAGCTAAACCAGTTGGTAGCTGAAACTAATAAATGGCCAATACAAGGATCACACGCATTTCCGCTTTGAATTCACACAAAGCGTGTGGACAACACAACATGATTGCGTACTTTATTGATTAATCAATAAAATGTTCATCGAAATCGAAATGAAAATGTTAAAATGGTTCAGCGTTCTAATCAATCATTAAGTAAACGGTTTTTAAATCGGCTTCAAGTAGCCGGATAATACCTCCCAATAACCCTTCCAAAGATTGATGGATCGGCCTGGTGGCCATAAAAACTGATGCTTGGTCCGGTGCCTAAACAACTTTTCCGATGAGTTCTTTTGGGATCCAATAAAAGCTCTTCCAATCCAAATACCCATAAAATGAGCCAATGTTATAGCGAATAGTGATGAAAAGAAACGTAATAAATAGGGCGAATAACAAATCTAACAACGAATAGTTATGGACCTTGTATGGAAGTGCAATTAGAATGTTATTAGCATGCCATAAAATTCACTTTGATCAGAAATTCCTCCCAAGTCCTACCACGAGAAGGCTTCCTCTTGGTCTCCCATTCTCTCCATGGCCGCATCAGCGACCGCCAAATACAGCACACATCCGGCCGCGTAACGACGCGGCTCCCGTAACGGGGCATGTTTTTTTGAACGCCAGTTTTCCGGTCACTCCGGTATCCGCCCATTCATCAGCGTGCCCCGGCCCCGTGCTTTTCCGCACTTCCGGCCTTCTGGACTTTTCAAATTACAGCATCGATTTCGTGTGTACCGCCGCCGTCCCGGAGGGCCGTGCCGTGTAATAAGAGCCCCGGCGAACGAAGAAGCACCCCAAGGAGGCGCTGTCGTCCCTGGGCTAGCTGCCGGGTGCTTAACGCAAAAAAGCCGAGCCGGACCTGGCCGGGCCGCCAACCCCTAATCACACTGACACTGACCACGGTCAACTGCCCCATCATCATCATCATCATCATCATCTTCTTCTTCGTCGGCCGGTTATTGCGATGCGCTACCTCCCCACGGAAAGCCGGGCGGAAAAGGAAAACTGAATCCGTTCATCATCTCCGTCGGGGTGGGGTCGATGAATGAATCCGCTGAAGCCCTCACCCCGGCCCCCCCGGTGGAGCCCCTCCGGTCGACTCGCACGCAACGCACTTGCGGCGCTTGTGCGTATGGAGATGATTGAAATTGGATCGAAATTAAGTGGCCGCGTGGCCCTCGTTCGCCTGCCCTGGCCCAGCCCGGGCCCACGATACTCCACATCGACGTCCCATTGCTCGGCGTATCTCAGAATGCAACCGGCGGAAATCTATGCTGAAGCACCAGAAGCCAGGGCCCGCAATGAAGACGGTGCATCCTGGACGACGCTAACGAAGGAGAGGCAGAGACAGAGAGAGAGAGAGAGAGATGGCAGGCCCATCGACGCCATCGATAACGGGTGGGGTGTCCAGTTTGAAGAATTCTAACCGTCGATCTTAATGATGGGAGGCCCCATAACGGGAGCCAGGTTCCTGCTCCCGGTTCGAGTGCGGATCGCGCGCTGATGATGAAAAGGTCCATCCACCCATCCGTCCGGTGGGTTTCTTAGACCTGTCTTATGTGTGCGCGTGTGTGTTTCTTTTTGTTTTTGCTACTCGTCGACCTCGCCCGCTTCCCCGTTGTGCCCGTTGCCATCTTGATGATCGATCCGACGGCGGCGGTAATATTGATTTCATTTACATGAGCTAACAACATCCTGTCGTTAATTCAGGAGCAGTTGATTGGGCCTAATAACTAGGCCCGTGTCTAGGACTACACGCTGCTGTTGCTGCAGGAGCGTACCGCGTACGGGCAACGGCTTTTCGGTGATTGATGAGGAGAACCGGTGCCGACGGAGCGGCTGGATGGAATGGTAGAAGGATGCTCGACCAAAGTCAACTAGCTGCTCCGTGGTACGATTCGTTAATTTGCTGAGTGGCAAACGGGGGCCTGCTTCAGGTTGCTACCGGTGGCTACGGTGGCAACTATGTTGCCGACCTCTAGGCCAACCCAGCTGGGGCTACAAAGCACAAACATTGCTGAAGTCTCGCATTGTGTTCCATCTCTGGCCGTATGTCGGGTTCTTCGGAAGGAATGGACTGTGAAGTTGCGAAAGGCGCTGCTTCGCAAGATGCCAAAACATGTTCAATTAGACTCGAAAATTAGAAGGAATTACTTTAAATTTATCCAACAACAACGTGATTGGGGGGTATTTTCAGTTCAAAAAGTGCTTCATATTTTTCTTCATAAGTTCTCGACAGGCGGCATTCGAATTAATGGTATCTAATGCGCAAAGGACTCGAAAAAGAATGGTACGATAGAATGTGGCAAACCATTTTGCAGGATAGTGATGATGGATTCCTATGCGGTTGCCCATGGAACTCATATGTGTCACGGAAGTTCTCTCTTTAAGCAAACATCTCTACAGGCCGCATTCCTAATCTTGTTTAATGTGAGTCAGTAAAAAAATCCAGTTAAGCGATCATTAAATTTAAGCCAGCTTAAGAATGATATCATACCAATCAATATTTACAAAAAAAAATGTGAATTTTAAACAACTCGGCATAACTTGAAGAACTCCATTCGAAATATGTTGGTAAGATTGTGTTAAAGGTGAACATCTTATGTAACGGGAAGTCGTGCATCGACCGCTAAAGAAGCGAATGATTTTTTTGTATGAAAGTGTTTGAATTTGAAGTAGCAAGTAATAAAGTATTAATTATAAAGCAAGTATTTTGTAATAAAAAGCATTTGCAAACCTTGAAAAGTTTCGTGAGCTTGAATTAGATCGGAAGTCCAGCTCTCCAGCGAAATTTCGACTGTTTTAATAAAATCAAGCTTTACTTATGCGATTGGTCTCCAATTAAATTGTGGTTTTCTATTTACAATAGAATATACTCTAAATATCTCTGAACTCTTGTCGTGAACTATTTTAGTTTTAGTCTTCTTTTAGTTTTATGACGCCATTGTTTGACAAAGTTGAAAATTCTCAAACAGAAAGTAGTGTTAAATCTTAACTTTGGCAGGATGGAGATGCACCCTTTGAAGGGAGTACTGGAAAAAATCCAACAACCCATTCGATGACCCTAGGTTAGTTACTCAGGTAAGGATGCTCTGGTACGAAAACCTTAGGGGAAGTAATCTTACCAGACTTTGAAAGCTTAGCGACTTGTCCATCCGAACGAATCATCAATCAAAGCGTACTTCTTTTCGTTCCCTGTGAGTGGAATTGTGAATTTTTCGTGTGTTTCGGCGCGCCCCGAGTGTGTTGGTTCTCACGATCGAGATTTTCCGAAGGTCACCATCACCCTTCATACCGGCCCAGCACACAGCGAGTGGGCCGAGCCAGTCCGGTACATAATTCGTGCACTATCTGGCCACGCGATCTTCGAACCTGTCCACTGCCACCGTAGGAGGTCGCAGGAGCCGTATGCTAATTTATCGGTCACCGCATGGGTTTCTAATGCTCGCCGGCGTCCTGGTTCTGTGGAGCGCCTGTTCGCCGTCATCAATGGACGTGCGGCGATCTCGATAGTCAAAATGGCGAAAACCCGCTGGAAATTGACGACGGCGACGTCGGGATCGTCAGCAGCCGTCTTCGAAGCCGTCTTGCCGAAGATGCCGAGTGACGCAAGATTATCAGGTACCTCACATAAATGATGCGGGACGCCGAGATGCAAGTTGGGCTTGCATCTCGCGGGCGCAGATGGTCGATAAAGTGTGCAATTTAATAATAGATATATTGTGTATCGATCAAACAGAGAGGGCCAACGGTGGCCATGTTGCTTGATCGCTATCGCCCGCCGACAACAGCGAACCATTTAGCGAACGCCAAACGGTGAGCCAGTTCAGGTCTCTTCGGCCTGATTTCTTTCACGGGTCCGGAATATGATGTCCCTCTTTTTAAATCCGCTACTTACTGTGGTTATCGCTCAGGGAACATTCTAATTGGGTGACTTGGGCACCGCAATTTGACCAACGCATGCCACCGAGCGCACCCACCGTGAGTGGCCTTGGCGGTCGCAAAATAAATGGTTCTACTATTGCTCCAGCAGGGAGGGAGGCGAGGGACACCGAGTGCACTGCATCAAGGTTCGATCAGATGCTCTGCAGACCAGTTCTCCGGCCAGCCCCGACCGACATCTCGACGACTCACTCGCGGCGGCCACGATCAGAGTACGGCTGCCGTCGTCGTGCCCCAAGATGTGGACCAACCAAGCAAAGATGCCGTGGTTGGGGGGTGGGTGGTGGGTGTTTGAAGAGGTGGATTGTTTTCACACAGACACACATAGACATACGGAGGCAGGTCAGCACATACCAACGGTAGCATTAGAGCTCGATGAAGGCCTCGGGTCGTGCATCGGAACCGGTGCACCGACGATCAAGTGCATCCAACGGCCGAGCAGGAGTGGCTAGCGGGGCAGGTTGGCGGGGGCTGGCAACGTCGATAGGCACGACCCGGCCACTCCATTATGCTCCACCAGTGGCGGCCTCGAAGCACGAAAGGAGCATCAATTCAATCGCAACGACAGAAGCGACAGCATCAGGCGACGGAAATTAGTCCCGATAGGTGTCGTACGCGATCGATGGCTCTGGCGCCCCGCTCCGAGCCGGCCTTCCTCCTTGCAGGTCTCGCAGGGACCAGCAATATCTTAATCGCGTGCATAAATAGAATTATGGAACTGGGCCCTCTGTTGGTGCACTTCGAAGAGTTTCCGAAGTTGTTAATGTTTAATAGTTGTTTATGAAAGGTTTGGACAGGATGTTTTGTACGACGTGAAAGAAATAGATTATCATTCCAGCTAAAGGAACCACGAAAAGGTGTTTAATTAAAAGGCACGCAAATCGAGACACTCGATGCCAATAAATCGAAACCAAAGACGAGAGAAACTCGTTTCCGATTTATTTTTCCTTCTGCGACATTCGATACGAAAAGCGGTCGGAAAAAGCGGTCAGGTTTCCGAGAGGAGCTTCCGATGAGCTGTAATAAAATCACACAACACAGAGCAAGGAAACAGGATATGAAAATAAACAAATGCCGTACCCGGACAAAAAACGGTTAGCGCGTCAAACTGCTCTGAAGCTAACCTTCCGATGTCGAACTTATGTACGTGGCGAGTCAGTGCGACTCGATGCGACAGATTCGGAGAACATTCATCTTCCTTATTGACATTTCACAAACAGAGTCTTTAGCTTTTTTCCATACTTTGTAGTGTTCTCTTGTCGAACGTTTGATTGCCAAAATGTTAGTAGTCTAGTCTTGCTAGTCTTCTTCCGTTAACCGATTGGACTAAGCATATTGAGCAAACTGATCGGATTTGATTCATTATCCGAACCGTGTTCTATTTTGACTCTTGTGCTGAAAAAACCTTGTAAGTAGATTGGGATCGACTGAAACCCTTTTAGTAGGTGCTGGGTGAGTTCAGAGAAGTACTCCACAATCTTTCTCCTGAAGATGTCTTACAGTTAAGTCCATCAGAAAGACTTTTTAGAAAGAAGTTTTAAAACAAATTCTAACATAAATTGGTGCATTTTTCAAGATGAAATAGTGGAAGCAATTATTATGCCATTTTAAGGGGTTGACACATCTGAAGGAAAATCATGATAAGTTAAGCAACATGGATTGCAACAAAAATATTCACACCTCGGTTGTCCTGGCTCTCTTCAAAGCTTGTGTGAAATAATTATACATGAAATAATTATACAAAAATAGAGTTTTATATACCGTATTTTCCGTGTATACCGCGCACCCGTGTATAACGCGCACCCATATTTTAAGAGAAAAAAAATGGAAAAAAAGTTGTTATCATACATATTTCAGATATCCAACAAATGTCCAATGATAATGACGTACGAGGGGCGTTAAAAAAATTCTGACAATTTTGTATTTACGCGAAACAATTAAACGAAACTGTAAACGAAACTGTTTACATTCGACCAAACATGGCTTTTCGACGTCCAAACCTTCTAGGCCCTCTGAAAAAAGTTTGAACCATTGATAAGCGCTGTTTTTAGTGTTAATAGCATCAGCATAAGCCGAGTCAACATTTAAATTTCGTCCGAGCTTTTAATTTCGTTTTTTACACAAAATTTGATACAAATTCTTTGTCATCAATTTTTCGGAATAAACAAAAATCACCGATGGGCCAAGACACGCGCATAGTAAAACAGTTATTTAAAATTTACTAATTACTCAAAATGGCCGAAAGTTTCACCATAAGTGAGTGACATAAATAGCAACCTAACGCCGAGAAAATCGAACATACGTAACCCGAGTAAATAAAAAATTGTTAGAACTTTTTGAACGCACCTCGTATTATTCTAAATATTCTAAAGTAGACTAAAGATAAAATGCGTATGCATTGCAAAAGACATACTAGTATTTTATATTTCGTAATAATCTTCAAACTCAGATTCACTGCTGTCTGAAAAATTGATATTCTCTTATTGCTCTTCAATGTACTCCTCATTGTCACTCTCTGAAGAGTTCTCATAAATTGCGATATCTTCAGATCCATCCATAGCATTGCTGATGCCACATTTTTTAAATGATTTCACAACAACTTCTGTTTTAACTCCCTGCCATGACTGAATGACGATATTGCATGGATAATTATATTCCTAACAAAGGTTTCATTTTATAATTTATTCAATAATACCATAAAATATGTACCTAAAAGGGCACATTTGTATGATTAGAGGAGACAAAATTTTTACTCCCCTTGTATAACGCGCACCCAGATTTTAGAGCTCAAAAAATTGGGGAAAAGGTGCGCGTTATACACGGAAAAATACGGTAAATTAAAATTTCCTAATTTTATGCATTGAGTTGAAAGTTTTTTTAAGCGAATATTAACTTTAATAGTATCAGAAAACCTTTCACTCAATTCAAACAGTGCTTTATTTAATTGAAATTCATTTAAAACCCAGCTCGACTCCGCTTACGTATCGGACAACGGTCCCAACTACTCTGCGCCACATTTACTCGATAAAACATTCACAAATCCTGGTCCTCGTCGTCCGGAGAGACAATAGAACGCAGTGTAACGGAAAATACACTCAAAAAAGAGGAAAATACAGGCACACAGGGCAACGCTCACACTTGTGCCGAAAATATTTACTAAACGAACGCAGGCGACGAGTCGGGACGAAACGCCACCGGGCGGCCAAGGGTGCCACCCGGAGCAAACACGGAGCCCCCCCCCCCATCCCCCACAGGAAAAGGGCCGTCCTGCGCTGGCCGTGCCTTGAAGTCGCTCTGCGTACGGGGACGCGCGCGTGTTCCGGTTCCGGGCGCTGGTCCTGCCGCGCGTAGACGTGCCCCGGCCGAAGAAAAGACCTCAACGAGCGCAAAGTACACAAACACACGCAACGCGGGGTTGGGGCCAGGACCCGGGCCGGCTAGCCGTCTGGGGACGTGATCGGTGCGCTGTCAGTGGCAGTGCAGAAAAAATCCACCATCCAGGACGCAGGACACGGAGAACTCGTAAGGATTCTCTCTCTCTCTCCGCGCCGTCCGGTGTCCTGGTGTCCGAAACTGTTGGACACGACAAACAAAAAAAGCCCTCCGACTGTCTGCCGTCCTGGAGACACGAGACACTGAACCCCTGTCCGGGGCAGATAGAGAGAGAGAGAGAGAGAGAGAGTCGGGATCGAAAAGGATTGTGAGGGCATCCTCGGCGTGGAGAGTTTGATAAAAAACAAAACGCGCCAGTCAGACGTTCGCCGCCCGGTCTCGGGGCAGAGCAGGGAGTCCGCGGTGGAGGTGACGTGGCGAAAATAAATAATTCGCCCGGTTTTAATTGGAAAAAAGTCACTTCCTCGTTACGCTGGCCGAGGGTGTACTTTTCCGAGCCCTCTTCGAGTTTTTTCCACGCGTCTTCAGCGGACCGGGATTTTTTAGAAGAAACCGAGAAAAAACGAAATCTGGCCAACAAGCTGTCACGAGCCATTTGAATTAGCCGTGTCGCAAAGCCTTTCAGAAACTACTGGCACCGTGTGCGATGATAAAACCGGGTGGTTCGAGGAGCAAACAGGATTTGGTTTTGACAACTTTGTTGTGTGAAGCGGCTCAACTCATCTGAAAATGGGGCTTTGGGGATTTTGATGGGCATTTTCGACAAATTTGGTATTCTGATCGATGGTTTCACATACTTTATATGAAATGAAACTGTCAGTAGAACGCATGACGATTATTAAAACGAACATCATAAGGCAAGCTGAAGACTGATGAATTCGCATCGATGAAATGAATGACCATGAAATGGAGATAGTTGACACTTAAAAAGGTTCTTGGCTCTATGTTTAAAGCTATTATTTAAGTGGATTTAGTGTTTATGTATAAGACAGCGTTTGTTCAACGCTTTAAATGAGTACTCAGCCGTGATGTACCGGACATTGTGGAATATTCCTTTAGTTAAAAATAGCGCTTAAACATCTCTTGTTCCACATCCGATGCCTTCATCCGTTATACAATTTGCCGAATTGTTTTAAGCAAACATCTGTTCGAGAAAAGCCCACGACAGGGCCCACAACACAAAATTACTGAAAGTGGTGGAAAACTCCTAAACCCTAACCCAAACTCTAGAATCGCAGTCTGTCAGACTCTTGGCATATCGTAGGTGGTAGAGACGACTATTTGACCAACATGCAAATAAACCACACAACTTTAATGAAAATAACAAAATAAACATGCTCGTCATCTTCTTACGCCCTCTTGTTATTATGGAGCGTTTTTACAGTTCAATATTCGGGAGCAGAAATGCCGCTGAATAGTCAGTTAAAAGTTTTTCGAAGGTAAATGATATCGGGTGAAAAAAATAGTATGAAACTTTTCTTTGAAGAGGTTAGACCATGTCCACTTTTGTACCTGAAAATGATGTTTTGCCCCACCTTTTTGAGACCCTGGAAAGATCCAGAAGGTTGGAAAATGAGTGCCACCTGAACTAAACGAAAAACAGCAGGAAACCCGAAAAACAAAATGTGACATTCTGCTCCCCGAAGGGAAATCAGTTCTCTATCAAATCGTGATTGGGGATGGAAAGTGGATTCATTTGGGGAATCACAAAACGAAAAAATCATGGTTCAGTCCAGGAAAACCATCAACTTCGACCGCAAAATCCGATCGATTCGGCAAAAACACAATGCCGTGTGTTCGGTGGGATCCCATAACTTCAGGTGGTTCTGTAACAGGTCCTCGTTTATAACAACTCCGTTCAGCGAACTAAGATTAATGCATTGCAAGGAGCAGCAAATTTTGCGCAATGCAACTCAACGTATCAACTTTAATTTCCGTACACAGCTCCGTCTACCAGTGACCATATGTTCTCGCATTACAACTTCCGGTGTAAAATTCGCGAGGCGCACTTCCGGAATCGAGCGCAACGGAAGATACGGCGGCTGCCACGGCGTTAGTCCAGCTCCTCCAGCTTGAAACTCTTCGCACTCCACACCAACACAAGCGACCCATAATTAACCGCGTTTGGCGCGACGCAAAAGCCCCGAGCCACCCGCAGAGGGGCTGCTGACCTAAAAAAGGGACCTCTCGAAACCAACGCCAACCACTAGCGCGACGCTGCGTTGCGGCGCAGTTCGTGTGCAGAAATTTTGTACCATAAAACTTTGAAGCGCTCGCTCGGGATTTGCGCTGATAGATGATGACACCCGAGCCTGGCCCTGTTTCTGGTCTCATGTGTGTGCAATAAATTTGCGGCGGCCCGGGGTGCACCGAAACTAGCGGCCAACAATAACACACTGATAATTGCAAATATTGACGCAATAGTGCGCGCCGACGCTGGCCACTTTCTTCCCGGGGCCGGGGCCACGGACCACGGGGCAGATAAGATTAGTTTGCGGACGGACGGGCGGACGCGACCCCGCGGCCCTCCCTTTCGCAGCCTTTCGCTTCGCAGGTTTGAGTGAAAATATGGTATGTAATCACATAAAACGGCCGTCGGCCGTGGGCGAAAGAGTGAAACGGAGTTCCGCGCCGTTGTTGGAGTGCGATTTGATCTAAATTTCGTGCTCCGGCCCGCCTGAAGGGCTGATTGCTGTCAATTGGTCGCATGTGACACGCGGCACATACATCCGAACCGAATTGCAACGCGCGGCACTCCAAAAAGGCCCGCGCCGCACGAATCCCGTTCCGAAACCACAAGGGCACGTGTTCGTGTCACAAAAACCAACGGGACAGGAAAAAAGCACAAAAAACAAGAAGCGGAACGAAAAGAAGCCAAATGCAGGCGCCCGGTCTCCAAGTCTCCAATCTCTAATAGGATGATGGCGGGGGGTGCATCGGGGCTGGGTGGTAAAACCCAGCCCGAGGAAAAACACCTAAAATGACGGCCACCAAAGGCAACAAAAAATAAACCAACTTCCCTTCCCAGACCCCCTTCTAAGCTTCGGGGCGGACGGGGCATCGATGACGGGGCCCCGGCATCTAAGTCACGTTGCAGCGGCACGCCAACTGCACGTTGGCGTACCGAAAACTGAACCGAAACTCCGGCATCCGATTGGGGCGGTGTGTGGGGCGCTTGGGGGAGGTGCACATACACGCTTCTAGTGTGGGGGGCCACCGCCGATGCACAACCGAAAACAACCGAATCGCGAAAGCCGAGGGCTCTTCTCTGTGCAAGGTGGAACACCCTTAGGGGGAACTTGTGGTGGGCCCCAGGTCGAGGAGGACTTCGCTGGACCTCGTCCACAACGGTTCTACCATTTCCGTGACACACATCCTCCGCAGGGTCGATCTGAGGGTTGCCGTGAACTCCAGTGAGCTCATTTGTTTTTGCTTTGATTTTGATTTGTTTTTGCTTTTTTGATTTGCTTTGAGTTCTTTCCTTCTCCCTCTATTGCCGACTTTGTCATAATCTGGTCCGCTGTCGAAAAACTGTTCCCCTTTTTTTGGACAGTCAAAAAATGTGGCCGAAATTTGGCTGCAACGGTCAAATTGAAAAAATGCGTGAAATATTTCATAAACAGTAGGAGCTCAACAGCAACTCAAAGTAGCTCACGGCACTCCAGAAAGAGGTCGACAGTGGCAGGGCCTACCATACATTTTTTCCCAGTTTCTCACAGTGTGGACACCGGGTTAGACTGGCGGACGGCCTGACTGGAGAATAGCCCCTGCTTGGCAGAAAGTCAAAAAGCATCAGGATCGGGAAGGGTTACAATTCTTCTACACTTCCTTGTACAGTTTACATAGACAGCTTTAGGTGTCGATTGTAATAAATTAATTACAATATCCGGTAGTCGACCAGATTACAAAATAGTCGATCACCAACAAACTCCAGAGCATCTCTGGAGAACTGGAGACGAAGAACTGAGTGATCGCGCCGAAACTGGAGCGTGTTTGAAGGCCAAAAAACATTCTACATTCTAGGAGTACTCTTCACACAAAAAAACGGCAATAATTCTTATTAGGTCGAAAATTTTAAGCTTCGCCCAAAAGTGATCCACCTTCGCCCCGTCACACAGAGCGCTGCGAATAGGCGAATGCTTGCGTCTATTATGCTCGTATTCGGCCGCACTGCAAGTGCTGCAGTGGGCGTAGAGTAGTGCAGCGTGAGCCCCCACCGTACCCCCGGGAGATAGGAGACCAGATCGTCAAGGGCACTCGTTCGGGCTTCGGACTCACGGCCCCCTAATCAAACTGCACCATTCGGTGTGGAGCGTTTAGACTTGAATTTTTGAAAACGCCACGTGCCAGATTGATTAAACTACTAATCGCGGGCCGGCCAATTCATTCCGACTTGGACCCGCGATGACGACGATGAGGCGGCCTTCAGTGGCGCAGCCGTTCGAAGAAATCGCCGACGACGATCCGGTTGACAGGCGGTTTTTGCACACTCCAAACACGTCCCTTGTCCGGGGGATGGCAGCGTATGTGTGCAGCTCTTGTCCGTCTTGTCTTGTTTGCCGTCGTCGTCTTGCTAAAACTGATTAGAAAACCAAATAAATTCGTACCCCGCGCGCAACGCAAGCAGCTTTGCGCTGAGATGCATTTGGGCGCAATGATGCACTTGGGAGCGCTCGAAAGACAGAGACAGAGAGAGAGCTGCACAGCTTGATTACTTATTTTGCATCGCCACTACCCAAGCCAGTGGAATTAATATTAATTTTTGAATAATGTGCCAGATTTGGAGCCAGCAATGAATGAAGGAGATGTTTTAGTAGACGTAGCCAACGGCAAGTAGTGTAGTGCCGCTCGGGTCAGTTTTGGGGTCCACCTCGCCCCTCACCACCCCACAGGCTCTCGGCTTGTCTATTATTCGCCGCCTCACTCTTTCTCACCTTCACTCACCCCAGAGGGGCCTCCTCCACGGTGCGCGTCGGAGTATTTGGCCTTCGGCTGTGGAAACCTTGCAAGGGCCCGTTGCCGTGGCCCTTGCGACCTCCCTCAATCCCAACCCCTCCTCGCCGGAGCAATTTATCACACGCAATAAGCTGACCTTCCGGGGCACCGAACAGATGCACCCTGAAATGAGCAAACAAACAAAAAACGGGCGAATTCTAATTTTCACTTACACAGTCACGAGTGAGTCACGAACGGCGCGTGAATCAACACCGTGAATTCGGTCACACCCGCGGGTGATTGCATTACTCACGCTCCTCTGTGCGCAAGCTGTACGAATTCTAGTTCGACGTAAACCTAGGGACACTTCCATTGCGACCGGAACTATTAGCGTTCCGCTGTTGAGACGGTTGCACCGTTAAAATGTAACACGATGCCAACAGCAAGGCAATGGCAAGTTCCAGCACACCGCCGATTGAAAAATAGTGAGAAATCACGTAAATTTCATCTTAGATCAGCTTCGTATTATGTTAGGGCTCAAAACAAGAGTGATTTAAGGACTCAACTTAAACATTAGAACTTAATCCCAAATCTGTTTTGATGTAATAAACACCTAGAAATGACACAAAAATATACGAAAATCCCCTTCAAGGCAAGATTCATCGAAAAAAATGTTAATTATACAGTGCGGAAAGAAAACTCATAGACCGAAGTGAAATCTGGATAACGGACAGCCCTTTGATTTTTTTTTTTCACTTAGACCACACAGATTCTATCGGACTGAACGGTTCAAGCGACTCTGCGAACGATGGTAGAGGCATCGAACTACTATAAAGCAAAGATTCGTGAAATTTTGAAATGTAAATCTTGACCATGTCTTTTGCAACCAAAACAACGTCACGATTACGATCAGAAAAGAACTCCCAGCGTTCAGCGTGTTCGTCGAAAGGTGTCTAAGAATAGGACACGCTTTAACTGCCCAGAAACTAGCTTTCTAGGTGGATTAGCTAGATGATATGATGTGCCGCTCGGTACCAACTGACCATGCTCGCGTGGAAATAATTAACTTAACGTCGAACTTTAATAGAACAAAACTAATCCTAAAAACACATCATCTAGAACATCAATCCCAACACAGAATTTAAACAGACAAATAGAACAGACTTTAAATTGCCACCGAGAAGCTTATGTTAAGAACATTCTACATACATTTAGTTCAAATCAAATTTTAAAAATAACTTAATGACTCGCCCATAGATCATCCATCTCGCTGTTCCGATTAATCGATTTCTGCGCGAAAGACGTTCTGCGTTCAAACCCTGAACACATCATCTGATAGGATCAACTCGTCAAGAACTCAGTAGAACCAACTTGAGTGTAAAACTTGAAGTTGGTGTTTAATACGGTTCTGCCCATTCTAATAATATTATATTATATTATTATATGCTTGCCATAGAAATAGCCAGAGAAGAAGCTCAAAGAAGAAAATCCACAAGCTCCACTGAATGTTGCTGTAAACCCGAAAAGGCTTTATTGCTACTCCCAGCTGGTCACTGATACGATCCCAACCGACCAACTCCCAGGATCAGCCCGGTGCAAAAACTAACAAAATAAATTCTAAATTACTTCACGCCACTGGACCGAATCCAGCGAGTAACACTCAGTCGTCGGCCGGCACGTTCGTCAACACGTTCCTTTCAGCCACGATCAGACAATAAATAGAACTACAAAAAAAGTAGAACCAGACAACCAATCTACGCCTAGAACAACGTGTGCCCGAGACGATCATTAGCGTGCGAGAGGTACGCAAATCACGCACGACGCCGCCGCTGCCGGCACTTCAGGTATCTCTCTCTCTATTGATTGGCCACCGAAATACAAAAGGGGTGGAAAAAATGGGCAAAGAAACCAAACACTAGAACAAACAACTAATACACTTCCAAAACAAAACGCCACGTGCGCGCACACGCGCACAGGCGCAAGACAATAAAAGCGGGTTGCATATTGCAGTGGCGGCAACGTCAGGGCAAATTAAATTTTTCCACCCACCGCCCAACGACCACCCAACACCCCGGCCCGGCCCGGAGACCAGTTTGGCTACGTTCGGATGCGTTCCGGCCGGTGGCGGTGCCCCTCGCCCCTCGGCCCGCCGTGGCGCCATTTTGCAAATGAGCTGCATTTGTTCAAGCCTAATTCCGTCCGCCGTCGGTGCAGTTTCGCGATGCGCTTTTTGGCCGATGCGCGGATGCGTACGCGGTCTGATTATTTTCTATTCTATCGACACACGAAGATGGGGGGGATGCCGATTCGAGGACGGAGCACCCGGTGCTTGCGGTGCGCCGTTTGTTCTCGTTTTGATTGCTGCCACGCCACATATGATTTATGCTGCGGGTTTTTTTTTTGTTATGCCACGGTGAGACTCTTTTTGTCCAGGTCTCGGATGCATCCTAATTTTCTGCACTTTCTTTTCTGTTGCACCGATGCGCGATGCGCCCGCGATGGGCCGGACACCCCCCGGGGCCGGACCATCAACAGCAACCGGTTCACCGGGTTGTTGATTGCACAACGGTTGCGCTTTACAGGTTGGCACGCCTACAGCCCACCGGGGGGCCATGAACAGCTTCAACCTTTTTTTTCAACCGCGAAAAGCCAGCGCTTCCGTCGGTGAGTGCTTCCGTACAATAATGCGCACCACAGGCCGCCCCGTTTCGGGACGTCCTAGTGTTCTACCGGCCACAGGTTTGGCTCATTGTGATCACGATCGCTCTCGTGGAGTCCAGTCCGGAGCGGTGAATACATGCTGCGTGCACGCAACATTCGGACCACAACAAAGTTTCGTGCCAATTAGCAACTAATTTCCCACGGCTTAGAACGGGTTCGCTTTGGTCAGCCCCATCGACGTCTGGTTGGATTATACTATTATCAACACCTTTTGAAGGGAACAGACAGAAGGGAGTTCGGCGACAGATGAACGACAAACGTCGACTCACCAATCAAGACGTCAATGTATATTAGTGTGCCCTTAGTGACCTAGCTGAGCTTAGGTCTGCTAGCATATTTTCTAGTTTTAGCAATCAACTTCATCGTTTTGCATGCCAGTTGCTTCAAGCATCGCAAAGCTCTAGGCTAGGACCAACTGACAAAATAAGTATATAATTTACTCAAAGGATCGCTGAGGAACTGACCATTGACTAAGCCGTTAGCAATACATTTAAATCGCTGTTAAATTTAAATCGAGGCCAAATTGCTATGAACCGGAGACAAGGTTGGTGGGATCGCTAAGGTTGGATCTACTATGAGCTACTGAAACCTGGTCAAACGGTTGATATCCAACGTTACCAACATCAGCTGGCCGATTTGAGGGTTTGAGGGTATTTTGGATGAGAAACGGTCACACCACCACAAAAGACCATCACGAAAAATCGGTCAAAACAACCATTGAATTAATAATTTGGAAACGTGTCGCTAACTCACCAAACTTTTCTCTTTCCAAATAGCACTCTTTTTTTTATTACCAAATACCAAAAATTATTCCGATTCATAGGTTTTTGTATTTAAGATAAGATTTAAGATTTAAGATTTTAATGATTGGGTAATGAAAGGATTTGATCATTTGTAGAAAACAAGCAGAACCCAATGACCTATGAATTCTAACAACATCCTTCAAAACCATCACTTCAAAGTGTGCTATCTACCAATCGTCTAAGAAAACTAATACAAAATAATAAAAATGAACCCCGCACTGGAGCGCGGTGACAGAATACAGTCCCAACCAATTTCAAACTAGTTTCGCCAGGCTCGCGGCCACTGATGGCACATCGCGCCATCATCCACGCCATCATCCGCCACGCACCAGGCACGCAGGGCTCGGGGCAAGCAGCGGGCGCAATACGCTCGCGCAAAAAAAACAACAACAAATGGCTGGAGATAATTAAATCTACTACGCTAGCGGAAAATAACTGAACGTTTCAATAACTCATGTGTCTTGTTTTCGAGTGAAACGTTTCCCGTTCATTCCCGGCCATCCGCAGCTCGGTCCGGCCCCAAACGCTACCCGGGGGAAGTCCCTGGGGGGGGCCCGCACGAGGCCGGGGGCGAAGCCGGGGAGTGCGCGAAGGTTTTTCGCTGAATTTTTTTAATGATATCTCCTCCCGGGGCGGGCACGCGGCACGCCGGTTTTCTCAGACTGCCTGTGTCGGCCGGCAACACATGACAAATAATGTTGATGCCTACCGATGACTAAACGATGACACTACACGATTAAGTTACTGGAAATTCGTGGCGGAATAATCCAACCCCACATTTTAATAGCGATCATCATCAGCTTTCAATATCGAAACACTTGGATTAGAGAGCGAGAAAACTCAGCAAAGCTGAGCCCAGATCAAATGACGCCACGAGTTGGTAGCGACTGCGGTTTGCTTCGCTTTTTCGCCCACAAAATGGCGAAGTAATTCCCAATTCTAAACCGGCCACCGGAGGAGATTAGTAAACAGCCCGCAGCAGCAGCAGCAACAACGCGATGCAGCCTTGCAATGACGATGTGCTGATGATCATGACGGGTTGGCTGTTGACGGTTTCTTAATGCGATGCACGATACCCGGCCCGGGCCTGTTGCGGTAAAACCTGTTTTTTAGTACGCGGAAATCAAAAATAAATTAAATACTCCATCGCCGTGGCAGAGGTCGCTCCGTTCGCCGTTGTGACCACTGCGGTGGCCAGACGGCAAAAGCTTCGGCGGCGTTCGGGTTCGCAGGGCGAAATATGACCAGCGGCAGTGGGAAATATGCATAATGTTATTTATCGGACATACTTTAGTGAAACATTGTGCGATGCGCTCATTCAAGCATTAGTTTCGAGGTAATTGTTCAATTGTAAGCTTGCCAATGCGCTGCGAGGACTACACGCAAGCCACACAATAGAATCGCAAATTAAATATTTACCATAACCCGGTGCTAGAGTTCCAACAGAGTACAACACGATTCGAATGCCATTCTCTAGCGAAAGCATAAATTCTTTTTACTTATGAATAGAAGCAATGTATGATGCTGTTGGCCACAGAGCGGTTTCTACTTTCACGCCATAAGCACCACAATGCGTATCAATGCTCGATAAAAATCGAATTACGAATTACTGCTGTAACACGACGACTGGTCCAAATCTCTGCCAGCAGCATCGTTGCGACACATGCTTTAGTATGTTGGAACAGGTAGAGGGCAACAGAGACATTGAAGAGGCAGCGCATCACGCATCTGTCGGCCAAGACGGACAGTCCAAACCGGAATTGGAGCCCCATGAAAGAGAATGGAAACCTATAAGGGACTGGCTCATATTCTATATGCGTTAAACACTATGCTTGGGGTTCGGATCGAACTGAGTCGCTGTCTAGTCGTTAAGTAACTTCCTTGTAACGTTTGATATTTAAGTTCCAGCATTTTAAATTTCCATTAAGTCGGCGAAAGTTTTCTTTACAGAGCTTTCGATAAAATTCTTAATAAGTTAAATGTAATACTTTTAATGTTCTGCGCAAACACCACCGCGAAGCATCGCATTATTATGCTATGATGCGTTGAACCTCTAGTAAACCTGTTGTGAGTGACCCACCGGCGATCTTGGAAACCAGGGCCGCCATTGGAGTACCTACAGCAACATTACGTTTTCCAAATAATCCACCAAATTACCACTTCAGTAATTAATGGGGTTATTTGTGGTCTAAACCCAAAGAAGGGATTGTAAATTAATAATGTTTCCAAACAACTGTCTAATGATGCTTCATTGTGGAAGATCCCTCAGCGTTTGTCTTTCTTTGATTCGATGAAGTGTGCACCGATCACCAGCCAACCCAATGGCATCTTGTCTTGGCCGTGTCCAGCAGCGGATGCTGCTGCGGTCAGGCACTGTTATTTTGTGCGAATCGATCGTTGCTACTTTTCCATCGCACCGAAGACGGCTCATCAGTGCGGGACGGCTCCTCGGCGGCTCGGCTCTTTTTATGTGCGCGAGCATATTTGTCCCATCTGGCCCCATTAGCAAAATAGAGATAGAAAACAAAACCCACGGCAGGTAACACGGGAGGCTCCATCCGTCCGCCCGTCGACGGCGCTGTGTCATCTGGGCTGGCTTTTCGTCCAGCCAGCCCGAAGAGCTTTTGGAGGAGCCGCAGCGCCGCTAACGGTAAAAGTGCACGTTCACACACTTCACGCCGGCGCCGACGACGGCCAGAGTGACGCGCCGCGGAGACGGCCATCTCGAGAGATGAATGTCTCGATGCGAGGTATGCGAGGCTCCCGTGGGCATTGGGATTCGATCCGCTGGCCGGTCTTTGTCAGCACGACCACGACCGGCGCGAAAGCTGACCGCTCGGCTTTTGTGTTTTGTGGCCTCGGCGGTCAGAGAGCATTGGAAAATCGAATGCTGATCTCGTTGCTGAATTTTCTTTGGCGAAAGCCCCACCGCACATGGAAGTTAGCTAAATAAACGTAACCATTAGTGAACGTAATGTTTGGCTTGCGTTTGTTGAGTTGGGTGGAAGTGATCGCAGTGTGATTGGATAGATTTGATGCG
The DNA here is from genome assembly GCF_943735745.2 of Anopheles bellator. NCBI lineage: Eukaryota > Metazoa > Arthropoda > Insecta > Diptera > Culicidae > Anopheles > Anopheles bellator. The sequence continues at coordinate 36,645,811 of NC_071286.1, forward strand.
CACTCAAGATGCGGGGCCAAAGAAAGCGGTACATCTTTCTCAACCTTTCCCAATCAATCTCACGCCAAAGTGAAGTGTACTTCATCTGGTAATGATGGATGAAGGCGAAGCGGAACCGGAAGGCAGCCGAGTAGTGTATTATCACACGAATTGCTTTAGGAAATGGTAATAGCAGGAGAAGTTTGGAGCTGACGTTATGATAGTGTAGCAATTGACATGAATTCACCAGAAAAATATATTTCAATGAGTCAAACTGAGCTATGTCGCACTAATTATCAATCGTTGATTCCCATACTTCGCGGTCGTTTACGGTACATAAAGTTCCAATTAACGTTAACCATGCGTGTTGTTGAAAAACACGTTGAACAGTCGCAAAATTTTATGGATCCACATCCACTACAACATGCTCAGCCAAATACAAGTTGGAATGCTTTAAAATGCGGTCTCCAAGTCTTCGGGACATGGGTCAACTACAGGGTCGTTCTGCGATCGTCCTGGTTTCCAAGTTCACTACTCGGTCACTCACAACAGGTTTATTGGTTTGGCTTGCAGACCACAACAAATTGTCTGTAGAGCATTCAATAATGCCATTCAGAGAGCATTCAATAGTCCCATATTGGAAACTTGAAATGCTTAACTAAACTTAAATATTAAATTGAATGTCAATTGCATAAATTACTAAATGTTGACTGACACGAATATTAAATGTTAAAATTGAGTCAGCGAAGGAATGGACTGCGACTCAGTTCTATCCCAACCACTAGGCCATAAATGGTACAGACCATGCAATAGTGGTTTCGGGCGTAATGACTTTATCTAAAACCCGTCGAATGGCCACGGTTCATATGTGATAGGTACCTCTTTATGAGTTGGTGAAAATTGGTGCCAAATGCATTGTAATACGAAACGGCTTCCGGTTACTTCCGGTTGGCCCCATTACAAACATCACAAAGAAACGGAAGTTGTACAGAAGAAAAAATGCGAGAATAATTACAATACGGAAAGCGTGGGGTGCTGGGCCACAAATGGAAAACTGAAGTCCTCGTGTTGATTAATTTGCGTCAAGTGCTAAATGCCAAAAAACTGAACGGCGTCCCGTCGCACAGCAGTTGGCTCGCCGTGTCGCCGAGTGACAAAGCAACGTGACGGAGAGAGTCCTTTAATCTATGGCCGGATCCTGAATTTGGCAGCGCGCTCGGTGGCCGGCTGGACTCTGGGGCCAGTCAGGGGGACACAAAAACCTCTCGCTGGGTGTTGCTAATGAAAGAAAAACGCAAAGTGCACTGGCAACGTCCTCTCTCGGTCGCAAATGCAGCTGGCAGGACGACGGACGGCAAGCGGCTCCGTCACGATGCCGGATGCAGGATATTTGAATAGATAAAGAATTGTTCCCTCACCCGTCCGCCCGCCTCGCGCAACCGCAACAAGGCTTGCCATCCTTCCTCCCGGGGGCCCGGTGCAGAAGGTGCAAATGAGAATTTATCCAATCGATGGGCCGCCGAGGAGTGATGCAAACGGGGAGACGGATCGCCGGGCGGGTTGGTGAAAAAACAAATTGAAAATTAAAATGCACCACAACCCGCCGCCGCCGCCGCCGCCGCCGACGCCGTCAGGGGGCCGCCGGGAGACAAGATGAAAGGAAAAGGAAAAATTTCGCCAACGAAAAACCCGGTGGAAAACCGGCGGATGGAAAGCCAGCGGTCGGAAAAATATTCCAAACCCAGCTCGAAGCAAAAAAGAGGATCTCCGCTCCGAAAAGAATGGGCGATAATATCGGGGAAGCTGGAAACGCTGCCCGGGAAATGCTCGGAACGAAAAAACAAGATTACTTTCCCACCAATCCCACCAAGATGGCGGATGGCCACCACCTCGCCTCGGGCGGAGGATGGATCGGGATCGCCGGTGGGGTGTCTACTATTTTTTTAAATCCTTCAACTGGAAACTTGGGGCCAACAACGAAAAAACGCGCACGCGGCCACGATGGTGATGTGTCATAAGAGAGAAAGGAAAATCTCTCCAGAAAAATGAGCGAACCGCGTCAGAGACATCCCGATGGGCACGATGACGATGGAAAATTCGGCGGACGCAACGACGACAAGGATGAGGACGAGGACGAGGACGAAGACGCCAGCGCACATCGGAAGTCTTTGTTCTGGCGAATTTTTCGATTGGCGCTCGGCTGATGATGGGTTTTTGTGCTGCTCCCGACCGCCGTTCCCGTTCCTCTGGCGGCTCAGGTGGAGTCCCCGGAGCCGTCCGTCAACGGTAGTTCCTTGGGGTGGGTTGCCAGTGACACCACGGCGAAGAGAGAAATTAACGGAACTGTTCCAAAACTGTTCCAACTCCAATCGATAATTTCGTCTGGAGCGCCCGCGGAGCAGCGCGTTGAAAGGAACGGGTTCATCGCGAATCGAGTTCGATGTGAAACAATGCCGGTGTCACTTTTCCCCATTTGCTTAGACCAGATCTGTTTCACAATATTTGGCAGCGTAAGCTCTCATCGAAAAACTCGAAAAAAAAAACAGACGACAGTAAATTGAAGAACGCTCGGAATAGTAAAGGTTGTTAATGATAACTTTGCAGCGTTTTGGGAACTTCTACCACTTGCCGCTTTCGAGGGCTCTCTCGATTCAATTTGCTGCTCTTCAAAGAGCGCCTCAATGATAAATTCAATAAATTACTCGAAATTACAGACGGAGAATACGGGTGCCAAACCATCACGGCAACCTCAGTCAGTGTGGTTGAAGCAATGTCGGCACTACGCGTTAGATTGCTAGTTACGATGGGCTCATTTTGGGTTCGAGATACGCAGGAGTTCTAAAATGTTACTTCCAATGTAAAGATCTGATGCAAGGAATTCATCTTCATCGATAAGAGATAATTAGCTTACAAGCACTTGGGTCCGGAAGGCAACAGCCATCAGCATGTAGTTGACTTGGGAAACGTTAAAAAATTTATTGCAAAAAGAAGAAAAAAATAGAAGCCAGCCTTCTTATCCTAAGAACTGCAATGATTTCTAATGCTTAATACTTTATTGATGAATCAGTTGGAGTGTTCTGAGTAAATGGCAATTTAGCTTAAGTTGACCGCACCGTTAGAGGCACTACTGCAAGCAACAATAGAAGGAAATGCTTCCTGTCAATCCTACTTCCTTCCCAATCACAGCAGCTACTATTTTCATAAATATTTATTATTTGAATTCACGTTTCAATTGTTTCAATTCATCGTTCGAATTTCCCGACTCAATCGGTGAAACCCTTTGCTGGAGACCCATACAGAGATCTTGTCCATTACTGATGAAGACGACGAAAGCCTTCCGACGATCTTCGATGCTCCCAGAGAAGGACAATTAACTCTAAAATTTAGCTGCTACCATAAATTTAACACTCTCTTCTCTACATTTGAACCCCCTTTTGCAATATCAATTTATATTAAACATATAATTGAATCACCAATTTACACGTGTTCATTCCAAATGCTCTGATGGATTCAATTTTCAACAAACAACAACAAACGATCATCTGGCCCGGCCTACTGGTCCGAAATGGTATTCTTCTTTAATATCGAAACATACCCAAGCATACGCTGCATAAAGAGGCGCACCAAAGGAAGACATTCCGTTGCCGCGTTGCCCGGTCCGGCTTAGTTGCCGTCGCCCCAAGTCTTGGAATGGCGCATAATGCACTGGCCCGACGTTCCAAATGTGTGCCAAAAACTTGCAGCACTCCCCGATTTGCATCCGACCCCGAGCGCCGTCGTCGGTGGCCGCCACCAGGACCGTCCGGAGTTATTCAAGAGCATTGCCTTGCCAAGATTCGCCCGCGGATGCATCGTAATGTCGCGAAATCGAATTTCAAATGTTTGTCTCCCCCGGACGGATTCGGGACGTTTTCGGCTATCGGTGTCCCGGTGGCCCGGTCGCGGATGCTGTCCACTTTGCGTATCATTATCCTGCGGCGCGCATGTAACTGGGACAAGCAGATGCAATCAAGCCGAAGAAAACCCTGCAACATTGTCGCGCCTGCTTGCCGATTCAGTTCCGCCAAATTCTCCGCCAGCTGAAGGGCACCGATATTTGGAACACTGTTGCCACCTCACACAGTCCAGGGCCAGGAGTCCGGAGTCCGGGGGGCGGAAATGGTACGCCCCGAAACGCTTGGAACACACGAACGTCCATTGTTGGGGCGACAAGATCCGACAACCGAAACGTGTGTAGTTCCGAACTCGCGTGAATTATTCATCACTTTTTGGCGTTCGTCGGTTCGGCGGGGCCCGTGCGCGTCGTCCGTTCTGCACGCCAGCCCGCAGTTGCATATGTGCATTCATTGGCCGGGCGCCGGGAGTTGCATGTCGCTTCATCGATTTTTTGAGCTGCCGTTTTTGTTTGCGCCCCAAACACGCGGCAGTGTAAATTGTGAGCCAGTTTTAGAGACATGACCACTCGCTGGCTTCGCAACGGTGACCAGGATTTCAATGGATACATTCAAAGAAAGGAAAGGTTTGGTGGTTGATATTATTGAACGATTTTAAAAATAATCCCACGATTGGTTTGTCTAGAATTATCGGGTGTAAGTTTTACAGTTAGAAGCCTTTGAGGATTAAGGATTAAAAATATCGATCGGCTTTTTTGTATGTGAATATTGGTATCGTCTTCACGTCCACACATTTCAAATATGGTGCTGTATTTTAAGTAGTAGGAACGATCACTACGATCTTTGAGATGATACTAGAGATGGGAAAGCAATATCAATAATCAATTCGGCAACTTCTTCTATCGTCGAACGGTGTCCTTTGTAGCCCAATGCATTTCAAGTGATTGTGAATGAATGGCGATCCATGATCACTGTAAAAGAGTGCTTTTGCACTTCTTCTGCCAATTCTGTAGATCTATTTTGACTGCACCTTTGACTTTCGTATGTTCCTCACGCGCATACGAAAACGTGGAAGGTTCATTTAGCAGATTGCATTTTCGTCCTTAATCAAAAAGTGCTAGTTTTTTTCATTGTTTTGTGGTTGAAAATAATAGTCACGAACATCAGTATGACATTCAAATGTTAATGCTTTGTATGTGTCGAAATTCATACGTAAAGCCCGCCATTCGCGACTTTGACAGAAATTTTACATCTTTTAATCACTTCCAAACTTCGATTTATCGGGATCCAAATCGTCTTGAAAAAGCAAATCGCAACAGTATCATTCGCGTTTACACGATCCAAAATTCGCCCTTCCCGAATCCTCTTTTGCGATCAGCGAAATTCGTGCAAACAAACTTATTTATTTAATCATTTATTTATTATATATGCTATACTGACAATAGCCAACATTGCCTAGTAAGCAAATTCTATTTTCCATAGTGCCATGTGCAAATCGACGAAACGAAGACAAAAAGCAGGTAAGGTTGTAGGTTTCTAATGCAATATGATCACAATACGATCAACGTTAGCGAATGGGACTGGTTCTTTAAAAACCGCCAACGTATACAAGGATTGCTGAACAAATTGTTGGTGGCTGATGGACCGATCGAAAACTGACCAATTCTATGCCTCATTTTTGGGACTCCCCAAAGAATCACTTAAGAAAGCGCTCATCGTTTTTGAAGTTCCTTAACAATTTCACTTCTAAATCGAATTTCTCAAATATCGAGTGCTCGAATCAACTGGGAAAAATCGATGCCACTATTTTGTAATGCCATTCGCTGGCATCGACATTCGACAGACATCAATCGAATAGTTCCAAATCGAAACAACACCAAGCGTCTCCATCGCACAGACAGGAACCGAAACACTAACACATACGAATAGTGTGTAAACACAACATAAATTAATTCGGACAGACTCGACGAAACATGATGAATAATGCGCTCAGCGAGGGAAGTGCACTCCTTCGCCAAGTCCTTCGGTCCCGTGCCACCGTCTTAAGTCGGTTTATAATTTTGATACCGAACCCGCCCGCCAAAAAAGGGATTGGCCACCTTCTACCGCGGACTGGAAGTAATCTTCCGTTCTCTCCTGCTCTCGACCCCACCGCGATTCTCTTTTCGATGAAGTCTCAGAAAAAAGACGGCTACAAAATGGAGAATTCGTTGGGGAAGAAAATTTGCACTTGCAGCAAGGGCTCGAAGGGGCACCAACACACTAACACCACCATCCGAGGGGAGAGGTCCCAAGACGTTGGGATGCGGGCCGAGCGGGGCGCCAACCGAAACCGAACGCCCTTTAGCTAACGGTCCCGGCCCCGGAAATGACCGTCCATTTTCACCCGGCGGCGTCAGCGACCAACGCCCAACATTCTTCCGCCGGAGCGCCGGAAGTCATTTGAATGGTGGACAGTTTGCCCCGCTCCTCTGCCCGCCCCCGGGCGGTGATGGAGCCAGGTGGGGCAGCGACGGGGCAGCTTTGGCCATCCATTTCGTTTTTTGGTGTCATCATCATTATTATTATTATTATTATTCTTGGCGTATCTGCACCGGCCAGTTCCGGGTTGTGCCGGGACTCATCGACCCACTCACGTGCCCTTCTCACCATTTCCGGCCCCTAGAGCCATAGCGCTCTCTGTCGCACACTCTTTCGCTCTCTCTCGCTCTCTCTCTCTCTTTCTTGCTGCAACCGCAGGTTAGGGAACCTGGTTGCAGCGGAAGTTCCTGCAAGCGTCGTCAGCGGGAAGGAAGTGAAAATCGGGGCTGATTGCAAAGGAAAGAAAAAAACTCGGAAACTCTGGTGGTGGGTGGGAAAAAATTACATTTCTCCGCCTGATAAGCACAAACACACCGACTGGCCGGCCAGCGGGTGTGTAAGGTCCGAGGCACATGGACACAAAAATATTACATGAAGCGAAAAAGAGAGAGAGAGAGAGAGAGAGAGAGACCCCAGGCGGAGATGCAGCGCGCGAAAGGAAATTAATTCTTTCTGCTCGTTTCGTGGCGTTCGTTGTTTTTGCGAGTTTCCAACTTTTTCCGTCATTTCGCATTTTTCCTTCCACATAACACGGTGGCCGAAAAGTAACGGGAATTTTGAACTTGTTTGTCATTCCGATAGCTTACCGATACTTTTATTTCTATGTTGGCAACAGTGTCACCAACATTGACACCAATCTATGCGTTAAAATACTAATTAGTGTTTGCAATACGGGTCCTATTCTGAGCAATTAAAAAAGAATTCTTCTTCAGAGAATAGAAAGAGAAAGAAAGAAAGAGAGAAAAGAGAAAGAGAAAGAGAATATCAACTCAACGAGCTACACGTCAACAAATGCAAACAACGAGCTTCAAAATCGTCGAACAATCTGGTCCGAGATCTAATTGACCTTGTTGGAATGTCGAAAGGATCAGTGGAATTCATTTCAAGCGACCATTTGGACCTTATAAAAGTAAAATGTAGAGGAATGTAGAAAAAAAGAATTGTAGCAAATAGAAGAAAAAAACGTTTTTCTGTTAAGAGCAACTCCCGATATTTTTTGGCCACCGTAGTAAATATTCTTCCATTTCGCGCAAAAGTTCCCGTCCAGCAGAAAGGGGATTTGGTCACCATCTTCCGCGGTGCATAGTTTTTCGCGGAAAATCGGGAAAAAAACTGAAACCAAGGAACGGAAGAAGAAAACTGTGGCCAGAAACTCAGTCAGCGCCCCGCGGGACCGGCGCGTTGGCCGGGGTGAAAATGGAAAACGGCACTAAGCCCGGCCAAATGGGGGATGATAAAAATGAAATAAAATTAAGCACAAAATATGGCGGCTGGCGGGTGGCGGGAGGGTACGGAACCGATGGAAGCTTCCCAAAGAAATGGCCTGGGCCCGGTTCCGGATCTTGCATCTTGCATCTTCGCCTTCGTTTATCTTCGCCTTCGTTCTCGCTCTCACTGCGTGACATCCGGGCCCCCGGGTCTCCTTGTGGGCCAAGTGACCATTACAAAAACTACTGGCCACCCCACCCCTGGGGTGGGGAAGGAAAAGCGAAAAAAAGGGAAAACTATGTAGCCAGAAGCCGGACACGGAGGGGCACAGAAAAAAAAAACGGGAACACACCGACCGACCATAAAAATCCATCGCCAAGATGAGACGAGAATTTTTAATATAATTTAAGTTCATTTTTTCACACCCACCACCACCGCCGTAATTTCTCCTGTCGTGCCACGCCGCCTGCGGGCTCGCGGAAAATGATGACCACTTTCCATCGCAACCACCGACCCCCGCTGCCGAGCGACCCGATCGTCGGTGCATCATTGTGTGCATTTCCGTCCGGGTTTTCGTTCGCCTCTTCGCCTCCGAAGGATCCGCCGCCGTCTTCGGGTGCGTCCTTCATGGCGCGTCCTCGGGAAAACGTTTTCCTTTTTGTTTTTACATTTTTTTCGGGGAGTTTTGTTATATAGTTTCACCAACGTCGCACTCTTTTTTGGTCTCTCTGGCACGCAGAATTCTTGGGTCCCCTTTGCTTCGCCTTCGGGCAGCCCGTTTTTGCTTCCTTTTTTGATGCATATTTTGACGTTGTTTGCGTCATTTTTCATAATTTTAATTTTTAATTCCCGCTCGCCTCGCCGGTGCATAGTTTCGGGGGGGGAGTTGCCCCGTCAAGCTGAACCATTTTCCGGGGCCCGAGAAATTCCGGGATAGCGGAAGAAAATCCTCATTTTTTTATCGATGACACTGAGCTTAATGAGACAATGGCGCGCACCGTGCACCGCTAACGAAGAAGAGTGTCCCCCCGAGGGGGGAAATGATTGTGCAACAAAATCGTAAGCAGCAAAACAACAACCGCATTAGTGCATTAATTGAAACCTTTGACAGTTGTCATGATGGTGGTTCAATTTACAACGGCGCCAGAGTTCAGATGAAAGCCAAATATTCAGTTTATCAGGTGCAATCAACATCGATTGATTTAAGTGCACGCAGTTGATGCAAGTGCATTTGAATGTTATTCTTTCCTTTGGAGCTGGTTGAACACAATCCTTGCCTTTAATGGAAATCTATTAAAACATTGGCGGTCAAAATTGGTTCAAAATATAATACAATGTTGCTCTGCGACCGACTGTGGAATTCGAGAAAATACGTGAACTCGTCGAAGATCAGCTTAAACAGTCCACCGTTCGGTTTTGGATGCACCCCAACTTCCTTTGACTAGTCTCCATTAACCTAATTTTTACTAATCAATATTCACGCTTCTCTATTGTTTGTGGCCCATGGTGTCTCTTTGTCCGGTATCTCTTAATTTTTAATTGTCCTTGAGTGGTGCCTCGAATTTATTTTGAGATTCAGGATACTCTGTGCTTATCACTCACTTTGCATCGTTCCGTACTCGTATCTTACGTTTTTTCGCTTTGTTGCTTGGTTGATCTCTATTTATTCGTAAAATGGACGTAAAATGGACCACACGGTGTAAATTTTTCAGATGCTACAATTGTTGTGCTGTTCTGTCAAGCTACAAGAATGATCTTGGCCGCCGATTCCGAAGTGAATTCAAAGAAGCACCATTGCCCATTTTAAACCTTCTTATATAATATCATTCAAATCGTTACGTTTTCATTACAATTCGATCATTGCAAATCTTCAGAAACATTTCGAACCATTCCGTCGGAAAAATACTTGAAGTGCAATGCAAACACTTTGCTTAACCAAGTCATCCATTCCAAAACAGAAGTCTAGTAAATAGACTTATAGGCAGAGATTGGACCTCATTATTTGACGCAATGAGGACAATTTAGTATTTAGCAAAAAAATCGTGCAATCGATCAGTGCCAGGGATATAAGGCATCCTCGATAGGCTTACAGGTCCTCGCCATTTTGCTAAAGGGATCAGACAGTGTGTGGTTCCCCAATTCATCTGCTGATGTAGATGTTGGAAAGGCAATTTTATGACGTACTTAACTTACACCCATAAGTTACGTCAGCATAATTGGCCATCCAAACAGTTCATGCGAGAAACATAGAAGCAACAGACAGAACTGAGCCCAAAATAACATTCGAGTGCACAATGAGTCGTTTGCAATAGAAAGGAGTTTCGTTTCCCATTGAAAGCCCCAGTACTGAGAAATAGTTGCCGCACTGTGGTTGATCGACGGTAAACACGATGCAAAACACTTTGCGCGATTATCGTCACCACAAATGGACCTCTGAGTGCATTCAGCACCAATAACTAAAAGTACACTTGACCTGACACCGCACACCAACCGTGTTGTGCCCAATTTTCACACCGAGAAAAGCGGGAAGGGCACTGGAAAAGCTGCTCAAGCTGCCCGTCCCGGCCCTTGGATGCTTTCGGTTCGGTTGGCCGTACTTTGCTTTATCTGCCGCTTCACACAACTTCGTTAAACTGATTACCCAACAGACAGGGACACGGTGCGATGAGGGCACCGCAAAAAGGACGACGCCGTCGCCGTTGATGGGGGAGGTACTCAAATTTCATCCTCTTCGGCGTTCGGCGTAATCGGTCGAAAAAAGGGGCGCATTGAGCGCTTTTGTGGGTTGATGCAGCCGTGATGTGCATTGCACGGATGCACTTGCCACCCCGTCTATCTGTGTGTATGTGTGTGTGCAAGTGTTTACCATTCCACGACGGACGGCCGCGGGGATAAAGTGCCGGATAATAATAACATTTACACCACGCAAATTAAGCTTTCGACGATGCGTCCCCCGGCCGGGTGGCACGTCCCTTTTTTGTATGTTTCGGGAGCCCCCATCAGCGGTGAGCCGCTTCGGGGAAGGCCGTCCGGGTGGGGTTGTTGTGGGCGCACGCGGTTGTCGAAACGATTAACTCCCGTTTGGCCCCTTTGGCTAAATACCGGAGAGCCATTGATTACCGATAATAAAATTAAACTTTTCTCCAATGATCATCATCTGCCACTGTTATCCTTTCTCTCTCTCTCCCTCTCGGTTTGCCAAATCGGCGAACTCGTCCACCGGGGCAGTCCTTCGTGTCCGGATGCCCGATTCAATTACGGCCAGTCGCTCGCCGGTTGACGGCCGACCGGCCGGTCGGCAATTAAGCAGTTTGTGTGCTTTGGATCATTGATTTCTGGTAGTAAACTGTGCCGAGGGAAATCGAAATTCCGACCTTTTTAACGGCTCCATTACGCCCATTAAACTAGCTTTTGTGAGTATTGTTTGCCCGGTTTCGGGTCGGGTGGACTTCGGTGAAATTGATCGTTTGATTTTCTGGACATCGACTGGACATTTTCTGATACGCAGGTGGACTTTGGAGATGGCTTTGTTCACTTTGAATGGTTTGAAGTTCCTTGAATGTTGTCGATTCGTAATTTAAGTGAAAATCATTTTTCAAAGATGATCATCTTCGGTACACAAAGTGTCATTCGATCGAGGAATTACCGTCCGATAAATGCGACTTCAACAACAACAAAGGATAGATGTATGAAAATAGCCATATCCAAAATTGGAGCACCGGAATAAAAATCTAATAAAAAACTCAGAAAAACCTTTGTCACATATTTTGACACTTGTCCTAAATCAAAGGATAAAAAATTTAAAATAAAAAACAAGAGTAGAAAAAAATAGACTATATGAAAAAATTTGGCCTTAAATAAGATTCACCGTTAATTTATGCAGTGCAAATTCTCAAGATCAATGCTAAACCTTTCATGATGTACGAGGGCAATAAGCGGAAACTGTGTACCATGTTGATGTTTTAGATGTTGCCAGCTCCTCCGGAAGCTCTGAAAATGGTTGTCAAATTGCGCGAAATGCAATCGGAGCATCGCAAAAGCATTGAGAATCCTGGGCGCAAAAAATCCTGTGTGTGGTATGGCCAGCAGGGTATGGTGCACCAAGAGCTACTAAAACATGGTAAACCGTTAAATACAGATGGCTATCGATAACAAATCATTAATCTTTTCCCTTCAGTTTTCGGCAACCACGACACACGAAAAGTATTACCTTCCCCTTTACTTTCCTGTGGTGTTCTCCTTACTAAATTTTGTTTCAGTGCATTAAATGAAAAGCCAGGCTCCTTAACATAGCCCTTACTGCCCCGATAATCTAGACCTAGACCACCACCGCTTTTAAGCACTGCTCCATCCCGCCATTTCACCCGCTAATGTTCACCCCAAACTAACCGAAGACTCCGGTTTCATGAGAAAGTGTTTCGAAACGGTTCCGCTCGAGCGAAGATTCTCCTTGGACAGTAATCCTCCGATCTTCAGTCCGTGCTGATAATGCTCCTTCACGCAGCTTAACCTTTTCCTGCGCCGCACTATCGCTCACCCCAACGCACGCACGCACACAGGCACGAGCGATAAAAGCAATAATCGATTGTACGATTAATCTTTCCCTTCGGCCCGGCCACTGACGCAAATGCTCGCACGCAGCCCCGCACCGCGCCACTGCGCAGCCCGTCCCATCAAAGTGCATCGAAAGTGCATCGTCGTCGCCATCGCCGTCGGCCGCAGCGAAGCAGGAAGCTAAAGTTGAGCGAAGGGGTCAGGCGTAGTGACGGGGAGGAGTACAAACCCCACACCGCACCCCCTGGGGCACCCATCGCTGCCCCGCCGAGCGGCCCGAAAAACCGGTTCGATGCATTTTTTCGAGATCAAGTGCACGCGCAGCCCGCGCGGGTCGGTTACATGGAAACACCCTCCCCCTTCGGGCGGGGTGGTCGCCGGGGGTCCTCCACGACCTCCGCGTTCCACCACCCTCCGAGCGATCGACTAATTGCCATCAACTCGAAAAACTAGTCTTTCCCCGTCATCGCCATCGCTCGTCCGCGGCCACACGGCGCGGCGGCCCCAAACTAATTTACTGTCTTACTCGCTCCCGTGCCTCCCCCTCGTGGCCCCCGCACACATACACAGGCGCAAGAGCACACACACGCGCGCCGCACGCCAGCGCGCTCTGGAAAGTTCCTAAAAAGTACCAGCCACCCACTGCCAACCACCCACCGGAAGCATGCACTTTTGGAGCCACAATGATAATCTACCCGACCACCCGCCCTCCTGTGTCCCTCGGGCCTGGGCGCCTGGTGACCTCTGACCACTGGCTGGCGTCGGACGTTTCGGGACCACTTCAGGGCCAGCGGCGGCGGTGGCAGTGGGTGGTGTTGGGTGGACCCGGTGGGGGGCGACTGGCAAAGAAAAACACAACCGCTCAAATGTTTGATTTTTGATAGCAAACTCAACCGAACACGGTGAGGCCCGGGCCGCCACCCGATCATGTGGGACAGTGACGGGGACCGGTGGGGACACGGCACGGATTGGTGGCGAGGGTTGTGGAAAATTATTTTTCCCCTTCGCCTCGGTCTTTGGCCGGGGCTTAGCCGTCGGTTTGTCATTACTGGGTGTCCACAGGGAACGGCCGGAGGGGTTTGAAAACTAAACATACGGGGTGGAAAAAAGGGGTCAACATAAAATGACGCCATTTCAAAATGCGCCGGAGGATGGGTAGTTCCGGGGACGGGGACCGGGTTGGACGAAAACCCCCCACACATACCTATTTTTACGTTCCAAACACACACGAGCACCATCATTTTGTAGTGTGACAATCGATGTCCATTTTGGTGCTCGTCGCCGAAGGGACGTCGTTCGTCCTCGTCAGCTGCAGGGCGCGGAGAAGGGCGCACCCGTCCACCCGTCCTCGTCGTCATCACCCCGAACACAAACCGGTTCCCTCTGGTCCGGAGTCGTTTTTTTGTGTGCTTCGTTTCGTCGTTTGCTTTCATTTCGGTTTCGTCGCCACGAGCAGCTTCGCGCCCGTTCAAGGTCTGCCGCTGCCGCCACCGTCACCCCCAAGGCTTCCCAAGGGGGGATCTAAGGGCCCGCGTCAGTGTGTTTGTGTGAGGGTGCGTTTGTCTGTAAATAGTGTAGTGAACGGCGGAACGGCGGAACGGCGGCTAATCGGTTTCCGTTCCTTTTGGGAGACATTTTAGAACTTTTGCCGCACTCCAACTCAACTCGCTCCGGCTGCATCTTTCTTCCCGCACTGACTGTATATTATGCAATCGAAGTTGGCGACACCGAATATGGTACACACGTGGGTTGAAAAGTCTCAGGCAAGGAAAAGAGGGCTGTGAAATATTTCATGATATTCCGCGTGATAATATTGTGAGTTGGCACTTTCTTTGCATTATTTTCAAAATAATGGATCAAACCTAAATTCGTGTTTCGATGCTACACTGCGATGAAAGCATTAAAAAAAATCCTCAAATCGTTTTTAATTATCGAAAAGTGAGGTAAATATTAACATGTTAACATATTGGCTACAAATTGCATGAGCATTTGACTATGAGAAAGCTCTGCTCAAAATTGCTGCCTCGTTTGCTCTCTGTTGACCAAAACCATGAACATGTTGATGATTCTGACCAGTGTTTGGTCGTGTTGGAATCGGTTGGGAAGCTTATGTCTTTGGTGTTTTAGAATGTGCGTTGTGTAATATTCATCGACTCCATTGAGAAGGGAAATACAATGAACAGCGAATATTATATAGCGTTATTGGAGCGCGTTTGAACCCCGCAATCGCAATGGAAAAAATGCAAAACTACTTGAACTGAATTTCGAATTCCTGCCACATCCACCGTATTCGCCCAGTTTGGCTCCCAGCAACTGCTGGATGTCCACATACTTCAAATAAATAGTCAACGGTATGAAATTTCGCTCGAATGAAGAGCTTATCACTGAAAAGGAGCCCTCTTTTGAGGCAAAAGATAAAGATCGTTCTACAAAAAATGGTATTGCAATATTAGAGCAGCAAGATTGTGTGGCTCTTGAGCGAGATAACGTTAATGGAGCTAATTTTGCCAACAAAAACAAAGGCGTTTTCTTTCCCGGGACTTTTTAGCCCACATGTTAAGAGAAGGAAGTCCTTCGCAGGTGCATTGCGATCGAGTCATTGCGATCGATTGGATTATTCGTCACTTGGTTCACCCCAATCCCGTCGAATGCCGTTCAAATGAACTTCCAAAATGTTACTGTCATTACAAAATGTCCCAAATGCGATATACTTTATTTTATTTGCACACCAATTGATGTGTTCTAGTGACCTTGAGAAGTATGTTAGTAGTTTGACTCGTCTGAACATCAAACTTTACTTTCAAACAGTTACTTTCCTGCATTCAGGATCTTTTACCAAGAGATGACAAGGGGCCATACAGCCATAGCTGTGCTGTGGCCACCTAACCTGACCCTTTCCTGCGACTGGGCCGGTACCGGACGAAACGCTATGGGAGCGCTCAAGGCTAACCACCTCCACACGGGTGGCCTGACGTCGTCGGAGTTCGCTTGGTGCGCGGGCCGACGAATTCGATGATTTCGTACAAGGTGACCAGTGGTAGGTTGCGGAAATGGCGCTTTTTGGTTCCCATGTAACAAATTATTATAAACACGTGGTAGCCGCGACCCAATGGCCCAGTTCCTCCTCCCACTGCCTGGCTAAGCCCAAAAAGCCCACCCGAGCAGCCCTCGACCCGACAATGGACGTCTAATCATCCTCACACATTTGTGTTGCCCTCCATAATTATCGTCGTCGTCGTCACGCGCTCCATCGGGCGCCGCTGGCCGGAGCGAGACGGATCGATGATTAGATAGTTTTCGGTGTGTGTCATGGCGACCGGCTGAATTCGGCCGTGCGTTCCGTTCGCTGTGTGCGTGCGAGAGGGCCAGTGCGTGCGGGCTTAGACTAAAAAAGAGTAGAAACCCCTTTCGGTCAACAAACAACCCCCGGGGGAAGGAGCGAGCCACAAGAGGACACAACCCGTCGACCCTCACCGAAGGGGGGCCTTTTTTCGCCTATTTTGGAGCCACCACCGCGTAAGCCACGCCCCACGAAAACTTCCTAACCGATAGTGGGACCCACTTGACGATGGCGCCATCGATTGGGTCTCTTTCTGTTCGACGATGGTTTTTTTTTTTTTTGGGACTGACGTGAACTTACCTTCGATTCGGGCTAAGGGTCCTCGATCCTCCTGGCGCGACCATTTCCGTGGCCAATTCTCCGGACTCCGGATTCCCCGGGTTCTCCGGGTCCGTCTGAAACTATTCTGACCACACTAATCACGCATCACGCACACCACAGCACAGCACGGCGCAGGTGCATTCGGGTTTGTTTTCGATCGTGCTTGATGACGCCCGTTTGGCCATCGCGATCGCCGGTGGCCGTTCGAACCGGAACAGGAAGGCACAAGCACGAGATTGTTTGCGACGCTGGTGACGATGACGATCCTGTCGGGCAACGTGGCCAACGAAAAACAAAAACACGGACCCAGAATTTAGTTCCGAGACTCAGCTAGGATCGCGAGTCGGTATCGTTCCCTCTCGCTCACACGAGGCACGGGCTGCCCTTGCTGGACGCGCGTTGTTGTTGTTGTTGCCCAAGAAGTGGCTGATGATCGCTCCAATTCACTCACCAACACTCACTCAGACTCAGACGCACACACGGCACAACAATAATAACCTTCACGATTCGCGCCCGCGAACGAAGGGTTGAGGGTCGCCTCGCTCGCTGCGTTTCTGTTCAGGGTGTATTGGTGTGCGAAGGAATAGAACCACTAGTCTTGGGGCTGTGTTTGTGAGGGTACGCTACTTGGAGCCTCAAACCTCTCACTCTCTGTCTCACTCTCTGTCTCACTCCCCAGCACAGAAACGCGGCGCGAGGCTTCTGTCAAGCGTGAAGGAGCCGCGCCGAATCGGAAACGGATGCGGATGGACCAGGAACCAAACAATCTGCCCGCAGAAGCACCGATGAGGTAACAATGTGCAACACGCGCCCATCCACACAAACAAACACATACAGAGGCGGGCACCAACCTGTTGGTTGGATTGTGGATTTCTTCCGTTGGTGTTGGTGTGTCCGTGGATGACGACGACGACGCCGTCGCAGCACACAACCGTCGTCAACCGGTACGGTCAGGCGAATGCTGCACACGGCGGACACGGTGACCGAGACCAGGCCAGCAGACCGGTCTTCAAGGGTCCGGTCGTGGCGCGCGCGTGCCGTGGCCCCCTTTCGTGACAGACGCGACCTTATTGGGCCCCCCCTCCCATTCT
Organism: Anopheles bellator; assembly: GCF_943735745.2. Classification (NCBI taxonomy): domain Eukaryota; kingdom Metazoa; phylum Arthropoda; class Insecta; order Diptera; family Culicidae; genus Anopheles; species Anopheles bellator. The sequence continues at coordinate 36,662,778 of NC_071286.1, forward strand.
TCGCCGCGGGGGGGAGTTGGTAGACCCTTTGCCGTTTTCGGTGCCGTTTTGGGGCGCGAATTAGAGTCATTCGAGGGATTCGCGGGATTCGAGGGAATTCTTCGCCAAAACCCGAGTCACGATGGCGCGTCTTTTGTGAACCCCCCAAGTGAGTGAGCGAGAGCGAGAGAGAGAGCGAGAGAGTGTGAGAGCGGGAAAGCGATCGATCGACGGGCGAACGAACGAGCGAGATGCAGCGAGATGCAGAAAGGGAAATGGGATCCGTTCCGGGTTGGGGATAAAAAGTCGCACACACGCGCACGCACACGGGCAGGAGGAAAAAAGAAAACAGTCGACCAACAATCGGTCGGAAAATCGGGTCCGCAAAAAACGCGGAACGGACTCACTCACTCACTCACTGCACACTTCTCGGCGTTTCGGAAACTTCGCCACAACTGTTTTAGTGCACGCCGCTGCAGCTTCGTGCAACCGAAACCGACCCCCGCTCCGGGGTGTGTGCACCAGTGCACCACCCCCCCCGCGCCCCTCGGCCCGGCCAGTGCACCCGTCCCGCCCGCCCGGATCGTCGCGTGTCCACCGACGAGCTCCACACGCACACAGCCTCACGGCGACGGCATAAAGAAACACAAAGAGAGTGCCACTCACGGGCGTGCGAGAGAGAGAGAGAGAGAGAGAGAGAGCTGAGAGCTGGCACGCGATGGAGTCGCCTGGTGACGGATAAAGAGCACGATAGTGCATCGTCCCCGGTGAGTGCCCAGCCGTTCCGTTCGGCTCGTTCGGGGTTTGTTTGTTTTTCGTGCACCACACCGACACATAGACAGAGACGATGCAACTGCATCGGCAATTGCACAGCTGCTGCACTGCTGCTGTGGCCCACAACAAAGCCTCGCACCACAAACGCACGCACGGGCAACGTGCATGGCCAAGGCAGCCTTCAAAACGCGGATCGCACACTGAAAGGGTTTCTTTCTCCCGCGATGACGTCACGGAGCGCTGGGTGCGTAGTGTCACTGGGCCGCACGCACGCCATTTTTCGGCGAACTGACCCACTCAACAGGGAGCGATCGGTGATCGTCTCGATCGCCATTCGCGCGCTCTCGCCAGAGAGAGCGAGCGAGCGAGCGGGAGAGTGAGCGAGTGAGACGCTCACGCCTTTTTCCCCTAACGAAAGGGGAATGCGCGAACTGGCCACTCACCGGCCACTCAGCGCCTGCAGGGGAACGTGCACCGCCAAAGCGTCGCATCCGTGTGCCGCTGCAGTGACGATGATTTGAATGCAGCGGCGACCGAGAGCGATACCGGAAAACCGGCTTTCCCGGTGCGGTGCGTGATGGATGGCCCGCTGGCCGGCCGTTGGCCACTGGCGGCGGAATACCGAAAAATACACGCATACGCACGCACAGAACCGACGTTGTCTCGGGTTTTAATAACCGAACGGAATCGAGGAGCGGCTCAGAACAACCATTACTTCTTCCAACAGCAATGGAACAATAGAAACAATAGGGAGCAAACTCCCCGAAAATGGCCAACAATCGTGCCGATCGTGCCAAACGCACACAGCGAACTGGCTCTGCACAGACAGCAACACTAGTTGACGATTGCTTATTGCAATTAATTGAAATTTAGTGCCCCGGCACGCAGTGTCCGGACTCCGGGTCGGACTCTCTCTCTCTCACTCTCTCCGTCGCGCCAACACGTCCAGCATTCCGTCAACTACTTACCCTGCAAGTCCTTGGGACGACGCCTTGGAGTCGGTCGTCGGCGGCCAGAAATTGCGGAAGTGATTATTTTCACCACATACACTCAGCCGGGAGGGTCCGCCTTATCACTGCCGCGGGCCCAGCTGGATGTTTGGGCGTCGATGGCCCTAATCTAACGCTCAACCCATCGCTGCCCCCCCTCATTCCCATCGCTGCCATTCGCTGCGCGCAAAGTTGATCGGTAAGGCACAATCGGCGGCCACAAATCTTCCGGTCGATTGTTCGGCCGTCGTCACCACCGTCGTGGATCGCGATTATTGGCAAATCGGGGGTAAGAATCTCCAGATCGTCCGAGGAGCGCGACACGAGGGCTCTGCTGACACGCCAATCCTTTTTGCGTTCTTCTTAGTGCACGGTGTGGCCCGAAAGTTCCGGCACCGTTGCTGTATCGAAACCAAAGAAGTGATAAAAAAAAAATTCTAATAAATTCTAAATATTCTAACAAAAAATTCGTTAGTCGTCAGGATCACGTTGTATTAACATTAGTTTTTTTGTGTTAGAAGAACGGACCGGACCATATTTATAGTCTACATTTAGTTGTTAGGCCCTGCACTAACTTGAAGAAATCCCCGAACTGATTGACACGAACAATATGAAATGCGGACTCCACTGTGCTGTTGGTGTCACTTGGCTTCGAATCGCATAAAAATCACTTCCTGCTGAGTGCGACAATCGAGCACATCGGGCGAGTTCGGGACTTTCTTGCCGCACTGTCGCGGCTTTTCGCCATCGGAGCGGTCGATGTCGTACCGCAATGATTAAATAAAAACGCGAAGCGAAGGGCTTAGGGCGAACAGCAAGAAATAAAATCTGGAGGCCACGGACACACACACACATACACGCAGCGTGCTAAAACCGTCGTTCGGTTGCGGTTGACGAATTGATAAATGCACTGTCCATGGTGCATCGACGGCGCGGTTTGCAAAATCGCTTACATTCATCGTGTTGCGATTCATCAGAAATTATTAAACATCGATCTCGCCGTCGTCCGTAATCTCTCGGTGCCCATCGCTCACTGTCTCTCTCTCTCGTTCTCTGTCTCTCTCTCTCTCTCTCTCTCTCTCTCTACCCCGTTTGACTCTGGCCGGCTCGACTCTTCGCTCGAACTGCACAAGGTTGACCATCTTCGAAAAGATCCTGCAAATACATACACACGCTTCAGGGCAACCGGGCGGCAGACACTTACGCATCGCAAAACAGTGAAGTAGCAATAGTAATAATAATGAAAAAAGTTGCCGCTGGAAACACACCGAAACCGAAGGAATCCGACGGCGCGGACGGCCGTGGCAGCGGAGAGTAAAAGCGCACAAACCCGCCACGGGGCTTGGTGGCGGCGGGGCGAGCGAGGGGTACTCATTCAACTGCATCTCAAGGTCTCGGGCCGACGGCGGTGGTGTAGTGGCGGCGGCGGCCCGAGTGCAGTTGCGAATGCATTTCGGTGCACGCGCGCGCTGCAAAAAAGTGCACTGCAAAAGTGTGGCGAAAAAAACCCGAAACGCACACACATGCAAGGCACTCCACGGCGCAAGACGCAAGAGAGAGGGAGGGAGATCCCGCGGCCCCCGGGGTTTAATGCAACCTCCGGCCGCGATAGACGGCGCTGGGTTTTGGTTTGCTGTTTCCTGCCGATTCTTCGTTGTTCGGTTTGGTAGCCGTTTGTTGGGACATTGTTGTCCGAGTCCGTCGTCCATCTGGTGTGTGTATGTGTGTGTGTGGGTCGTGGATTCAGCAGATTTCTTTGGTCGTCACCGAATACCGTCGTCGATCTCCGCGGGGCGACGGAGATCGGAGCGAATGCTGCACCTCGGGCCTCGGAAACGGAACCACATCGCGAGACGATGGTGACGCGTTCGGCGGCTTCCCCTTGTGTATATGTGTGTGTCCCCGATCGAGCATTGATAGCGGAGTCCCAATAAAAATTGCGGCAACCTGCTACTCTGTGTCAGGCGATGGCCTGTTTCTTGGACAGTTCCTGTACGTCTAAATAAAGTAACCACAAAGTGCGGCGCCCAAGTGGGGTCTTTATTACGGGCAGAGGCACATTAAGCATATTTCACAATCAAAACAATTAAATATGAGGATGCAACTGGCGAGTGTCGAATCGTTTGAAAGAAAAATAAGCTGCTTCAATAAGGGACTAATTAATTCAATAAGCAGCATTAATCTCATTAATCTTATTAATTGAACTACTTCATATAATATTTGTTCAAAACATTGAATGTCATAATTTTATGAGCTATTTCAAACGCAACACAACTATTTTTTTCCAATTGTGTTTGACTGCGGGTTTGGCGATCAATGTTTTTCTATCTAAAAGGTTCAGGAGAAATCGAAACAAGTGGTGGCCAGACTGGGCAAGATACGGGCTATGAGTTGAATTTATTCCTAATTACGCTGTTCAATGTTTGGTTTAAACTAACTACAATGTAAATACTCTAGTGGCATTCACCGCAGGATCCGTCCTGTTTACAAAGGCAATTTCTAGAATATCCCTGTACACTGTATCCTTGGGACAGTTTGAGCATTGGAACGTTGCATTCGCATAAAATAATTCTAATGTTTCTAATTTGTTTGTTTCTCATTTTAATTTCAATCAGAAATGTATAAAATGATCATCAACGCTCATCAACATATTTCTGATCAAAAGACAGCATTACGGATCTCAATTCTTTTGAATACAATCCGTAACATTTAAACAAATTATTCCAAAAAGTTCCGAAATTTCAGGATTGTCTGTATCTGTGCATATGCCATCAAACCGAAAACCATTTCCATGCTAAATTGTATGCTCTGCTCGGCGTAATTGACGGTTTAAAAGTAACGGTTTAATGTATCAAATGATAGTTCAGTTCATCGTAAAAAATAGTTTTGAATTTTAAACGTCATAACCCATTTTGTACATTTGCTCATGGCCTTGACATTGATGCCTTTGTAACCCATTGTAATACAATATAATATAACTTAATTACTTTTAAATTTATGTAATCAATTAAGTGAATGATTTTATTCACTTTTGCACTCAAAAAAATTTTTAATCATCAAAAGTACGTCAAATCGTCAAAGTACTCGAATTTCGCGAACTCTCGCGAACTAAAGAATTCTATAATTTCTTTACGCAGTTCGCGATTCTTCGGTTTGCCAATTTGAAAGGATTTATTTCGCAAACATCGAGTTGACGAACACTCGGCCATCACATCGTTCTGCCATCACACCCACGGTACGCCCGCAATCTCGAATTAATTGATTATGCACATCTAAGGACACGCCTGCAACCGGAGCCCAAACCGCTCGGCCCTACGCTTGGCAGCCCGTGGCGAGGCCCGGCGCGAACGTGAAATTCAGTTATTATTAATCCTTCACCGAACACTGTTCATACCACCACCACCCCCCACCCGTCGGGACGTGTTATCAAAGCGGCACTTGCGGCAAAACATTCCTAATCGTTGCGCAAACAGCCCGAGCTCCCGCGGTTGGAACCCCCTCCGTCCGTTTGGCGCAAAAACCCCAAATCGTTCGCTTCATTTGCACCGTTTAATGCAATTAGGTTGCATATTGGCAGCGACAGGACGTGTTCCTCGCACACCGATCGCATCCCGAAAACCGATACGACACCTAAAAATACATCTCCGCTCGAGTCTTCCGGACCGCGTCTTCAAACGGCCCAGTCGCCGAGGCGAGCAGAGTTTCTATCCGGCGTGTCCTGCGGCGTGTCGTGCACCCAGGATCACTCCGAGCTCGGTCACATCCACACACAAAGCAACGGCAACGGTGCCCCAACATTTGATCACACTTCGGTCCCGAGCATTCGCTTCCTTCACCGCAACTTCCGGCTGGCTGGCTGGCAACCGGATGTGAGCTCCCAGCCCGTGCCGTGGCAAAACCGTTTCACTGGACCGAAAACAAGTGCACACGTATTTTTCTGACACATTTTTCCGATTATGCTCCCCTTTTATCTTTCGCACAACATCACCATCGTTGTCGTCGTCGTCGTTATCCGGTTGTTGCCAGTCTTGGGGCCTGTTGGAAACCTTCGACAACTTCCCGGCACAATGGGCGTGTGTTTGGGATATTCGTCATGCCCTTAAAGGTTTCAACAACAATATTGCGCTAATGTTACATTATTATAATTCCCCATTTTATTCATTTCTTATACATTCGATTCATCAGAAATTGTTGTCATTCTGTACTTTAATATAATTTCACATTACGCTCTTGGGCCACACGTTGGCACCCTGGCACGATAACGAACTTGTTATGCTTTAAAATATTACATTAAATTGCTTGATGCGATGTAAAATTGCTTTTCACCGAGGCGCCCTGTAGCTGCCAAAGCCACGCACTGCGCCACTGCCGTTCCGTTGATCCGCTTCCAGCTCAGACCCCGAAAAGGATCCGGCCCGGAAAGGATGAGCCAGCCGGGCAGAGTACTGACGGTGATGGTTCGCGTAGACGAAATAAAGTGTCCTTAACGAACCTCATAGCCAGCACACAGACACACGCAGGGACCGCATCGTACGTACGAGGAGTGCCGTGTCTGGGCAGAGTTTGGCGACGGATGCACCAAGATGCTCCGGCTCCGGTTGTCGAGGACGTGGCAGTTTCGATCATCAAAGCAACAGCGACCGGACCGGATTGGTCGAAGGATCGAAGGAACCTCAGGTGTGTACCGAGCAGAAACGCTTCTGGTCTGGCAAAGCTTCCCGAGCTCATTGCTCTAAACGTTACCCACCGTCCTTACATCAATGGAGCGGCCAATGAGTTTCGAGTTCTCGCAGAAGAAAGCGGCCACTAGCGATATGGTGTAAGGTTACTTTTGTCCTTTTGCCAACCGAAACTATCGAAAATTCCCATCAACATCTAACCACTTAGAGATTATTAAAGGTCACACAAATTGTGAATTAAACACTTAATGGATCAAAAATGCAAAATTATTTTCCCACTTAAATATGAATTATTATATTTGTGGAAGCCACGATGAAAGAATTGTGTCTCTTACTTCAAACGTACTTCAAGCACTTTTGCCACATTTTTGTAAGATTTTCGTCAGAAATCAAAGCGATTTGAGTTTAAGTAGATCATAGTAGATCAAACTCGTCCGATCCCACCAAATATAGAGCATTATCTTTCGACCGCAGCGATTTGGTCTCTAAAATCTCCATCTTCGCTTCGACAAGCATTCGATACGATTCTCCAGTTTTAAGTAGGAATCCTTTGCCAGATGTACGGCAGTGTTGCCAAACAAATTGACAGCTGCAGCCATCGGTTAGCATCATCCGGTTTCAAACGCATCGTAAACGCATTTAACCTTGTCTATGCCATTTCAAACACTCGCCTAATGCGCACTCTGGTCAGCAATGAATTTGAAATGAATGTCCGAAGGCAAGGAAGTAACTCGGAACTTTCTTGGCACTTTCTTAGAAACGACCGACGAGAACCATGCTTTGAATACCAACACAACAGCTGCTCGAAACACGCCCTGATTCGCATCAAAATGCTAGTCATCTCTCTGGCAAGCCTAAATGCAGTTTACAGTAGCTAGATAACGTGCTATAGGCTTCTTTTTGATAGTTGGCAACTAATCATGTACCTGAAATGAAGTCCAAACATCTGAACGATGGAAATAAAGTTTCCTTCAAAGACTCGCTTGGATGGCAAGTCAGAAGAGTATCTAGTAAATGTTGGCTAGAAAATTGTGGGGCTCGTCAAAAACTATCGCTCGACGAGCCCATCAAAAGCCCAGCCCCGGGAAAAAGGGTGTTTACAGCAGACGCTAATACAATTATTGCGCCGCAACATGACGCCCCGAAGCGCTAGACGGCCGCTGTGTTGGGCAATTAAGCGCCCAACAAACACACACGACACGAAAAATGTAGAACAGTGCTCTGGAGCGAAACCCAGGAAGGCATCTTCCCGGGCGCAAAAAGTTGAATTCCCGTTTTTGAAACGAAGGCGCAAAAAATGGATCCGCTCCAAACATGTGAAGAGCGCGTCTCCGTGGGTTCCGTCGGTCGTCCGTCAGGCCCAAAAGCGGCGTCGGCCGTCAGGCGACCAGAAAGCGAACCTCGAAATCCGGTTGAGGACAAAGTCGCGAGAGGGGGCACCACCACCGTCGTCGTCGGGGAGCAGATCTTCGCTTTTTGCGGTGGAAAAAAGTCATCCATCAGACCGAAGCGGAAGCACCGTGGCGGCTCGGTGCTGGCCATATGCATCACTCAGCGGGGACAGAGAACGTAAGGGACGGGACGAGGACGAGCCACCAAAGTGCATCGCACCACATCTCGAAGACGGAAGACGCTCTTCCGACGCTAGGTCCGGTGACAACGGGTGATGGCCGACGGGGGAGCCATGGGGACTGCGAGGAGCATAAAAACGACGAAAAGCGGACCGAGGCTGGTTGTGGCTTCGGCACAAATATGGTTGCCACCAGAACCAACGAATTCTGGCTTGTGCGAGGTTAGGTCCGTTTGGCTTCTTCCCTTTTCCATTGCTTCGCTTCTCGCTTTACGCACCACCATCTGGTTCCGTTCCCGCACGTTGTCCTCATTTTACTTCTATCTCTGTCACTCTTTCTTTCTGCTTCTCTGTCTCGGTGTTTTGGAGTTTGTCAAGTTGTTCGGCTGTTGCTGTTGCGTTTCCCATTTGTCGCTCATTCGTCGACGCAAACCAACAGAAAAGGGTTACTGCATGGTAGCGTAGTGGCTAATTTCTGTGGCACCAAACGACGATAAGTCCAACAGTGCGCAAATTGTGATTGAGCTGTGAAGCTACTGCAGAACAAGAAAGGCAAATTGCGACTGAATGACAATTGTAAGTCTAATTGCGCACAACAACGTAGAATAACACTGTGACAGTGAAATAGTATAAGCTTTCTCAAACTAACATACAAGGTCGAATGAAACAAAAGAAAAATTGAATTGAAAAGAAAGAGCAAATCAGTAAAAAAAGTTGTACCAAGGGAAAAGGATAGCTAAGAAAATATTAAATGGAAGATTAAAACTACAAAAATAACATCGATAAAGTATAACAATTGAAACATGATTAACTCTAATAGAAAACACATGAAAAGTATGGTTCAACTCAGCGTCAAGTAGAAAAGAAACAAAAAAACAAAGACCAGTGGACACTGTTGCGTGCACTGGACTAGAGTGCATCCGATGGATCTGCCCGCATAAACATCGAACGGCAACGAATTCACTGCACGTCACCGTTGCGACTGCAGCTCACTCTTTGGGGCTCTCAAAAAAACTCGTTATTCTTGTTCTAAACGATCATAAACTGATCATTATTCTCGCCCACCCCCCTAGACAACCCGCATCGCAGCACGCACACCACCGTACGCCACACGATCGTTAAGACATTTTTTCTCCCGTTTTCGTAGAAAACTCCCGCTCGGCCGCCATAAACGATCGGGCAGATCGTACGAAACGATGGCGTTGCTGATGCTGCTGCCGCTGCAGATGATGATGATGATGATGATAATTCGCATGGCAACACACGAAAAAAAAAAAACAGATTGCAACATCGCAACACACATGTGAGTGGTGGTGTGAGCGCCAATGTTGCGTTCGAGCATTTTCGTGAACGCCGGCCAGTGGTGCGCCACCGCCGTTCCATGTTGGCTCTCCACCATGTGCATTCTAATAATTCGTTCATCCCGCCTGACACCCACCCACTGCCGGCAACCGCCCACTCTGTGGGGGCCGCCGGCCGGTCGCCCCACAATTAGCCAGCTCGTTTCGTTTCCGTGGTGCGCTATTCGTTTGTGCAGCACCGGGTTGCCGGGTTTGCCGGGTTGTGTTTGCTTTGCTCTCTCTCTCTCTCTCTCTCTTTCGCTTTCCCACTCTGCTTGTCCCATTCGGCCAGTTGTTTGTTGTTGTTCGTTTTCTTCTTTCTTTTTTCTCACTTCCTTCTTCATTTAGATTTACGGAGCATACTCTTATGCTTCGCGTTTCGGTGACGCGCGCTCGCACTTTTTCGCTTTGGCCACTGGGGCTTTTTTGTGCTAATCTGCCGGTTTCGGATCTGTTGGCTGTTGTTTGCCAAGGTGGAACACCCTTTAACTGGGATATCTAACTATCGCGAGACGAAGTGCCAATTCGACGATTCTATTTAAATAATTCTTAAACGAATCCTCCGAGCGGTTTGAGGCTGTCGTCAATGGCGCCGTGATCTATTTGCCATTTGCTAGACCTGTGTCAAAGTGCGATTATTCACATTACATTGGATATTAATTCGTTAAATAAATTCAAAAAAAATCAGTTAAACGAAACAGAAAATGTAATTTTTTCACACCCAAACTTTATTTCAACCAATTTTCCAGCTAGTTTTCCATTCGCCAAATATTATAAAGTATAAAAATTCTAATAATTCTTCATCGTGTTTGGGATGTTATGTGCAAATAAAATGCTTTCGGAGTAAAAAGATAAAAATATAAACGGGATAAAAAGATAAAGATATAAACGGGATAAAATAAAAAGATGGTCCCGTTCGGAGCCCGCTGGAAATATGTTTTAGGACCGGTGACCTTTTTTCGCTTCCCTGTTTTGTGTGCGTGGGTTTGTCACGATTTTTTCACTTTTCAATTCGATCTCGCTCTTTCTCTCACCGCAACGTTTATTTTTTTGTTAGGTTTGGTTTGGTTCGGTTGTTGAACGTTGTTCTTCTTTGCCCTCCACTCTGCACATCCGCAAATTCGCTGGCGCAATCGTCGTACGCACACAAACGCATCCGAACCGGGACCGCGCCAAACCACGACCAAACCAGCCCACCGAGACCGGGACCAGAGGCCAGAGCGAAATAAATATGGACGACGATCGTGTCCCAAAATGAATGCGCAATTTTTACGGCCCCTCCCCGGCATCGGCACCACCCTCTGAATCTTCCGTCCCCCGGCGCCCGGTTAACCCGGGCCCGAAGACATTGACCCCGCCGGGTCCGAGTCCGGGTGCGGTTTGTTGTTTTGGCGTAGGTCGGGGACAGACACATTATCATTTTGTTGTCGATTGTTGCGGTGGGTTCGGGGGATTCGGCGCCACATGTCTACGACTCTCGGCCGCTGACCCTCTACCGTGGTGTTAGGGACAAGGCAGCTTTAAGTGTGGCACATAAATTAATGAAACCCAAAATGGGCGACCGCAGCACGCTCTACTTAAACACCGAAACAATAATATTGTTTTTTGTGCGTGTTTGCGTGTTTTCGTTTTGTTGTTGTCTCCCATTGACGTGGCAGTTGGCGTGTCCGCTTCTCGGCCGGGTACCTTCTAATGCGACATTTAACGGGCTTCGGGCCGAAGGATCCGAAGCCGCAAAGTACAACGCTGGGCGCACCCCTTTCGTTGGCAACACCGCACGAAGGATTCTAACGAGCCACGGACCGAGGTTGATTGACGTGCGGCCTCCCTGCCACCCTGCCACCCTGCCAACCCCGACCCGGACGCGGGTGGCCAGAACCACGCGTTAGGAAGTCACGTAAATTGAATTTCAGCACCTTCCGCTTCGGCCATCCGCTCCGTCTCCGGCCATCTTTCGGGGCTTCGGGGGCCCCCAATCGGGGTTTACTCCAAACCCTGACAGCGGGTTTGCCTTCGGACACGACAGCATCGTTTATGTTGAACAAATGCACACCACACCATCTTTTTGGCAAATATGGCGATACATCAACAGGTACACCAGATCCGGATCAGGTCACACGAAGGTGAAGCAGCAAGCGAATGGTTGTGGATGTTAAATGTTATGCTGTGAACGTAAAAAATTATGTAAATCTCACGTTATTTTTTTATTTTTTTTATTAATCTTGGAACTTTATTTGACATAAATGCTTGCTTACATGAGAGTACAGAGATATTCCACATTGGGATTGCAGCTATTTAATACGTCTAAGGTATCAAAATGATTGAAGTTAAAATGTTTCGAATTCAATCTATTTGAATCATATTCCACGTGGGCATTTATAGAAGTATTTTTATTGCTTGTGAGCAAAGCTTTTAAGGTGTACAGTTTATAAGCAACCAAACAAGGCTTAAACATTGAGCACGATTTAAGCCCTTTTCCAATTATTACTGATGGCACCATTGTTTAAATTAAAAGAGAAATTAAATGAAACTCATTTAACCATCCTTTTTTTAGAAATCTATGGGTAATAGTAAAGCTTCTCACAAAAGAGGTAAAGAGCGACTTTCACGTACACCCAAATAGCAGCATCTTATCTGCACTGTAAAATTCAATTTGCTAGTTAAAGTAATACTTATCTCAGCTGCTGCACCAATTTGTAGACGTTATTCGAATATATATTTAACATGCAACTTTTTTGAACCATTGTTACCTTGTGTTGCTTACTGATCCAATCCTTACTTCAATCGTCCAGCGTTCCTGTGTTTTATATTTCTTTTTAATGTTCGAATATGACAAATCAGTTATCACATTGGAATTCGTGATCCTTTTTCTGAACATTTCTCGGATTCTGCACATTGTTTTGTTACAATCGAATGTTTTCTCACATCGCATAAAACTTCTTAAAAATTGCCAAACAATTGTTAAAAGCATTATGCAGTCAAGCATAATTATGCTGCAAGCATCTTCGTTACGCAGGTTGGTTTAATGTTCCACACGGCAACGAGCTAATGCCCCAACTTCTCGTGAAGTTTGCCTTCATTTCTGCACCTACGCAACCCACCACCACCCCAAGACGCTGATGCTCGCTGGCCTTGAACTCATCTGCCGTCTCCGGCGGCAGCCCACCCGCCCGAAACGGATTCGACAAACGAAAAATGCGTCGAACGAAGCTTCAACAGCGCGGCGCGACCCACCCGCTTTTTGGCTGCCCCACGACCCGGCCTCGGCCCGAGCATCAACCCTCAACGCGAACAGTGTTGGTGTAGGTCCGGCACGAACCGAAAAAGAAAAAAATCGGCGGATCGCGCCAGACACACACATGTACATTCACAACAACAAATGGCTGCCGGCTGCGTTCGTGACGATTATCGCCGAAAGCGAACGAGCAAACGACGAAAAGAGGCACCAACAGTGCGGCAACTAAGTGGCGGGATTCGATCTGAGTGATACTACAATAATGTGTTTCATGTAAAGGTGGAATTTTGGGTTTACATAGAATCTCGAAGGGTTTTCCATAAATGATAAATGGAAACGGTCAACAGTCGCGATTTATACATAATAATTCAAGACGGAGCCAAAGACGTCCTAATACATTAAACAAACAGAAAGGATATGCGTGTCTATATGTCGTACGTATTGGCTTCATTGAGCGCCATGTAAGGCCACAGGCAAAGCAGCAAAAGAGGATAAAGTCCATAAAAATGTTATTGGTTTTTTATGAAATATTTAATTTATGTTAACAAACATTTATGTTTTCCGGCATAAACCTATAAATAAATAATCTATCTTCTATATATATAAAAATGGTTGTTTGTCTGCCTGTGTGTATCGTTTTTTCTCCAAAACTACTGAACCAATCTGCTTGAAATTTTGCACAACGTAGTTTTGTGACCCCGGATTGTGAATAGGGAAGTTTGACCCTTCCACACCGCCGAGGAGGGGGGGCTACCATACAAACGTAAGGCAACGTAACGTCCCATACGTAACGTCCCATTCCAATGTTTTCGAGCAAATCCAACCAAATTCGGTAGGTGGGGGTTTTAGGGGTGGGGTTTTTGGGGTTCTGGTGAATGTTTGAAACCCCTCCTTTCTGTACAAGAAATATTTGCTCCCATACAAAATCCAAGCTCATTTCAGTTAAACTCAGATAGTTTTCAAGCAATTTGAACCTAATTCAACTGGTACGAGTTTTGACATGTATCCAACGAGAAGCGGAAAGGGAAGCCGATCGGATGTCATCGGGAAGTCCAATCCTCTGAAACGTCGGATAGTGGAGAAATGAGAATGAAATGAGGCGTGGCGAAGCTCACCGGGACCTACTAGTATACATATAAAAAAGGCCAAAAAAGGGGTTCAACATGAGTCTCGGAACGTTCGGGGCGCACGGTGCCAACAAAACCACAAACCTGAACACTCAACTCACACCGAAACACGCACACACACTAAAGCGCACCAAATAGACCCCCCCTCCCTCCCCATGCTTCCTTTTTCACTCTTCCCACTTACGTACTTGTTCTCTGTGGGTTTTTTTCGGCTTCGCTGTTCATCGCAGTTGGCGGATGGAACGAGAACGGCGGGCGGAGAGGAAAGTCTCGCGGACCGCCGGCACATCCTGTCTCTGCGGGGCGAAAATCAGTGAAAAAGGGAGCCCCCGCCACCACCACCACCGCCGATCGTCCTTTTCGAGTGCCTGATCCCATTTCAATGGCCATGTTTTTGCGCGGACACGAACGGGTTCCTTTTTGTTTCATTTTCTTCGCGCCCCCAAAACGTGGTCGGCCTCTTTTTTGGGATTTTTTTCTCCCTGCTGTCTGGGGGCCAAGGCGGAAGCCAGGCATCAACCCGGGGGTGGTGCCCTGGGAGTGGCGCGTACGCCGCTTGCTGCGAGTGAAAACGAAAGTTATTTTCGCATCTCGATTCGCCGGACGGGAATTTGTAAAAATTCACCACACATACACACGCACCATGTTGACCCTGGGCACGGTTGACGAACGGGCGGTGGCCACTTTCTCACGGAACCTCCTCGTCCAGCCGCCCCGGGGGAAGTCGTGCACGGAGCGTGACATCGTTTCGCAATGGGCCGATTTACGAATGCAGCGCCATCGGTCACCGGCATTTGGGACGCGGCTTTTGGGAGACATTCGGTCGAGGAGCAGCGTGTCCTTGAAATGAATAATTGAATAATGTCGCTCGGGCACTCGGGCCTCACCCGTTGTGCTCAATTTAATGTGTTAATGACAAGACCGCAATCGGTTTACTTTGGTTTACTTGCAACCAATTTTTCAATTTATGACGCATTGTTTGTAACTCTTTTGTGCGTGAATCTCGTTTTTTATTTACTTATTTATAAATACCTTACTCATAAATAAATGCCTTGAATTAGTCGATTGATTTCTAGATGAGGAATCAAGTCGAAATAGGATTTCAGTTTATTAATTTAAACGATAATTGATTGCTATGGAGAAACCACGAACTGAATGGTTGAGAGGAAAAGTTTTACGACTGCGACAAATGCTGTTAATAATGCGTTAAGTGTGAATAGGTGACGTAGGTCAAGGCATGTGCGTCATCAAAGCTATGTAACGAACCCTGCTATCCGTTTATTGCTTGCCCTTTGGTTGCTCCATGTCATCCTAACTGAAGCATTGCGTTTTTCTAACCTTACAAAAATAGGTTGGGCCGTATTTATGAAATTTACATGCTATAACTAACCTAATCTAATGTGTAAGATTCTTGTGGCATTTGTTGGTTGGTGATTGTTGATCGATGTATTGTTTGTTTGTTTAATGTACTAATTGGTTTTGTATTGTTATTTAATTATTATTGTAAAAATTACTCTTTTTGGACGCTTTGCTATCGACCCAACATTCGTTTGTGTGTGCCAAGTCACGAAAGTATATTACAAGAAATTTTAGACTAGTGTACGTTGGTAAATTATGTCGACATACGGGAGCAACCTTTTACAAATTTCAACATAATATTTATACTATATTTTCAAGTGTTTATTTCTTTATGTTTTACCTTCTTACCATATTTTAGAAGTTGCTCTTGGATGCTGAATGTGTTAGTCAATTGATAAAGTATGAACAGGGTCTAAAATAATAAAGCCACCCTATGAAAGGTGCATTGCGATTTGTTTGATTTTGTTCTGAGTTACTTGTATTCAATTTGAAACGTGTTGTAATTTTTCCAACTGTTGAGCTAGATGGTATCCGATTGCCCAACAAACAAATAATACAAACAGCAACGGGCAAACTTACGGACGCAGGTCGAATGTTGGAATTGAGGAGATGGAAAGAAATTGTTCTTAGGATCTTGGTTGATGACTTAAGAAGGAACTATTGCGAAAGAAGCAAGGGAAGAAGAGGATTTTTTCACAGTAACCTAAAATTTTAACTTATTTTCGATTAATGTAGCCGAAAACGTAAATTCTTCTCACTCTCTTTAAAATATTCAACACGTAATACACTCTCTTTCGATATTACTCTATCTTCTCCTGCTGCATTTATCAGCTACAAGCCGGTAGTCCTGCGAACGGACACTTCTTCACGCCTGGCGAGGTATTATTTTTCGATTAAAAATCGCTCCACGAACGGCGAGGTCCCGGCGCCCGCCTTGCTAAGTAAGTTATTGTGGTGTTGTTAATTTTTCGTAATTAAAAATGTTTATCGTTGCGATCGATAGTGCCACGCTGGAAGACGCTGCCTGACTGGTCTCGGGCCCATCTCCTTGCGTACGCACGCACGCACTACGCACACCGAAAGCGGCGCAAAAATTGCAGTTTCGTTGCCGCCCCGAGGCTCATATTTCATTTTTATCTTCATTTTGTGCAAATCGCAACAACCCGAACCGGCAGCCGATGGTCACGACAAGACACCGGGCCCGGGGTTGCCCGGGCAAAGGGCCCCGTGGCCCTTCCACGCCACGTAACCGAAATCCATCCCAACCCCCTCATTGACAACGAACGCTGCAGTTGCTGCTGCTGCTGCTGCTGCTGTTGACATTATTATCATTATTTCTGGGCCCCGCTTGGTAGGGGCCACTTTGCCGTAAATGGCAATGACAGCCCTCAAGGTTGCCTGTATAGGGCCTCCTGGGTTTTCCTTTTTTTTTTTTGCTGCTCCGGCCACTTTTTTCAGCTTCCAGAGCTCCAGCGAGAAGCGCTTCCACTTTTTTCGCATCCATTTTTCATTTCGGTCCCTCCGCGGATCGCTGCCCCTGAACCGACACGGGACACGGAGGTTTCGACGTGAAGCGTGCGGCAAAAAGAAATGGCACGCACCTCACTCGACCCATACCGGCCGTTGTGTAACGCCCTGACTTCTGGACCTCAAAGCGGTCGTTACGGTCGCTCGAAAGAAAACAGCGACTCCCCGAATATGGATGACCCCGTTTCGGGAATGGGTCCTTCTTAGGTTTTGTGCTCTCCGCCCGAAATGCAGGTTATCGGGTCAGGCCAGGGGGCTGTGACATTTATGAGCCACGCTGATAACGCACGCTGCGCCGGTTGCGTTGCAAAATGCCGCGAGCCCGCGGTGAAATGCAAAATGGCAACCAAAAGGGGGCCCGCGGTTGCGTAAGGCCATGGAACTCCTGCCTGCAGATCGGTTGAACGTGTCCCAAACACCTCCCAAATTATTGCATATGATAGCTAGAGAGTCCTACAGTCATTAAGTACCATGGTGCCTGGAGTTGGTCATTTAGCATGATCTGTGGGTTTGGTACAATTTTGGTCTAAAGCCGCAATTATAATCTTTGTTAAAGACCGTTTCTACGATATAGAACAGCAATTTTCACTGACAATAAATTGACTGTTGTTGAAAGGCTAATGTCTTCAAATAAATGTCTGAAGCTGATTTCAATCACGTAGCTTCAGCAGCTTCTATTGGACATTGATCGAAATTTGGCATGAACGATATTAAAAATGAGTACAATTCGAGGAGGCAATTATTATTTTATATTATTACAGGCAGAGTCCCATTTAGACGATCCAAAATTTTTGAGCAATCAAGTTGATGCTGTTTCGGGGTCGTAACTTACGCCTTCCGTCACTTAAAGGTGAAAATAATAACCATTACTAAGACCTTATGAAGAACTGAACAACTAATGCCAATTACCAGGACTAGCCGGTTCCACAATTTCTTTCAATTTTTCTGCTCTTTCCTGTGACTGACTGTGACGACTGTGAAGCCTGGTGGAGGATTTGGTGGATTCGGAACGCCTAGTGGACGGTGGATTCGGAACGGCCAACTTCATCATCATTTACGACACTCAATCGATAGCGTTTGATGACATGACTGTCGATGGGCTTTGAGGCAAAGGGGAATTCCCGTATCCAGATCACCAGATCGTCTCCAGAATCGTACTGTACTGAAGACTCACAAAACCAAAAAATCGATAAGCACATGGGATCGTCAGCATGATTTAATCTACGTAATTCGACTACGACCTTGGGACTTGGGGTACTGCAAGTATTAGCAGTTTTTCCGACTCTACAATTTTGTTCGATGAGATGTGCGTTAAGTTGGGAAGTTGACGCTCGGCTGTGATAGTTTACGTAATATAGCAAAAATAAAAAATAGTTCACAAACTCCACTTCAGTCCCAAAGCTGGTCCTAATGAAGTTTACTTTATGCTCGCCTAAATAGTCGCCCGCAAACGAGCGGCCGGAATGGTAAAATCGCTCAATCGAATGGAACTAACGAATTGACCGTGGGCAGGGCAGAAAGCGAAGAGGAATCGAAGTAGAAGGGCGAGCAGAAAAACTGGGCGGACTGCCGGCGGGGCATCGGAAACCCTTGCAGTGTCCCATCTAAATGTCAATCCCCCCGTAATTTAAGCTCATTACTTCTACTCCCTGTCTGTGGGCTGGCGTCCCGCACCCAGCCCAGCCATCGCCGCCCAATTGGCCGATGCTTCAGTCGGCCCGGCCCGGCCCGGACTTTGGAGTCGTCACACCCGGTTCGCTGCGTTTTCCGTTATTTTCCACCTCACAGAGCCCCGACGACCGACGACGACAACGACGACGACGACTGATGAAGACCTCCTAACCTAGCCCTGCCTAAGCCCAAAAACCGTCATCAAAAACATCGCAACCCAACCCCTCCGGATCAAACGTTTGGCCACCCAGCGGGTGGCCTACGGGCTCCCGGGTGGTTCCACACGATGATGACGGCCCGTGTAGGGGACGGCCGAGGAGGAAGCGGAAGACCGGAGCACGGCGGTGCCCTCTCCGCGGGTCGGTGTTTGAAGGATGGGTAGCGTAAGCTTATCCTCAGCCAACGGAACCTAACCCAACCGATGGCACATTGTGGTAGGGATACAAATTCAACGACCGACAAACACCATCAAACCGACTGGGGCTCTCTCTGTCGCTCTCATCAAATCTACAGAAGCGTTAGCCGATCTACACTAACGGTCAAACAATTGGTCGCTCAGGTGCGTTACAGAAGTCCGAACAAGTTCGAAGAAGTCAAAGCACCTTTTTCACTTAATACGTTTATTAGATGCGGTTTTTTATTATGGGATTTATTTAACGGATGGATCAAAGGAATATTGTACACGAAGATGCATTTTGGCTCAATATAAATTCCTCTTCTTTCATATCATTCATATTTTGTTGTTTTTTTTAACAACTTCAATGAACAATTTGATGTGCTAGGCTGTTCAATAGGTTCGTATGGTCGATAAGAAAAACACATTTTGATTGTTTGAAATACAGTTTACTATTCAGTATGGTTCACTTGTTTCAACGAGGCTCCAAATAACAAATAACAAATCATTTGATGAAAAACATTTGATGGCATGATATTTTTTAGGTCTGAAAACAGATGGAAGTCGCTAGGGGCCAAATCTGGTGAATACAGCGAATACTCCAACAATTCGAACTTTCAACAATTCAAACGAACTTTAAAAATTGGATATACTGCTCAATGAGATGGCTAGGCCTTATGCTAAATCTCTTTCAGTGACTAGTTCCTCGAACGTTAGAAAGGGTCCCAAATCAAGTGTCATTCAGTGAAGCACAGGTTAAAATTGTTCAAATAGTGTTTGTTGCTCCAATTCTTGATCAAGATTTTGCAGTGAAGGCCAACATTATATTTCACACATTTTTTTGGTTGATTTTTTTTATTATCTTTCTGTTCTACTTTGTTGTACTGCGCTCAATTAATTTCAGTCATTACATTTACAAGGCTTCTGGTCAGCTAAAACATACAAATAGTCTCGATGTCGGAAATTGTTTTTTGACAATTCCAAAACCCATTCAGGAGCGTCGCGGCCGACACTGTCTCCATTATCTTGATAACGTTTACGTTTACGGCCTCGCCGTCTGATGGGGAGTCATTCTAAAAATGTCATTCCCGTCGTTCGCGTGACAGCGGCGCTGGTGTTCCCGTTCTACAACAAACCCTCAGAACAACACAGCCACCCCAACAGTGACAGGGTGCGACGTCCATACTTTTCGGAAGGATTCGTCGTCGTGGTCGTCGCCGTTTTTTTTTTTTTCGTCTGCCCAGTTCGTCTGTTACATTCACCAGAGCGTTCGGGGGCTAATTGGTTTCAAACGGTGTGCCGCCAAAAGGTAGATAATGGGGCGTCGGCTTACCAACTCGGCGAGTGTCACAAAAAAAGCGGCCGGCCCCGAAACCCGCCCGACGGTCTAGCCTCTATTTTCCACCCATTTTACGAAAGGGTTTGATGGACTTCCCCACTTCGTAAAGGTTCTGCCCCCGGCCGGCCCCAGCATTATGTTGGGAGCATGATGGCTGTCGAACGAGCGGCTTCCTTCGGCCCGGGACCGGGAGACCGATTGAATTCGGTACATTAACCGACTTAATGCCGGATTTTCACCATTCGGCGGTTTCGCCCACCGAGCCTCGCCCAGCCTTCTTTCTCTTCTTAGGCCCCGTTCGGTTATTATCGGTGCCGGATGGGTAAGAAAACAGAAGCAGTTTTCCGTTTCCATTCGTTCTTCTTTTTTGTACAGCGAAAATTGCGCCCATCGCTTCCAAAAGCAATTGCGGCGATTTGGAGCCTTCGTAGCGCAAATGATTGTTTGGTGCCGTCGAAAAAGAACGGCATTGTTTGGCGCTTCCGAGTGTCTCAGCGCTTCCATGTAAACGTTACATAGAACGAAGGGCTTTTAGAAAGCACTGGCATTATGAGCTAATTAGAGTTCGGTTCGGAAAACATGCTCTAGTTTTTCAGTATACTAAGCGATTTGGGTTGCCACAAAGGGAACCATAAACTTCTCCTGAACCCCGAAAACTCCGATGTTCCCAAAGCGGCCTACAGAAATGGTCACGGGTTGATTCCGTTAGGTTGGATAACATAAGAGATTGGGACTTGCCTTGAATGATGCTTCTTCGTAGCAGATGAGCAATTCCGGCAGTAATTCTCAAAAGTTCCGATTAAATAATGTGGACTGTTCTCAGAATTAAAGTTATTGGTGGACCAATTCCTAGACATTATTTAGTGGCGCCATCTGTTCGTGTAAACAACAACTAACCAAGTTTTTTGTATACTTCCGACGCCGAAGCCCACGGGAATCACTAGGAAGGCACAAAATTGCACAGAAAAAAAAGGAGAAAAATGTATTTCAGCAACAGCCCAGCATGGCCACGGCCCAGCATGCAACAGGCCGAACCATAGGAAGGAAAAGTAATGCTCCGTGCCCTGCGTCGAATGCACTTTTGTTCGTTTTCTCCTATCTCCCTCTCGAACACGCACACAGCGACCCTTAAAAGCCATATAAGGAAGAAAGGCAAGGGGCAAAATATGCAGAAAACGAACGAAATGGAACCGCGGGGCAATGGCGCGTCGTGGAAGCTAAAAATATCGCCCGCCACCGCCACGTACTGACCTTGGCGTCGCCTGACTTTGAGTGTCGACTTTTTGGGCCGCTTGGGCGGCTGCACTTTTGGCGCAGCACCGACGGTGCACCGAGAGTGCACCGCGAAGTGGAGACCGACTTGCCGGGCAACTTCTGGAGTTTGCGTCTCCTCGGTTCGATCCTCAAGGACACCCAGCGCAGCCAGATGCCACCGGGGTTCGTGTTTTATTTTATGCCGCTCAAGCGTTCGCTCGACCGAATCGGGTTCGGGTTTCGTAACAAAATTATGTCCCTTCCACGTGCGGCAGTTTTGTGGCTAATTTATCTAACGAATGCTCCGGGACCGATCCGGCAGATGCGAGACCGAGGCTGAGTTAACCTAATTACCCAGCGGAATGTAACCTTCCTGTCACTGGAAACGGCCAGACACACATACGGGCGCACGTGCGCCGCGGAACGAAGAAAAAATGGCGCGCATTTAGCGTACCGCCGGCCGAAAGCGATTCGAGCGAATCGCCTTAGAAGGTGCAGGCCTGACCCACAAACCGCCGAATATGTGTGTGCGGCCGATCGCCGTGGCCCTTAGCATTTGAGCCTCTAAGCTGTAGCCATAAACTTTTCGAATGACCTTCTGGCCACCCCAAGCGCCGCCGCTGCGCTGCTGCGCCAAGTGTGTGCATTTGAGCCGCACAATTTTAGTTCATAATCAAAGCCCGGCGCAGTGACGGTGGCCACCGGTGGTGGTGGTGGTGGTGGTGGTGGTGGTGGTGGTGCACCCCTTCCCTCCACTCGTCCCTCTGTGCGACCGAAACCCTAGAGCCGCGCCACTGAGAGCCGTGGCAAAGAAACGGCCATATTCCTTCGAAAGCCCCATTTTGGGTCAAGTTCGCGCGCCATTGCATCGGAATTGCATCGACGACGGCAGAGTGAGTGCGAGAGAGATAGAGAGAGAGAGAGAACGTTGGGGGGGGACACCAGTGCACCGAGTGCTGTGCACTTTCGGTTCGCGGACGGCGAGAAGCACAATTGCCTAGCTAATGTGTTGGAGCGAACGGTACCGATTAGGGCTGTCGATTCCTCGGAGGCGTCGGTGGTGGGCCCGGGTTTCGGGTTCCGTGCGAGATGGTGTGATACCAAGACGTCAAAGTGCGCCGGCCGCACCCTCCCGGCACAAAAATCAATCAAGGTTCCGTTCCGTTCCTTTCTTCAGTTCTTGGCTCTCGGAAGTGGCAAAAATAAGGTTTTCGATTCGAAGCGTTCGATTCGTTCGATTGTTCTACAAAATGAAACATGGTCTTACATCCGATAGTTAAATCCTTTTTATACAATCAACTTTTAACCCCTTTTTAGTGCTCAACCACCATTCGGACCGTTTCGTACTATCGTGCAACTGTCTTTTGGGATTTGGACGGAATATTCAGAACTCTTTGAGAAATGCAAGCCTACAATGCGACCAAACTTATGTTCTTTTAAACACTTTAATGTTTGGAAATGGTACAAAGTCACCGAGCTTACCATGAAGTACAGTTCTACTAGAGATATTTCTTTTCATTTGGTTATAAGACAAAAACGGCCTCATAGTTTTCGATTATTGAACATTTATTTGAAAGGTTGATTCTTCGGTTTTTTTATTAAGGATTAAGGATTATTTATTAAGGATTTCGATAAAATATCCATCATTACTGGCTTGGCAGTAGCCCATTCGATCGACCTATTATTGTGTACATTTCCGATTACATCTGGTCTTATCTCGGCAATTTAAATTTTGTGTGTTGAGGTCATCACTAGTTGCTGATTTGTCCACATAACATTTATTTTACACCACATCCGAATAATAATAGTCCAATGCTGTAAAATCGCCACTTCCGGGAGATCAATTCACAATGCCATTTCTGCTGATTATTCAATTTCCGAACGACACAAGAAGTTAGATTCGTTGGAGACGAGCCCTACTTGATAATATCTTTATCATTTAACAGACATCGTTCATCAGGAATGCAGTATTCTCAGCTGATTCGTTTCTTTTGCAAAAGTTCAGTTATTCTTTTCCTTTACTTAACGTCGCCGTGAGCCTATTCCGTTAGCTTCAAAGGAAAAAATTGGACGGTGCTGCCCTCGGATTATAAGTGAGTTAGTCAAATGGCACCGTATTTAGTGTACGTCCACAAAATGAATTCATATTCCAACTGATGGACGCTTCAACTTACTTCAACCATTTTAACTTTATTCCTATTTATTCAACCATTTTGAATTTAAAAAATTTTGAGTTTTATACAAAACTGTGGCACTTTCTTCTTCTGTTAATTATGGTGTTCGAACGAACTGATGTATCATGAAACGCGCACTGGATCATTAATCCTGTGACAACAAGCTGTCGACTATACTTGTATTGCTGCTGTGAACTAATTTAACTCTTTTATTATATGCTCTTATTTGTAGAATGAACTTGAGTTTGGTTTTGAATTCTCTTAGAATGATACATTTTAATCAAATCTTCTTCGAAACAAATAGACCCCGGGGCAACTCTGGTTAATCACACGTTCTGCAGCAAAATACAGATCTGTCAACACAAAAAATAAAATAAAAATCCTTCCAAAAGCTAGAATCGCAATCTCAACCCGATTAGTCGCTGGTGAGAGTGCATTGTTTTCCTCATCTCATTAACAGTGCAACATTATGAACGGAAGGCCTCGGTTCTTGCCGTCGGGCGATCCGCAGCGTGGCTGGATCGATTCCGCCTGACAGCCCAAAGTTCCGCCCAACCTCACGGCATCCGAACCACCCTCGGTTGGGCCCGAAATGCAAACACACACCTACACACCGGAGAGAGTGATTACTGCATGCAGCGAAATGCATCGCTGCACGCACTTACCATGCACCCTTCCACCTTCCTCATCACTCTCTCTCTCTCTCTCCCTCGCACCGATTCGTCACTCCATCGACGACAGCGCATCGCGTCTTCGTTGTAAAACTGTTGGGACTTAAAATTCTGCCACCCAACCCGACATCACCCCCTTCGACCGATGCCGTTCGATCCTCGCGTCAGCAGCAAGGAAGCAGCAGCCAGTCAGCCAGCAACGGCCCCCAACGGCAACCCGAACGGAACGAAAACGAAAACCATCGACAAACGCAAAAAACGGCGCACACAAAATGAAATAAATAAATGCATCACGAAACGTCGCCGTCGACGTCGACGACACTGCCGCCACGGGGCCGCTGGGTCCCGGGCCCCCGGGGGGGTCCTGGGGGTGCCCACCCCGCCACCGGGAAGTGAAGGAACTCATAAATAAAAATTAACTTTTGTGCGAACGAACCGACGAAAATAGAAGAGAAAAAGCCAAGATGCCGGCCGCGAAGACACAAAAGTCGCGCCCGGCACGGGGCCTCTCACCAACACCAACAGCTCAGTGCGCTGGGAATGGGGGCTGGGAGAGGGGCCGGGTGGTGGTGCCGTGCAAGACGCAGAGTACAACGGCACCGGGCATGACCAAGGCCAAGCCATTTTTTCGGATGTCTGGTCAGGGCTCTGCGCCAGCCAGCAGATTACCGAAGCGAGCTGTCTTTCTTCGCGTTGCGCCCCCCTCACCGATTCGGTTTTGTGGCTTTATTTTTCGTCCAGCACACACACATACAGGGTTGTGCATCATCGCTCGGTGCAGCAGATGCACTCCGCTCCGGTCCGGTCGGCGGTGCGCGCCGCGCGTTCCAATTGCGCGTTTCGCTCGGATGCGGGAAGGGAACACATGGCGCGAGAACCGGGCCGAAGGAAGTGGAAACATGTTTTTATCCAGCACTTTTTATGGTTTTTTATGTTTTTGGCTTCGTATCCCGCGGGGTCAGCAATTTCGCCCCACACTTCCTGTGCGCACACACGCCACACAGCGAGATCGGGGTGGTGCGCCGTCCAAGTGCCCAAAACGGGGCCCCTTCCTGGGGAGCTGAGAAGAATGGCAAGTTTTTGCCCGATCGCAGTGTTGGTTAACCCGAAACGCAATGGCAGTTTGGTGTGCTTTATATGAATGTAATGTAATGGTATGACAAAAGGAAAATTAGAAAAGGTAAATTAAATATGAAACCTTGGAAGAAAGAGAAAGACCAAGAAGTGAACAGCAAGAAAACAGTAGGATGTAGTGGAGATAATATATAGTTTCTTAATATATGACGGAATTGTAGATTTGACCATTTAATTCCCTAACCTGACACTGACTACGAAAAATTCATGTAGTGCTGCTGATTTACTTTCTATTACTGAACACACATTTCGTTCATCAAATGTAACTAAAATATGAACGAGAGAAACGTCTATGATAATTCAAATGCTTAAGCTAAACTAAAGCGCTTCAAAGTATTTATTTATTTATTTATTTATTTATTTAGGAACTTTAAGTTGGATTTGGACATAAAAAGGAAAGCAAATCGCGACTATTTATAATGCTTAAACCTTAAACCGGAAGATATCCGAGCTACATATAAAATTATTGCTAGCAGCATTACATCACAAAGAGAAAATATATCACGCAAAACATTTAATATATTTATTAACAAAATTTAATATTACATGTTTTATTGCTTTCGTTGCAATTCATTCGGCTGCAATGCAACAAATTGTTCGAAATTGTTCACGACAGTACCGTCTGTGGGTTAGCAAATTCGCACCCTGTTTGGCATATGCAACTGGCATTTTTAGGGAGCGCATTTCGCGCGCCAACCATTGACGGGGTCGCCAACCGAGGCGCAATTATGTTGGGCGCTTCGGGATCGCTGTTTCGTGGATTTCTGGCGCAGGGCTAACGATCGCCGACGCGCGTGTGTGACGCCATTCGCATTCCTCGGTGTCCTTGAGACCCTGCTCGTCAGGAACCCCACAATTACACTGTGCGCTCGTTTGCACTATCCTGTGTACCAGTAATTCGACAAATGGAGCCCCACCGGAGCCGACAACCGGGGGAGGGAGTTTCTGCAACGGCCCACCAAAAAGACAAGGAGATATCGTTTAAACAATCAATTCCGATCTGCCGGCCCCCTTTATTCACTCTCTCGCTCTCTCTGCCCGGGATAAAGCGATCCAATGCCGGTGGTGGTCTGTTCCTGCTGCAAAAACAATTTGTACTGACCTTCCCGGTTTGATGCATTTCGATGAACTTTCACAACTTTACGCCGAAGTCTGGAGAGGCAACCGAGGCAAACAGAACAACAACGAAAAACGTAATGGTAATAATGCTGCAACACACTGCCAAGCGAGTGCCAGGGCCTGGGTTCGTTCGTTTCCTCGTCGACATTTTTATGGCACCCAGCGCACCGTAAATAACACGTGGTCCTCGGATGTTGCTTGCGAGCGAAGGATACGCCGCATTTCGAGAAGACGCGCATCCTGAGGGCGTCATTTAACCTACGCTTGAAATTGTAATTAAATTAAGCTTGACAGACAGACCGGTGTGCCCCGCCGGCGCATCCGAAAACGGGCCCGTAACCACCGCCTTGACCAGGCCGGCCGAGGACATCCGCTTGGGCCATCTTCCGTGCCGCTGCCAAGGCAAGCAGGGCCCGCGCGCAACCCGAGGCGCAATTGGTGGCGATTCGATCGAACCTGATCGTATGATCTGTTACCCGTGTGGGACGTACCAAATGTCTGCGCTAAGGCTCCTCCGGAACACTAATTTTCGGCGTGGGTGTCCGTGAGCAGCTCGTTAACGCCCCGAAGGTGACGATACGGCCCGTTTGCCTTCTTGTCAAACGACGCCACAGAACCGAGTGAATGACGTCTAACAATAGCGCAGGACCTATCGTGGAGCCAGCGATTAATTGTCGCCAATCCGGAGTGGACCTTACGGCAGGTCACTAGGCACGGGGAAATAGTTCACTGACCGCTCCCACGTTCCACGCCGATCACTGGATAACATGATACATCTTCACAGTGTCATTCTCATTTTCTTTTCACCGATGCAACGCCGAACATTAAACTCTTTGCGACAAAGCAACAAGAAAGCATACCTCTGTTTCTCGGGTTGCATAACTTTAGGCGCCCATACAGAGAGGAATACAAGAAACAGTTCCAGTAGATAAACGATGCTAGACTGATGGCAGTTTCGGTTGTAGCCTCTGAGTTGCTCTACTTCAACATGGTTGCGTTGATAGGAAGAGTTGTAACAGCGATTTCGAAGCCATGTGATTGGCAGCTGGCAGCGAATCACACTTTCAGGCCAACAGCCTTGAGCGATAACGCCGGGTTATGTAAATCGCGTACTGCCCAAACAAACCGCAGGCCCCGTGGGGCTGTGTGGGGCCTTTCTGATAACGGCGCGAACCGGACCGCATGCTCCACGCACGTCAAATCTCAGAAACTGACGCCCGACAGAGCGATTCAGGGCAACGCTTTCGATTCCGTGCATCGTCCTGAGCATCGCCCATCGCCCAAGAATACTGTTGGCCGATGCCATTTGCCGAAAAACCATGTTTTTAATTCATTCTTTGCTACTCAACAATCTTCCTTGTTATAATGTACGTTGTCTTTTGCCTGGTATTGGTCCTCTTCAGCGTAGGCGTTTGACATCTTGTGCTCTCTTTATGTTCAAACTCGCAACGGATAAAACTAGTTCTTCCTTCCTTCCTTCATACGCAGACGTGCCACACATGAGTTGGTTGTCTTCTCAAATCATTCCTCCTCTCGGATGCATCACCGATAACGAACTTCAACAACGTCGTCCGTAAACCAGTGCAAAAGTTGTTTTTATTTCTTTTCCTTTCGACGTGCACTTTACTACATAATGGCTGATTGCTCTCATTACTTGTCCCTCTGATCGTGTTTTTTGTTATGTCAGGACTAATCTTAAGTTTCATGTTTAATTTTTAATTTTTAAGTCTGTATGCATGTGTCAACTAGCCCTTGTAATCCGTTGACGGTACGAAGGAATAAAAAATAAATAACGGCGAATGTTTTTTTGAAACGCTACAAAGTTGCAGGTTTGTCAGCCTATAATTAGCGTTTTCGACGTAAGTTTTAATAATCTTAACACGTTGGTCAAACGATTCCTTTTCTAAAATGGCAGACCTTTAACACCTGGGTTTACAGATATATGCATAAGCTGTAAAGTGTCAGCCCTATGATTTCGAAACTACAAAATGGATAACTCTGCATATGCATGGAATGGAGGATGGAACATATTTTCAATTCCGATTTGATGGTTGATGTTATTGCGAATCAATTGCGAGTCAAAGACTCGACCCCTTAACGCTCGGTTCCTTCAATTTACAGTGTACACCCGGCTCCGGCACACTGTAACTGCGCCGGTGCCATGTTGGGTGTTTGCTTTTGCCGAATGCCGAGAGACAGACACGACGAAGATAAACAGTTAAGTAAACGCACGACCCCCATAACTCACTGGTGTCACTTTCGCTTTCCGTACACAGCCGGCGGATGTTATGGTAATAATTAAATTTAAAAAACATCACTTCGCAGTTCTAAAGTGCGCACCAAGGAACCAACCCCATCGAGGGCCGGCGTCGTAAACTTCGATCATCCTCCGGGCGCGGACCGGAGCGGTTCCGGGTCCACCTTTAACAACGCTTTCGCTCCAGGAACGGGCCCACAAAACCTTGACGAGCCAGCCAATTTGTTCCTTCTTTCGTTCTCGTTCCGTGGCACTTTGTGGTCGTAAAGTGTGTCTGCATCGGTCGTCTGGTCTGGGGGACTCTGCCAACTCGCTCCCTTTGCCTCCCTGGCCCGTTTTGTGGTGTGTCTTTGGCCAAAAAATGGAAATGCAACGTTCACTGGCGGTGCGGTTCCGGATAATGCGCTCGGCGTATGCAATTTTCGACGGCTGCATTTCGTGCCGTTCCAGAGTGCATCTCTGGCCTTGAGCAACCCGCCCGGGAAGCGAGTATTTCGGTGCGAAGCAAGGGGCCTTTCGGGCTTTCGGTGGCTCCGCCAAACTTCGTCGCTTATTGCACTCTTCAAGGCCTTTTCCCAGAGCTTCGATGGCGTGCTTTTCGTTGTTTTTCCCACTTTTTCCCTCTTTTTTGGGCCACGTTTCTCTGCTCGGCGTTCTGGCGTTCCCGGGGCCGGGGCCTGCGAACGAGTTAATAAGGCTCATTCCGTACCGTCGCCTTGCCGCACCGTTGCCCTGCCTGATGGACGCAGCGAAAGTGGTTACATCAATGCGCACCCGGCACCCGGAAGTGCGTCTGGGTGATTATGTTTGCGGGAGAACCGAGAACTTTACGTCAAGGTAAAGGGCTTTCGGAGAACACATCAGAATTACTTGAAGAATGAAAACACCGGTAGCCGTAATTTAGGCTAGAGAACGGAGATTCGGCGTGTGTCAAACATCGCGAGACGGCGAGCCTTATCGAGACATTTTTGAAATTACTTTGCCACCGAAGCACGGCCCCGAAATCGTGCGCTACGCGGAGCGCCAGCATTGACAAAAACATAGATGGATGGCGCGCTAAACGCAGGCAGACAGCATGCGACATGGACATGGATGGAGCATAATGGCGACACGCGATGGATGAAGATAATCATTATTGCTGACAAGTGGTTGCGAGCTGACGAACGCGCTGCAGCACCGAGGTCGATGTCTGCAGTTTCGTGGATCGTTCGCTCATCATGTCCCCGTCCTCAGCACCTCAGCACCTACGTGCGCTGTTCCCGGCCGAGGATACCCCATCGCAGGCCCCAAACAACCTCGAACGGGCCCTTAACAGCGTGGTGGTTGGTGAAGTTGAGTTGAGTCCTGCATTATTGTGCCCGACATCATGTCACCACCAAACAATCGGTCACATTATTTTTCACCCTCCGCTCCGACTTCTGCCACCCGTCCAGGACATTCCGCCCTGGAGAATATGTCTGAGAGATCTGGTGCATTCATTAAGAATAAAATATATATTTTTCCAACCACGGCTAAGCTCACGAGGATCCGTATTGTTGGCGGTGGCAACGACGCAGCCCGGTACGAAATTAAAAAAGCGGTCCCGGACAGCGCAACACAGGAACCCAGTGGCTCGCCCCGGGACTGCAAGCATGCACAAATTCGCACCAAATCGTCCCGGTGCATTCCCGGTTCCGTCGGAGCGGGCCGTCGTGAAGTCGGGAATCATCGTCCAAATTAATTCCTCGGTACGCATCGTAGGCCCTCGGTCTCTAAGGGTGGTGGGCCGGTTGAATTTGTTGCCTACGTTGGCAGGATGTTCCGTCGGATGGGTCTTGGGTCTCGCAGAGCTCCACAGCTCGGAATCCTTGCGGTAATATTTCGCATCACATTTTGCAACGACCGCAAGCGACCGAAGGGATTTACGAAAACTGACGAGCCCAACAAAATTCTCCCTGCGTGCAGAGTCAGCCTTCTACCTCGCCATTCTTCGATGTGGCGTGGCGCAGGGCGTAGGCAAACTACATACCGAGGTCTCGGTCTTCTTCAGATTCCCTGCACTGCCTATTGCAACACATGGGTCAATAAGACCAAAACTATCTTAAGGAAGGCCAAATCCTTTCGCGAAACAATGTTGATTAACAATCGCTCCATTAACAATTGAAGTGAACTACAGTTCTATAAGGCTCACTAGTTTGTATTGTAGGTCCTTTTACTCTTTCACTACTCGTTCATGAACTTCATTCACCAGTAAAAGTAAACCACTAATGCAATCGAAATCGTCATGGAACCCCGACAATTAAAGCCTGTGTGGTCTGCGCCATCGCTCATTAGCTCATTTTCGCTAATCAAACCATTGAAACATGGCAAATTGACTAAGGTTCAGTTACGCGAACGATCACCGGAGAGAAAGGCCCCAACCTGGTCCGTGCCGAGGCGAGCTATGCGCCGCGGTTGACGAACAAATTGAATCCATGTTTTATATTATCCATAAAAGGTGATAATATCTTCGCTCGCGATTCCTTGGGTAGCTTCCTCGATCCTCTACAGCCGTTGCTTAGCGGTGCTTTGACAAACCACAGCGACGTCTGGGGTGCGCACGGGAATGCTGGCCGCGTCTATCGCGGCGCAACCTTCGCGCAACGCACCAGATAATCCCGCCTTCCACAAGATACATCCTGCAGCAAGGCGCACCAAACCTGTTGGTGCCCATTTTCAGGCAACCCCGGACACGGCCCAGGGTACTCGATGGCGAAGTTGGTCAACGGAGCCGGTCCTGGCGGGCCGACGCAGTGCCGTTAAATCGTTGCTACGTCAGCGTTGTGCCCGTTGCTGATGGGAAGATGGGTTGATTGATTGGATATTGATTGGCCAGCCGATGACGAACTTATCCGAGTCTCTTCAACCCATCCACCGTGCGCCAATCGCGATACTCGATTAACGCACCTCGGACGGGGTGCGAATGATGCCATTCTAACGGACCATCGCATCGATCCTATGTATTCCGATCGGCGGCTTTGGGGCTCTGTAATGCTGTTTGACTCCGATCGCACTAATCAACGGTCATGATTTACAGTGCTTCAAAAGGCTTTTCAAACCCTTTCGTTCAAGCAGCTTCTTAGCAAATTGCATTTCATATGATCGTTAGCTAATAACGAGATTGTTTTTTGATGAGAAGTTGCCCATAAAAAATAATGTGCGGTGCAGGTCGGCGCCATATTACGGTTAATTTATATTTTAGTAGGTATCGAATACATATAAGGCTGGAGAAAAAGTCATCCATTATTTTTGGGTGACATTCAAAACTGCATTTAAGATGTTCGGATGATCCGATTTGTGTCAAATATACAACGTTTTGTTGGAAAATTTGTTGTCTTTTCAAAAATAGCTTCATAATGCCTCATTTATAGAAGGCTTGGTTGTTATTGGCGATAAACTCAAGCAATCCATTTCGTTGTGCTGGTGGAACACAAAACCTCTTCCGTTGGCCGATTCTGATCGTTTTTGGTCAATTGTTAGATTCGAACGGTGCAGTAATTGACAAAAAAGATCTGAATTTAGTGTTTGGCTACATGGAAGCCACTCATAATAAACGGTTCGCACCATATACCCAGTAGAACCTTCCTGGCCGTTAGTTCTGGTTTGACCACTGGTTAAGCTGCTTCACCCCACTTAGACCACGATCATTTTCACACAATATTGTCGTAAGTGACCTATTTCTCATCCCTAGTACTTATCCGTTTAAGAAACGGGTTGATTTCGTCCTGTTTGTCCAAAACTTCGCAGATGGAAATTCGAGCCATCATGTTTTTGGTGTAAATAGGATGGCATCCAGCATCATTTTGAATCCAGCTTTGTGCAAATGGCACTTTTCGATAATTGATCTTTAGCTTCTGGCCGATGCTTTGATTACTAACATGCCGATCAACTTTGATTATTTCTGTGGTTTTATCGACATTTTCGATGACGTGTCTGCCTATGCTTTAACATAAAAAATAAGTAAAACGGGTCAACGAAACCAACATTTATTGTCACTAGCTGTTACAGTATCGGCACCATAAACACATTTCAGCGGCCTAGCTTGAATTTTCACCCTTTTGAAAGAAAAACTGTAAAATGTAGCAAATTTTCTCTTTGGTGACTTCCATTGCTTACTTATTTCATAACATGATGTTTTTTTATTTCCTTAAGCCCCACGATAATCGTCTGAAAGACTTTCACATCTCAACACTTTAAGTAAGAAGATCCTATCAACAATGAATTATTATAATAATTTTGCAACTAACATGCCATTGAATGTTTCAAAAGATAGTAGCTAAGTTGGGTGTACATTTGGAGGTACTCTTTTCTCAGCGAAACATTCAGCCTCCTTTCGAAATGTTGCATAATGATGATTTTACATTATTTGGCCTCCAAGAAGATGCGACTTGACACTGTTGGAATATTATCTTTAAGGATCGGCGAAAGACAAATGTTATGCAAACAAACCAGCAACCATTCACGACCTCAAGACCAAAATTCAAGTTGCTATTGCCGAGATGGGACCAGATACAATCCAAAATGTACTCAAAATGGGTCGACCGAATGGGCTACTGCTAAGCAAATCGAGGTGGACATTTGACCAAAATTGTTATTCATAAAAAAAACGTTTTGAATGAGCCTTTCAAACAAATGTTCGAGCATTGAAAAATATTTAACCGTTTTCTGTTTAAAACCAAATGAAATCAAGAATTTTTAATGTACCCATTACATTCCCTCGAAGTTAAAAGTCTTTCGTAAAATTCTCGAAACCGTTTCCCATTGCTGCCTTAACAACTTTGGTCCCTTAAGGTCTCTATTAATACCGCTATTATTAAACAACCTTTTGAAGGGCTGCTACATTCGCGACAAGTACAGTGAACTCAACTTCACATTGAACAATTCATAACTTATAGTCCAGATCGACTTTGTAAATTTCAAAACATCGTACGATGGAACAAATTATGCTTCTGCGCTGGGACCATAATTTACTACCTTCGTTATAGTCATTTTTCCATAGTTTTTGTCACTTGCTTACCCGTTTTTTTTTCTACTGCATGCAACTCGTGGTGGTGGTGGACGGCAGCCAGTAGCTCCAGCGACTTGTGCTAAAAGTCAAGCAGTTGACTTGTCGCGTTGCTCCGCACTGCTCCGGTCACTCCGGAAAGATGCTTAATATTGTTGAGTTTAATTAAAAATCCACCAGCACCATCATTCTGCTTGGGGCGTGGGGCGTCTGTACTTCCGCCCGGGGACGGGGACATTCGATGTTAGCGACGATGGTGGCCAGCCTATCATTGGGCCCTAACGGGACGGTGGAGCACAGGAACAGGGTGGTCCGGGGAAACGCACAGAAAAATGGCAGCCCAGAAAGAATGAAAACCTGCCGATGCCACCATGCCGGTGCACTTTGCATTCGCTTCTGCTGTCCAGACGCCGGCAGCGTACCCCTTCGGGACAGCGCAAGAGTTTTATTTTCCGATTTCTCCTACACAACGGGACAGGCTGTATTTTACTTTTGTTTAAATTGCACCGTGCATTTCTTGCGCAAACAAATTGGTACCACGGATGTCGAGTGGTTGGGATTTACGGGTCTGCTTCCGGTTATGTCTTCACTTGCCGCTCCCATTCGCAGCCAATCGGCATCGGATTTAATAATCGATTGGACGTGAAACAACACACAATCCAGAGCAGTTGCCTATTGTTATTGAGATGCTTTTTACACTGCCTTAGCATGCTAGAAAACATTCATGAATTGGAGCAGAATTCGATGTCTAACTTCGGATTTTTTTGAACCTCAGCGCGACCCAAAATTGCAACATAAACCTGGCAAGTTAATTAAACAAATACCGTGTCATGCGATTACCAACTCGCGAACATGCTTCCCTGTGCTCTGAAATAGTATCCAATTGTATAAACAAAGTATAGCGTCCGGAGGACCCACTACCGAAAAGCCACATCTTGCTCGGTGCTTCATCCGGGGGAAAAAAGTGGTTTGATCACGGGAAACTTTTCTGGCCGGCGAAATGCAACCCATCCCAAAGATGGCGATGGCTAGGACGAAATTAAATAAAACCATACCCGACGTCTCCGGCGCGCAGGACACGATCCGCCAGAAGAGACCCTCTTTCGGAACTGCGCTCGGAAGAGGGAAAAAAAATTAATTATTGCTTCCATTTCGTTTCCCCGTTTCGGTTTCGACCGCCACCCAGCCGAACCCCAACACCGTTTCGCGACCCTTTTTAAGCTCCCGTGGGTCATTCGTGGCGATGCGCCATCAGCCATCGGATATTTTAGCTCCTCGGACACGGACCACGTAATACAAGGAACTAATGAAAGGAGAGAACAAAAAATCCCATCAGGTCCGTTACGCAGCCAACGTGGTACTTCCCGGGGAAATGTGAGTCTCTTGGCCCGGGCGTCCGGTACAGGATCGACTAATAGAGTGCTGGAGGGACAGACAGCGGCTCCGAGGGCGCGACACGTCGATGGTGACAGGGCCGCCGGGCGGGCGAGGGGATTTTGTACAAAGAAGCCACGAACCACACACCCAACTCCCAGGGAGTGGTTCTTAAATTTCTAGCCACTGCTTCCGGTGCCACTGGATCTGCGGGAGTCTCGCCAATCCTGTCCGTGGCCTGGGGCCATGAGGCGGCCACCTCACCCTTCTTGGATTCCATTTTTAATATTAATTTTTATAATTTTTGCAACGTTCCCAAACATCAACTACGCCGGGACCGCGTATCCCGCGTTGGCCCCCGCTTCCGTTGGCCGCCCTATTGCTCCCTCAGCAGGACACACGGCACCGATCAGGCAAGTGAGCAAAACATGGGGGAGGACATTCCCGAGAGGGATATTTGTTACGTACGGGGTGCGATACCCGTGGCGCTGCCAGTTGCGACAATTCCAACAAATGCAACTTTATTATAATTGTTACCGAGTCAAGTAATAGAATATCCCACGTAGGGCGAAACGGGTGCAAGGCTACCTCTTTTCCCGTCGGCTAACTGTTTTTATTATTTGTGTCTTTTTTATATTATCCATTTAGGGTACTCTGTTTCATGGCGTCAAGAAGCGCCAATCGAAGTCAATCAATTGACAACTATACGGTAATTTATGCAATTCAATAGCATACGATGTCGCATATCCAGAGAGATATTGCAGTTTTAACTACTCATTTAGTGACTCTGTACGAGTGTGTTCAATAAGTTCTTTGCCTCGATAACAAAGGGCCGTGCTACGTACCTAATTTTTTTTGTGTTATATTGGCACACTCTTCAGATAAACTTATGTGAAGTTTTATTTTAATCTGTCACTTAATTTTTGTTTTACATGCCATTTGTCACATTGACATGTCACAGTATTTTTTTACAATGGAAAAAATTGAGTATCGTAGTGATTTAATTTTTATTTTTGGAAGGATTAAAAACAAAGAAAATTTATGGACAATTGTTGAAAGTGTATAAGGACTCTTCGCCTTCAATTAAAAACTAAAAAGTGGGGTTTCAGAAAAACGTGGTCGTACTAGCCTTCACGAATCAATGAATCGTCAATCATCGAATCAATGAAAGAGATTTAGTGTAAGGCCTAGCCATCTTATTGAGCAGTGCAATGAATAACCAATATTTTGACCGAAGTTTTGGGTTCATGAAAGCTGTTTGCAAATCGGGTGCCGCATTCGCTAAAAGTGGAACAATGCGCCGCGTCATAAGAGCATTTTGAAAATGGCAAAATCCATGAATTAAAGTCCGAATCCACCGTATTCACCAGATTCGACCCCTAGCGACTGCCATCTGTTTTCAGATAAAAAAAACATGAAGGTGGCTTTACGAGATTTCTTTTTGAATTCTTTTCTGATCACATGAAGAGAATGCAAACGTTGCCAATCGCTTTTACGCTTTCGATTTTTGACATTATGCATTGGTTTGAAGTCAAGCAAATAGAGGACGAAATTCGCCGAATGTATCGCCAAGTTACACATTATAACTTTTTTATTAATTGTTATTATTAGAACGACCAGCTAAAACTTTTACCCGCATGTTGATATGCTCTGCCTAGGTTCGACCTGACCGATAAATCGGTGCATCACAGACGGAGGGATCTACGGACGAGCCATAAGAAGGTGCATGGGTTCGAATGGCTGTCGACTCCAGTTGTTAAAATAAAAAAAACTAAAAAAAAAAAGGTTCCACTTAGAAATCTCGAAACAGCTTCAATGTTAGGTCTTTTGGAAGCCTTCGCTTGTTTCACGAATTGAATCATTTCATTAATCTACTTACGCAACCATTGACCACTTTCAAGCTCAAGCGGTTCTACGACAGACTCTTAATATGATCGTATATGAAACCTTTAAATAAGTATCCGATCGTTCGTTTTGCTATATAAAGTAGAATAGGCTTTCTTGCAGAATTCCCCAAAAACAGCATAGCCAGTAAATACGGTACTGTTACCGAATTCTGATACTTGCAGCGCTCGAACGCAGCTTTCTCCAGTTTTCCACTGCTCAACTGGCCACAGCAGTCCATCGGTGAACCCATTACTTATTACTTCGAGCGCTCTTTGAGCTGTCGGGTGACCTACCTGTCCGAAAAAAAAACGAAAAGAAAACGAAGAATGCAGTTTTCAAAAAGGCAAACAGGTGAAGCACGAAAAGCGGCCCGAGATTAATATGCAATCGATTGCATTTCCATTTTACGTTACGTCGGTGAGCAATTTGACGGTGCATGTGTAACCCGGGGTGGGGTTGGTTGTCCCCTCTTTCGGGGCGGCAGTGGGGCCCAAGAGAACGGGCGGGACGGGCGGGCGATTACATTCACACAACAACAGGAACCCGGCCCGGCCCGGCCCGGCTTGGCCATGGTCAGGGACGGTTCGGAAAACAGAAAATGACAGCCAAACATACGTATTACCGGGCCCCAGCCCAGCCCTGCCCGTCAGCGAAGGGTGCACCGCATTCAGACTTGACGAATGGACAGGGCCTCCTCCCAGGGCCTCCGCCCAGGGCACCCCCCCCGCCCGAGTCAACATCGATCCGCTTATGATCGTCTTCCTTGGTTGACTTTCGTGTCCATTTCGTTCCGTTCCAGTCCGCGCGCGCGCCTGTGTTTGTGGCTGTGTGCATAAGGCCAAACCGGGCCGAGTGAAGCAGAGTGCATTATTTAGACGGTGCAAAAGAGACAGCGAGCGAGAGAGATGGGGCGAAATTGAGCCAGTCGCTCTTTGGCCACCGCCGATTTTCGTCCTCGTCATCGTCGTCATCAGCGTCTTTGTCATCATCATCGTTCGCCCGGTCGCGGCCATCGCCACTGCGTCTCTTTCTTTACACCCTTCGCTCTGTCTCGGTCCCACTCGCGGCGCACGGCGGCGGCGGAGCTGAAGGGGGTCTCCAATGTCCAGAACGATGGCCGCCGGTTTCGCCCGCTGATGGACAAAGCACAAAACCGAACCCATCCAAACTGAACAGGTCGTTGACCAACCTCAAGTCAGTGTGCGCTCCAACACAACGTGGACACGCGCCCCCCCCGCGCTGCCTGTATGTGTGCGTGCGTGGAGCGACAGGAATCGTTGTCACTCGGCTCGTAAAGATGTCGTACGAAAAGTAAAACCACCCTTCCCGAGGTGGTTTGGTGCAATTTCGCCGGTTTCCTTTTACGCACACCGACGCCGGAAACACCGCTCCGAACGCACACGGGCACGGACACGGGCGCCCGTCACAGATAACAGGCTCCCCGCCCGTCATCGTCATCGGCGTCGCGGCCGAGTGCGCGAACGATGATTTATCATGATCGATGGCCAAAAGAATCGCTCCGAAGTCCTTGAGGTAGGTCAGTGTTGCACGTTGCAAGGCGCATTTGTGCGGCTTCTACTTTTCGTCTTTCGTTCGCTCCGTTCGCTTCCCATTTCGAAGTGGCTCGATCCGTTAAATACACTTTACTCTATTTTGGGCGATTCCAACTCGCGGTAGACGACGAACGGAAATTCACCAGGCCGAAGGGCACCGACAGGGAACGAAGTACTTTGTAAGTGTTAATTTAAATATGAGAAACTTTACTCTGCCCGCAATCGATACTCGAACGGTGGCCGAACTTGCCAGCGTGCCAGCGCCATCGAAGGGTCCACTTTACAAGAAGAAGTTTTCAATTGATACACAGTAACTAACATGGCTGTCAATGTAATTTAAGCAGCTCCACGGCTGTGAGTCAAATAATGAATGCACGATCGGCATCAAGAACACCACAAGTTCGAGCGGGCTAGGTTTACAAATTCTTTACGAGGGTTGTCTGAAATGTAGCCGACCTGACAAAAATACAAAACATCTTTTTCTGGTTTACTGTTTATTTTTTAACGTAGTCACATGGAAACTCTACACACTGCTCCCGGCGATACTTCCATCTCTGGAACTTGTAACTTTTTCCAAATAAATCAGGAAAGGGGTTGGCCTTTTCATTTGCGAGGCGAATTTTCAGATGAAGTCCCCAGCGGCTAGATCGGGCAAGTTAGGCGGGCGAACAGCCTTCTCACGACTAAATGTTCCTTGTAAGAGTGTCAAACACGTTTGTTGGACATATTCATAGCCTTTGCTATTTCTCCCACTAAAATCGATGGTCCTCTAGCTCCGTTTCGGGAACTTTGGCGTTGTTTTCGTCGGTAGTTGCAATATTTGGCCCCCTGTAAATTTAGCTGCCAAAAATTTTACAATGGTAAACGATGATCCAGTGTGGAAATAGTCTGAGAAAAATAAGTCTTTATTGACAATTCATTATTCGATTTTTCCCACAAAACATCGATCCTTAATTTCCTCGATTGTTACAAAATAACTGTCAGAAGATTGACAATCAAATTCACTAGCATTCATTTAGTAATGCTGCCATCTTATTGTTGAGCTCGGAAATATCGCAGCCAGGGCAACGTATTTACTAATTACTGTTTTGAATATTTACATTTTATAATTATTACATTTTTTATTTATATTTATATTTACTTATTCGAGAGCTAACTTTTTCAAAGCGAGTGCAAAGATTGTTCAAATCTAAGAAAAGGGAGTTTTCCAGCAGGCATCTGACAACCCAGAGGTCCAGCAAAGGACATCCGAAGCGCTCAAAAACGCACTCACGGGTTGGGATCATGGCACATGATAATCATTGACTCCCTTAAACATGGCATCAACCACCAATGATGACTATTACATTGTTGGAACGTTTGAAGAATAATCTGGAACACCGTTGGGAGAAACTGAGCCACATGTTGTTTTCAATGCTGTTGTGGCAAAATACCACAAAGCTCTGTTGGAAAAAAAACTCCCTGAAACACGATCCATTGCAGAATGGCATCATCGATTGATGTTAAGCGAATAATTATTCGCTAACCCGCCGATTGTGAAAGCCGTATTCGAACCGCAACTGCATAAATAAAATTCATCCTCCATTTTGGTGTTCGACCGATGGTTTCATGTTAAGCAAATGACATGTAAAAGGATATTTCCTGCGGCGTACCACGCCGTACTGGAGGCTATCGGCAGCGAGTAAACAAAGGGTATCCCACACCCAGCAGTTCCGCGACGGCCGTCGGATCTTCGGCTTCGGCAAACGGCAAGTGGGCAGTTCTGCGCTTCCGTCGGTTGTCCACGGCCCTGGGTGGGGGGCCCTGCTACATCGATTATGATTAAACGTTGTCAGCAAAACAAGCCCGCGACGGGACCCGCCGCTTATCAAAAGCAATTTGCTAACGAAACAACCATGCCACGCCACGTTCTGGGCCCCGGCCTCGGAGCCGGTTTTGCTCGCGACTTCCGGCGTTGGAACGATATTTTTCAATCTTCTGCCAGCGCCAGCACCGCTTCGTGAGATTGGGCACACACCAAACAAGCGGCGGCAGCAGGAACGGCAGGCAGGGAATAGACTTTGAGGGACATCGCCGCGAAGACGCCGCGCTGATGATGAGGCGACGGCGGCCGGGGTGACCTCGGGTGATTAAATGACGAAAAGATGATGCAGAAGAAAAAAAACCGGAAGGAAAATTGTAATAAAGTAAAGATCAATCAACGTGCAACATTTTGCGGGCTCCTAGGGCGCTCCTACTCCCCACGGATAGCTCGTAGCGAAAGACACCGCCGGAGCGAACCCGAAAGCAATAAACGATCAATCAATTTTCATAAAATGCGAGAACCGAGCCCGGAGTGGCGGACACGTATTGACGACGATGGACGGGACCGAAAGCCAGACGTAATAAAAATAAATTACAACTTAATCTAAATTTTATTGAGTCAGGTCAGTATCAGCCAGGCGCGTTCGGCGATGACGGTTCGGCTTCGTTTGTTGCACCCACCCAACGAGACCTAGTTGCAGCCCGTTCGTAACCGTTTCTCATCCTGCTCTTAATTCTGAATTTCCTGAATCCTGAATTTCTTCAAATATGTTCAGGAATAAACACACTTAACAGCATCCCATTCCAAGCATTCCAACAGTCATCGGGAATCGTCTCAAAGGTGAAGAAAGACCTTCTCTTACGGACATGAGCAGGGCTCTCCAGAACCAGGTTGAATGCTGGTTCTAGAAAGCGTAACGTGCACAACGATCCCCAACTGGTTCTTTATCAATAAACAATTGACAGCAAAATTAAGTTCGACTTTGTTTTGTTTAGCACAAAATTACGTAAAAACCCATTACATGAAGGATAAAGAAGCTATTTACGCTGCTAATTTAAAATATTAATTTTTTTGTTATTCACTCTGGCAGAACAGATAGTTAATCACTACCTCGCACCCATAACAACAACGAAAAGGTGTAAATTTTTATTCAATCATTTGAAAAAGATGGTCTGTTGTTAAACAATTTATTTTCAAAACTGGCAGACATTCAACTAAGTGTTTGATACTAGGGTTTACAGACACATTCTAAAACTCTAGCCCTCTGCCAGCACAATAAACAAATTATTTTAATACACATTTTCAACTGAAAAAATAATAGAAACCCTTTGGTAGAACGTCTCCGTAACGTGCCACGGGGTTTGTTGTTAATGAAAACGGTGCTAACCTTCTCTTCTGTAGCCATTGCGTAAGGAAACGTTTAGATCTGTAATACACTTAAATTGTTTTGCCACCCTTCAATCGTTCTTTCTTTCCGCTCTGCTCTGTCCCAAAGTCCCAGCATCGCGGCCCAGTTCGCAGATTTCAACAACCACCACCGTCTTACGCTTTGCGACATAAATTAACAGCTGCCTATTCGATTCTATTGCCTCGCGCCCGTCCGTTTCTTCTGCGCACCGGAGGAAGGACAAGTGCATTCCGGTTCTGTTTGGATTTCGGTTCGCGAAGCGTCCAGCTCCCGGATGGTGGTGGCAGCGCAGCAACGACGGTCATCGCCTCGAAGCCGATCGCCGCCGATGTTGTCTTTTTTCCTGTCCGCCTGCCTGCCTGCCCGTCGTCGTCGCGTTCGCCTTTTTTTGTTTCCACTTGACGGAACGGAACCGCCGCCTGAAGACGCTTACTTCGGCTGACAGCGCCCTCGGAGGGGGGTGGTCGGACGGGTGCGGGTGCGCTCTGTCAGCGTCCAGCGCGTCCAAAAAGCGTCCAAAGTTGTGGTCCACGTCCGCAGCAAGAAAGAGCATCATTGTGAGTGGCCTCACTCGACTTGCGCTCCACCCCAGCCGGGGGCCAGCAGCTGGTGTGTCACATCGAATGTGTGGTATGTATTAATTTTTTGCTCACAAACCGCAAACGGCTGCACCCCACAGCCCACCCGGGGTCCACCCGGGGCCGCCCCGCCCCGGGCGGGGTAAACGACCAGCATAGCGTCGGTTAAAGTAAACCGAATCTGTTTGCGCTCCGGGGAAGCGTCCGGGCGAAGAATGGACAAGATTGTGCGCTAATGGTGATGATCGCGCTGAAGATGCTGACGACGACGACGACGACGATGATGATGACCATGGCGATGATGACGAAAACCCTCTCTCTCTCTCTCTCTCGTTGCGCCGAACATCTGCGCCGTTCGCCGTTGCTATCAAAATATGCTTCGCATTGGGGTAGGTCAGTAACATTGGCGGCAGCACGAATTCGCACTTCCCGTGGCCGCGCCGACGACCGGCGACGTGAATTGATTAACGAGGTTATGTTCGACAGATGACTGTGCTTTTTCTTCGTGAATTGTTAATTTATGGCGCGCGCGTCTGCGTGCGTCGCAGGACGTGCGCTATCATCGTTGCGTGAGAAACAGCGCGACCTCCTCGTCTCGTGGCTCGCTGCTGATTGTAAGTGATTTTTGTAAGTTATTACGAGGCGCCCATGCCCATCTCCCAAGACAAGAGCATAGACCGATGGTCAAGCAATCGATAGATGCTCAATCAATTTCGCGAAGATGCTGTTGTTGGTGTCATATTTTTCAACACAAATTCGTTGTTTAACTAAGCATTCTGCTACAGTTAGTTCCTGCTTTAGCTAAACTCCATGTTTTATGACATCCGATGCACTGGAAGCGAATC
This sequence comes from Anopheles bellator, assembly GCF_943735745.2. Taxonomy (NCBI): domain Eukaryota; kingdom Metazoa; phylum Arthropoda; class Insecta; order Diptera; family Culicidae; genus Anopheles; species Anopheles bellator. The sequence continues at coordinate 36,705,842 of NC_071286.1, forward strand.
AAGCGAAAAAAGAGTCGTATTTTTGACTCGTGTGTTGGCCTATTATATATTAGTTTTTGAGCGATACCACCAGTCAGAGATTAGTTCATTTACTTTACTAATTTATTTATTTACTAAAACACACGGGCAACGTAACCTGATGGACAACTTACAGGACTAACGTAGAACAAATAGCGAAGCTAATTACAACTGGCGAAAGGAACAAAGAAGCTGGTAACCGATATATTAAAAGATACATGAATAGAACAGAAACATGAATGAAACCGTTACTATGAAGACAATGAAAAAGAATTAAGGTGAGAGAAAACCACGCATCAATTCTGAGTTCCAGGTAAGGTCGTCGTCTCAAACATCGGGCTGGAACAGAAAAGTTAAATTAAGCAAGGAGTGTCGGCGAGTCATTATGGGAAGATCTTAAGTACAAAAAAAAATAATCCAAAAACTAAAAATTTCGATTACAATCAAACAATATTACATATCATTTCAAAGCTTAAATCACACACAGGCAATAAACATTACGTAAGAACAGTAAAGCTGGAGACAATTCTTTCCTATTTGACAGAAATGATTGCATAAAATGAAAAGAAAAGACTAAGAAATGTTAGACTTACCTATCGAAATGGTAAATAAAAGACAGTCCAAAGAAAGATGCCAATTAGATCACAATTAGGTTGCTAAAGATTGTCCACGGATCGTAGTCAAGGATCGCAGGGAATTCGCCGTTAATGGTTCGGTTGAGCAGCCTCTGACAGCGACATTGTGCGAACGCGTAACCCAAACGCCACTAAACTGAAGAACAATAAATTGTTGTGACTGGAGCCGATACGAAGCTCATTTTGAGTGAGGGGAGTTGAGTGAAAATTAACGAAATGAATACCGGAGGGCCTCTCCCTATTTAGCGGAAGCCCCATCGTTCCCAAGGGCTTCGACGCATCTCGTTCACGCCGTACCAGCAGCTTTGCGTGAAGGAAGTGAAGAGGACACTAAACACATCTTCCTTCTGTTCCGGTGCGTGCGGTGGGAAGAGACTCGAAATGTGGGATAATGTGGGGTCCCCTTCGCTCGACTGTTTAAGGGTACCGTTATTGAGAAAGTTGTCAATGGGCCTGAAGGTGCCCCCGGGGCGGCCATAGCTGGCAGATATTAAATCGAGGACCCTTACGACCTTCCGGCGAAGATGATGAGATCATTTAGTAGCAACATGTTGGCAATGAGCTATGGAAATTAAAACATCGAGGCGACAGGCCAATGATGAACCGGCCCATCGAGGTGGCACCCGGTTTGTCAAGGGGTTTTTCGATGTACGTGCAACTTCTCGCGCTTTATTTACGGTGTTTCAAGTACGTTCCCCGTTAGTGTCTGCTTAGTTGTAGAAAGTGCGGCATCATTTGTTCATCGGGTTCCCTCACAGATCGAAATGAAATCTTATAATAGAACCGCACGACAAAGGAACGATCGGTTTATGTTGCTGTAGCACAACATAATAAATATGCTAAGAGGTTCTATTTGTGTCAATTTACTGCCTAGTAACCATTCTGCTGAGAAAAAACAATAACCAAGGACTAACAAAATAATCGTAAGCCCCACGAGCCAATAGATGCATCCGGACCGATGTAAATCAATTTCACACGCGAGAAGAATAACGTGCCAGAATTTATGACACTCGCGACCATTTTGCAGCCGTTCCACATTTCCGGTGCCGGTCGGTACTAAAACGATCCACACACACATGCACATTTCCCGAGCATAAGGCACCGAGCGTTCCGCAGCATCGATGCAAGTTACCTACATATGTTTGTCGTTTCTATCGATCGACGCCCCCGGTCCGGTCTCCGGAAAGAAACGGACACGGAGCCATGAGCGGAGCGCGCATCGAAATCGGTCGTAAAACGTGCCCGCCACTCGGCTCGAATCTCGACAACGAGGGTCCTACGAAACCAGTGCAACCGCCCCGTACCCATCCATCTTGGCCTCGCACAAGATCTCGTCTCTACAGACTTTCGGGTGACACTCTCCGGCGAAACCGTACGAAGGCGAATCCTATGATTTATACAATTTATAAATTTCTTCATCTCAATCGCGTGCGCGAAATCCGAACCCCGTGTCTTCGCCGACCGACGGGCTGCCATCAATCAATGGCTGCGATTGTTTGCAATTTGCGAAATTCAATATTGTAGGTCTTGCACGCGAAATGGCGCCCGCGTATGTGTGGATTCGCGCGATTGGATTCGCAATATCGGGTGGCGGGCGGACCATTCATCATGTTGGGTCGTTGATAAAGCGCTCGCGACCGTTGGTTGAGCATCATTTACTATTTTAAACAATTATATTGACTACCGCCCCTTGTGCCATTGGTAACCTTAGCCTCCTTTTTGAGGCCTTCTATGGAGTCATTTTTTAACTAGATCCAGCGAATATTTTAATAGTTTATTGAAGATATTCGCAGTTTGCTTTTGTTGATGAAAACTTGGAGGTAATAACTCTCGTAGTATATTAAGTCCTAAACACCAAACCTCAGAATGAATGATTAGTCCATTTCGTAACATCACAACTCTGACCACTCTCTTTCAATTCCATCATACGCATCAACCTACCTTATACGCTATCGATCCAGGATTCGATCTGGATGATCACGATCTATTGCGTACCATAAATTCATTGTTTCTGAGCTGCTTCCAAGTGTCTGCCTCTTTCTGTAGCTAGATTTTTACCAATAATTTCTATTATTGTAGGAAATATTCGCTACCTTCCGACAGTTTGATGAGATCGCAAACTTCAAACAGGACTTAAACATATCGCTCGAAACGTACTCGAAGCGAAGCGTACAATCACTTGAAGCGTACGTACAACATACTTCACAGATATATTTGTGAATCGTATGACAAACAATGCTGCATACAATACTTTTATTATCTTCTAGACCTACAACATGTTTGACACGACTCTTGAATGATCTTACTTTAGCGACAAAAAACGATCAATGTCTGAAATGTCACATTAAACCATCATTTGACAAAATCTACGCAACGCGATCATTCCTTTTCATCCGTTAATTTTGTTTTTGAGCCGACTTACTTTGTTTAAATCAAAAACAGATCGTCATATGATGGTCTTCGGACTTTATGAATGACCTAATACCAACAGCTTTGGGCGCGTGTTTTCGGTTTGCGTCGGAGTTATGATGCTGGAAAAAAAGGAACCCATCAGCGTGCAAACAAGATGGCGCGATTGATTTGCGGCGACGGGCACTGCATGATATCTGCTCGGTATCCGATGCTCCAACATTAGGCAACGACTGATTGCAGCGAGGTGTAACATAATACGGCCCGATGGACCCACGGGCGGCCAAAGTGACAATCGAAAGCGCAGTAATGGCGATGGCCCAATAGCGACTGGAAACTAGTTGCACCGGGACCGGGACTGCCAAACTTGCGGCCAGCTCCGGACTGGAACCGCCAAGTTCGCCTGCCGTAAGTGGGTCATTCTTCGGGACCTGTCATCGCTATTGCGAAAGACGGAACGGATTTCAGCTGGACTGGGAACAAAGGACTTGAGCCACTTTAGGGAGGTCGGGGGTGGTGGGTGCGGTGGCAGTGGAAAAGTTTATGGCTCGAAAACAAAGAGCCCAAGTCCAAGCTCCACACCCAGGGCAAGTCCATCTAAAGTGGAGCGATCGATGGACGCCATTTTTTGCGGCGCTAGAAATGCGGACTCTCGCCCTATGCTGCGAACCGAATTGCCAGCAGGAACCAGGAGGCGGTGCCAGGGGGCAGGAAATATAACTGTCCAGTGGCTCCTCCGGCGCCCACCGTGCCCGCTGACCACCGCGGAAACTTCACTGCTCGAAGTTCGCCGTCGGTCGAGTCTCTGGGCAAATATTTGCCAACTAGCAAACAAACGTGTTACATGTGCCATTTTTCCGACTCCTTATTTCGCCGTCCGACGGCGGGCGGACGTCACTGGCACCGTTCGTCCCCGGACCGTCCACCCGTCCGCTCGTCCGTTCGACGCGAATAGTTTGGGATGGGTTCCCTCCTGCCTCCGAAGACGGGCAGCTCCCGGGGATCGGGGACTTTTCGCTATTGACTGCATCGATGGCGTTATTTGACGTGGAATGTGAGAAACATATGCCCGTGCCGCGGGCAAGGACCAAGCCCTGGCGTCCCCCTGGCGTCTGGCGGAAAATAGTTTATGATGGAAATGTAATGAGAAATTACGGAGAGCGAGTTGCAAAAAAATAGACGCATGCTGCTTTGGCTCCACTTTTGCACACGATAGTGTGGCGTCGCCATGTTCGGCTCCGTCATCCCGTATGCACGTAAGAGTGTGGAAGTTTGACGCACTCTAAGGCTCTTGAATGGATGGACCAATGACGCTTATTTTCTTGCATTATATTAGTCCAAGGTTGGTAAAAAAAGACGAAGAAGGGGATTAAGTCGGATGCGAAGGACGTTTTTGGAACTGTTCGGCTAGGCTTGTTATATGCTGGATATCATTGTCAAAGCTAGTGTCACTTAACTAAGTAAAAGGTCGAACGTAAAAGGAAAATATCCCACCCAAACTTTACGAGATAGACATTGCTTGTTATCGACAACCTACAGTCAATTTCGTAAAAAAATTTATCAACGAAAGATCAAAGAAGATTATAGAGTCCATCATTGAAGGTTTGTGATATATTAGGTTGGCTAAAAAGAAATCCATTAGTTTTGCATGAATTTCATAACTTTATTTAAGAGGTTTCCGATGATCCGATTTGCGTCAAAAATTGAGCGGGTTTTTGTACCATTTGTTCCCATTTTAAAAGTACCTTTATAATATCTCTTGCATAGAATCACTCTAGTCAACACTCTAGCAATATATCTAATGAAACTAAAAAAAAACATTCGTTGTAAGTGTGATGTGTCAGATTGAAAACGAGCACAAACTTCAAATTGTTTGATCGAAAATTTACGAGATATCGTAAAATAATAGATTTCTTTTTAACGAACTTACTATGAAATGTGTATTGACTAAAAATTAATTATTTAATATTAAATTTAAAACTCGAATTTTTGTTTATCAAATCAACCATCAGCGTTCCACAATAGCCAAACTAAAGGAAACATGGAAAGTCCATGTCGATATTAATGCTCGAGATAGCAACATTTATCGACGATCATTCTCTGTCCAAATAAAACTGTACTAATCGGCTGTGGACTAATGATCTTATTCTAAATTTTTTTCCTAGTGACACAAGAGTTACGAAGAAAGCGGAACACTTTTCGTTGGGTGGATGGATAAGCAAATGGATCCAAAATTCATATCCGATTGGGAGCGCAAAACACAGCCCGGAACATCTCAAACGGACGAAAGGTGCGAATTGCAGCTCGGTCAGAAAGGGCATCGCCACTAGTCCCACATAATTATGACAACAAACCATTATTCACCTGCTGCATCCACCCTTTGGGGCATGGTTTTTCAGCACGAAACTGTTGGTGTTAGTGTCAATTGTTAGTTTTCCGCGAGTGTCGTGTTTCGTGCAACATTTATACAACTTTCCCGCGTTTTGCTACAAAATGTTGGCACCCTTGTTATCCAATTTTTTGCCAAACTTTGCTTCGTTACCGATGTTGACGAGCTGCAGCCATGTTTTGTTTTGAACTTCTCGGTTCAACCGTTGGTTTCGTAGCCTTTTTATTTTTGTCCAGCAACAGTCTGCAGTCCTGGTGTCAACACGCGCCATGACACCACCAGCGAATGGATCCTGCGACAACAAAAAACACAGGCGAGCCGTGTGCTCGTTACGGCTTCAATATAACGTGCCAGTAGAGTTGCACCGTATTTTTGTAACGCTCCATTGTTGATTGTTGAACGTTGTGTTTTGTTTTTGTTTTCTCTCGACTCACATTGTAACGATTTTTTGTAACGAATTCGCGTTGCCTAATCCTTGCGTGTCCGTTGCGAGCACACCTCGCTGCACTCGAGGACAGTTGGTCCTAAGGATTCCGCGATACCGGGTCCTGATTCCAGACCGCGTCCTGGCACCTGGAACGTAATCCAATGAGCCTCGGACAGAAGGAGCAAATGAATGGCAGGACTTGCTAGCGCCGGCTGGACGTCCTTTCGGAGTGACGTTCATTAACTCAATTGAGGAATCGCGACAATCACCCATGGAGAACTAAGTGGGGCCACGCTGACGCTCCTGGTTACATCGAAAAATTCACTAATGTCCTCATTCCGACCCCAGTTCGTCCACCGGCGTCCCGCTCGGGGATGACTCCCTGATGATGAGGTAGATGCTTTGAATAATTACAAGTGATGTATCATCGTAATTTTAATAAATTCTACTCCTCTACCACAATTTTGCATTCCGTTGCAGTTCGCGACGTGGTGGTGGTGGTTGACGTGGCAGTTTTAATGCGCCCTTGTCGGGGCCAATGGCGGAACACGGGTGACGGAACACGCCAGCTCCGCTGTTCTGTCTCAGACCGTTCCAATTTGACTACCGCCGACGACGAGGCGACGAGTTGGGTGTGCCTCAGCCACTGCCGCATTTTTTCGCGCGTCCTTTTTTTCTCTCTCTCGCGCTCTCGATCCATTTATCACTCGCTATTTATTCATCTAAATTTTTCCAAACCGGAAACTAAGGTCACCATACCCGTGGCTTCGATAGGCTGCATACTGTTTTCTATTCACGGCGTTGCGTTTTATGACGGGAAAATAGTGCATGAATGTGGCGCCAGGATACGTCATGCGCTTTCAGTAATGTCCCCCCACAGTCCACCGTGGATCAACTGGAAAGTCCTACAAAAATCAACGAACAAGAAATGGACAAAGCGGCCCACTTCAGGAACCAATTTAAATGCGAATACGAAAATTCTTTTTAACGCTAAATAATCATTCGAATGTTCTGTGGAGTCTGGGAAAGATTAAAAACAGATTCCCAGGTGATCTGGTTTGATGTTAAAATTACACGTGCCGAAGCCGAAGTAGACGAACACTATTTGTTTGTAGTAATCAAAAGAATAGTTTAATTTTCTGTTCTGTGTTTTGCCCTATCTTCGCAATATATTAAATCCATCAATGAGTAAATGGTTTTTGTTTCACTATTTTTTATTGAAAGCACCTATATTTAGTGATATCTATAAATGTGGCTGCCCGACAAATAGTAGCATTTTTTTATGGTTCTCATGCAAACAAATATTTAGTAATTCCAAATTTAAGCCAAATGCAGATAAAACGCAAACTTTATAGAACGGATTAAGCCAGCTTTGTGGGCCATCATTCTTGAATAAAATCAAACAAAGTTATTAAAAGGTTAAATAGAAATTTGGCTAGTTGAAGAGTTCATTCTTCCGATCTTCTTAAGCTTAGGAATGTATGCAAATGCCATACATAATCTTTGCTTGCGTTGACATAAAGGCATTATAATAAAAACTTGAATGTGAGCGATGGCCAAATCATTTTATTTCAAAATCAGCTCAACCAAACATTAACAAGTGGGTCCTGCCCGTGATAGGAAAGGTAGATTAAACGAGCATCACTTGTTTCCAAGTCCGCCCAAGTCCAAGTGCACGAAAAAGTGCATAGAGTTACAGCATGGCTATATAGAAAAGTAGAAACAAATTTCAGAAAAAAACCATATCTTTGTCATTCGGGATACTTTTCAGAACGCCGTCGTATTTCTTACTTTCTACGCTCACTCCAAGTCAACCGACCAAACGATCACACGCGGACATCCGATCAGTTCCGTTCCCTGAACGCAATTCCCAACCCCGACCAATGACGGCCAATTTGTCAGCATGCATTAGCGACCATGTGTCATGTTTTGACGGTTTGGATTTAATTTTCTCACGCCCAAAAAATTCAATTCCGACCATCGCATCGTGCAATCGCGCGGCGGGTAATAAAAGAACCACCAACTGAAGCCCCACGAGCACGAAGCACGATAAATCAATCAAATCGGCCACACGGCGCACGGCCGGGTCCGAACGCCGAGGGTCCTGGTGCGATCAAACATCCGCCAGTGCCGGTGGGGTGCCGTTGCGTGCGTTTCTAATCGCCGACCGGCTCGGGTCGTTCGAAGAAGTTCGATTGATGTGCAGCAATACAACCAACGACGAGGCGGCGGAGGCCCACGCCGAGCGGCCGAAGCCAAGAGATCCGAGTTTCTCACGTCAAATGACAAAATTATATGGCCGCTTTTGGTGCGATGTATTTTCGCTACACGTCGATCGATTTCACTCGGCCAGGCGAGACTTGTTCGACCCATTTTGCATGTATACAAGCACCGCACTAAGGCACCCAAAACTGTTTACCATCATAAAAATTGGTTTACGGACCTGCGCACCGGTACAGTGAAATGCGGCACTTTCGGTTGTGCTGCGCGCCTCACATATACCCGGGGAAGAAATGAAAAATTGAATAAACCTGGTAAAAGCTGTAATTTAGATAATAGTGTAGAAGCGCCCGACCGACCGTCCGAGACAGCGGAGCAACCGGTGGCCGAGAAGACCGGCCGAAGCGGCAGGATTATCACCGGTGCATATAAGTGCATTATGGTAAAAAGACACCTGTGGGAGCGCCAGCGTGTGGACAGCGAGACAGGAGATCGATAAATTTCCACTCTAGCAGCGCCATCGTTGTCCGTGACGTCTATCGCTGGCGAACGGGTTGGCCGGCGTGTCGTGCCGTGATGGGAAAGTGGCCCAACGAGACCTCGGGAAGAGACGCGCCTTGTCGAGGGCCGTCGTGAACGTTTTAATGTTTATTTTTTCCAGAAAATGCTGGCGAGTGGACCGAAGCGTTGGCCTAAATGGAAACTCACGTAGGGCGACCAGCAGTAGAATGGATATCTTCGAACGGGGTCGGAGTCCTTTCGCGGGTTTGCAGTCGAATCGGAAGTCGAAGCCACAGACCAACCACTCTCAAGGCGTTAGGATGACCTTCTTGAGTTAATTATAGGTCTCAAGGTCCGCAGCGTATCGAGTGCGACCGGCGATCAGACCCGATCAGCTGTTCTTCACTTTCACTGCCGGTGCTCCACGATCGTGATGCAATTGTGCGATCTGCTGCTGCCGTGTGCCGCGTTATGTTTTCTTTAGCGTGGGGAGGGATGGCTGGCACGGGAAGTGACCATGGAATATGCCCCCGGGAAACGTCGATGGTGGCGTCGCCGTCGAGAGTCGTAAAATGGCCCGAGCGAATGACTAACGGGCCGGGGACCTGGCAAAATGCCAACCCGCGCCCGGTACGTCATGAAGGTGTGGTGCCGCCGCGCAGTTGGTCAGTAGGGCTGCTACAGTGATTCAACTGTCAACAACTGCCAGCCGACCACCACGTTGTTGTTGTTGTTGTGGCTGCTGCTGCTGGGACGTAGTTGCGTAGCAGTTGTTGACTGTGGCGCGCGACAGAGAGAGGGAGAGAGCCGGTCGTTAGAAGCAATCCTTCGAAGCCGATGCACCCATATCGGGATGCGTCCGGTGCCGCGACGGGTGCAGTTGGGCTGGGGGAGAGACGGTGGAGGCGGTGACGTGTAGCCCTACCGCCGCCTACTGTCACGTAACATCATTAATGGGTTATAATAAATACAACTTCATTGCCGACCGTGCGTCGTGGCGTCTTCACGCTGTCCGCGGCTCGGCTAGGAGTGAAAACGAAAGTGATTTATGCTCAACTCAGGGTAATCAGTCGGAATCGGCGGGTCCGAGACGGACGGGAGTGCGTGGACGGAGGTCTTGTGGGCGGTGCGGGCATCTCACTGCTCGGAGGTCTCAAGCCACTCCACCTCATTGTTCGCCGGTCGAAGTGAGCAGAATGGTTGAAAGGCAGCTCCGACAGCGACGACCGATGCCGATTCTCTAACCAAGGTCACCCAACATCCGCCATGTCCAAGTCTGGGAATCGGGTTATAAAATTTGATTTGTTGGAAAAACATATTTTCTGAGAAGAAAATCTTCGGTGTCTGGTTTAGTTTGATAGTTTGAGTGATTTGACAAAATCAGATTAGAAACCCTTCGATTAGCAGGTCCACAAAATTGACAGCTTCTGATTAGAAACCCACGGTTTGGCGTTATTAATATTGCTTTTTTTAACACAATGAATATTTACAAACCTTGACGGAAGAATTTTACAAGTTACGAGGTCTACAAAACCGGTCACAATGGACAACTCTGCCTACTCGCGTGAGTAGTAAAGAGAACCTTTGCTGTGAAGCATTTTCACATAATTTTTTTGTAGTAGATTTCCGGTACAAACTTTACATTAGGTGGTTCTATTAGGTTCAGGTTTTTTTAAATCTATGCAGTTTTATTGATGTTCTGCTGCAGCTGTTCGTGTTCGAGGTGTATGCACAGCAAAGCATTCGATAATGATTAATTGGACAAATTCGAGAGTAAAACATTGGTCCACTGACTAAGCATCCGTTTTTTCATAAGGACCAAGGGTTCATGTTGACCAAGGATTCAAAGGATTTTATGTTGCGATTAACGTGAGCATATTGGATTTTTCCATAGTCGTGTCCAAACTTCGACTTCGACTGCGTAGACTTCGTAAAAATCGTTCAAAATTGGAAGGCACGCACAGTTCCATTGACGAAACATTAGTGAAATGTTACGAGATCGACCCTTTTCGGAAGTTTTTTTTTCCTGGATGAAACACAATGGATAAAAGACGAGAATATCGTTTGCAGATCTATGGGTCTATGTGCCTTTAAGGGGAATTTTTGTTCGGCGCACCGTACAAGCCCGGTCTCGCCCTGTTTTGCCAGCATTATTCTTCTTTCAATTTCTGCTCTGTTGTTGTAATTATCATTTTGAAGATTTTGGGCATGGAGATGGATTTGTGATGTTGTGATTTATTTATTAGTATTCCCATTTTTTACGATAGAAATTTGTCTCAAATTTTCTCAAAAAATGTAGATACTCCACCGAACGACCAACCAAACGACATTGAATTTTACTTCGATGGTAATATGCCGATTTTTTATGAAAGTTCAAGGTTGTAGATAGTAATAAGGACGCAAAACTCGATGGATTCAAAGCAGGAAGTAACTCAAATACTGAATTACATTGCGCTCCTTGATACAATCCCAATGGACTACTCGGCGTAAAGTCGACAGTCCGATCGATGTAAAGGATCTTCACTGGGGACAGTTTGCAGCGTTCGTCTGCTTTTGATCGAGTGTCATCATTTCTTGTTAGATCTATGATTTTGGTCCTTCTGTGATCAAAATGGACTTGATCCTTCTTGATCTTTCTTCTTGATCTTGTTTCCGCCATCCAACGCTATTTGATTTCCAGGATTGGAAACATTCGACTTTCTGCACTGTTTGTCCGGGTCTAGGATTGGTTGATTATTTTGACATCCAACGATTTGATCTTGTTAACGTTGACCAGCTAACTCTGCGTATGGGAGCACCGTTATGATATTAGGGCAATGGCATAAGCCAAGTCGAAGTCGTTGAGATACTCCATGGTAAAGGTGAACTGTCAACGGCACCACCCATGATCTCGTCGATAAATCCTCATTCAGTCACGTTATCAGCATTCCTTCGAACGATGGCAGAATGATTACCAAACCCCCTAGAATACTTCTTGGGCCAGCAACATAGAGACCAGAAAAACAAAACTTCTAAATAAGCCATTACACCGAGTGCTTCTGCCACCGTCGGACCATCGCTCAGGAGCAACGGATTGTTTGGGGTTCTGTTTTTAATTAACGTCGGGTCGGTGATGGTTCTAAAGCAGCACCCCGGCCTGTGAGGGAACCACCCGTTATCGACGACAATTAATCTCCGCACCCGCGGCCACTATCTTCGATCGTCATTAAGCGTCCACACCGTGATTGGCTTTCGCACCGTGGTCAGGTCCTTTGGGCGCGGTCGCGGCCTTGGCAGTCTTGGGAGATTGACGAAACACCCCACCGGCGTCGTCGTCGTCGTCGTCGAAACTCCGTGCCAATGACTCCAGACCCGGACCGGTTCCGCCGCGATCGCCGGTGATAAATATTTAATTTTTCGTCGTAATTCAATAATCGGCCATTTCCTCAACAAACAGCGACACGACACACCGGAGAGCGTTTGCCTGAGTGTTGTCCCGGGCACGGGACACCATCGTAAGGGTCCTTATCCTGAGGAAGCCTCGGACATGAATGAAGTCCAGGAGCCAGAACGGGTGCAAGCGCATAATGCGTTGGATCGGGTGCAAGCCCCTTTGCCGGAGCACCACCCCACCCTACCACCCACTCCCCGGGGGGAGAGGGCGATCGACGGCCGATTGACGGGGCCGTGTTCCGTTAATCAATAGTTTAGTGGGTTCATTTTTGCATTGTAATTTGTTGCTGCGTTGCTCGAATCGCGTCATCGAGGGACCGCTCCCTCCCTTCCCCTCTTCGGTGGCCTTCCTGCCAACCTCCTCACGCCATCCTTTCCTTTGGATGATAGACTACATGGACTCGGCCCCACTGGAAGTGGATGGCTTCGTCGTCGAGACACGGCCGAGGGCTGATCAAACCAAGACCCTCGGCACGGGGTGGGGTTGGGTGAGAATAGGAGAAGAGGTGCACCATCGGGAGAGGCCGTTCTAGCCATCGCTAGAATGGCCATCCCCGCTCCGGTCGCCTCGGGAAAGGAAGACACACACGGGGAACGCGCAAAAATGTAGCCATTCTGGCTCCTCTCTTTCGCTTCCTTCGTTTCAGGTGCGGTTCATCGCATCGTCGTCGTTGTCATCACCTCCCTTGATCCCTCCCCCCCACCTGGCCAGCGCCCCGATCGGGAGGCCAACTATTAATGGCGGAATACTTAAAAATAATTGGCCAACCGGGGGGATAAAATTACTACTTTTTTCGCCTGTTTCGTCGCCGCCGCCACTGCTACCGGTCGCTGCTGCCGCGCCAGGGTTTAATTAGGGCCGGGTCCGGGTGGGGCAGGCGCGCGCGGCCGGGATTGCCGCTATCGGGGCTCGGGCCCCACTTTATGCGTCGCGTTTCGTTACACTTTTTTGAAGCCACCGAGAACGCGGAGGACGCAGGCCACTGACGGGTGGTGCCGGGGGGGGCGTAGAAGGGGGGTTTTTAATTTGAGCACACACGGCGAGTGGCGCGGCCACGACATACTCGCGCGCGGCGTACGGTATTTTTATTCATTAGTATTCCTCGAATCCTGGTGCGACCAGGGGGCTGATGGGGTGGCCGAGGACCGGGGACCCGGTGCAAAGGAGGGAAACAAAAACGGGTTGATGGATGGCAGACCCACCTCACGATCGCTCCACTCCCCACCCGTCCCGGTCGATCGAGATCCGATCGCTCCGCATCCGGTGGGCCGTGACCATGAACGGCGCTGGGGCGCTGTGGTGGGCTGTGTTATTTGGAGCAATTGGCGTGATTGGCAGCCTTTTCGCCGGTGGCCAAAGGTGTGCCAGTGGCCCCCACCCCCCGGTCCCCGCCCGACGTCAAACAACAGGTGTCCGGTTCTGTGGGTCCCGGCTGCCAGGAGGCGCACGACGACGACGACGGGCAGCGGCAGCGGCAGCCTCATCATCGGCGAGATTGGGCCGCCGGACGAGAGGGGGGACGCCCATTCGGGGCCGTTCGCGCTTCCGAACGGCGATCATTATCTGGGTAGGGCTGGAGGGGCTTTTCCGGATCGCGGCCCTTTTTCCCTGCGCTTCGCCCTTTTCTTAGCTGGAGAGCGCACAGCTTCGGTGGCCCGCCGTTCCCATTCCAGCCACCGCACCGGGGAGCTAGTTTGTCCTTTCGGGGACACGGAACTCGGGTGTTGTTGAACCCTGCCCATGGGCGGCAGGCGGTTTCGAGATGACGCGACGCGAATATTGCGGCCTCCAGTTTGAACTTCACCTGCTTCGGGGTTTGAGATCGACTACGTCAGTGGAATCGCCATTGGAGCAATACAACGAGAAATTACGTAACAGAAGAATAATATATTGATGACACAAAATCACAATTATGACTCACTTATTCAGTGATTATCTACTTTCTTACTAGCTATAACTAACAACTAACTAATAACGTTGGGCTTAGGTTGATTATTTCCGGCCTGTTAACGCTTACATGTCATTTTGATCGATGCAAAGTCCAATCGACATACCAGCGGGGCAAGTACCGTCCTTTAGTCGATAAAAGAGTGGCCGTTGGGTGCAATGAACGCTTGATTATATTTTCGAAACATACCTTTGGTTGGACCAAAGTTAACGCCGTCCGCTAGTAAAATACTACTGTGACCAACAAATAACGGGAACCAGTTTATCGTGGTTTATTGCATTATGTTTTCTTTCCAACCGGCCAAACTGTCAACAATTCGAATACAATTCGAGTGTTTGAGGCGTGGTTTGCGTAATGTGGTGAGTCAAAAAAGACCGGATTTGTGGAGAGGCAATCCTTGGTCCTGTTCACAGATTATTATCGTAGTCGTCTGACCTGGCACCATGTCACTTCCAGCTCAGCTCAAGAGAATGTGTTGAAGGCCATCCCAAAACAGAAGCTTTCGGACCGTTTCGAACATTTTAACAAACGTAGACATAGATCTATTGTATGGTTGGTTTTAGAGGTAACGACACAAATTTAGAAGAGTAAAGAATGATTTTTCGAGTTACTAACGTAAAATATTAATAGCAACAATAGCGACGATTTAGTCAATAATTCCTAATATTGCTAAAGCATCAAACAGCAGAAAAGAAACCCACCAAGAAAATTTTAACCGATAAGGTCTAAGTTATTTTTATACTTAGGTTTTTTGGTATTTTTTAGATTTTGTCTTATGTTTGTATATTTGTTTATTTATTCATTGTCTATTTAATGTAAATTTGTTTTTCAAAAAACACCCTAAAAAATTAAAACGTAAGCACAATAATTGAAATAAGAACAAATTAATCTGTTCTTCCGAAGAAAGGAAGAAGGGATAACGGAAGCGGAAGAGATATGATGGAAAATCAAGGTACATGATTAAGTGAGTAGTTCTCTGTCGAAGGAACTCCTACATGGATCCGCATTTTTGTGTAACCGTGTTTCGAGTAATGGGCTCGCAAAAAGATTGCATTAATACAGACAAATGTGACGGTAAGTGTTGCTGATGAACTGACCGAACGGTTACTGGGCGGATTTCACCGGCAACCGATGAAATATTTGAGCATAAAACTTGAACCTTTTCAGCCTTTGAAAACCCAATCGTAACCGATGTAGAGTTCAAAGATCAATTAAGGAACATTATTTATTATTATTATCCCTAACCGAATAAAAATCATCTGCGCTGATCGTTAACATCTTCCCTCATCTCACGATCGTGAAATTACTCTACGAAACGCTACATTTTAGTGATTTTTTTTTCATCGATTGCTGAGAGCTCCCAGCCTCCGGACACTAAATCTAGCCCCGAAAGTGTTATCGCCCTCAGAGAAAGACGCTTCAAAATGAAGATGCATTTCGCTCCAAAATGATTACTCAAACTTCCTGTTACTTCATCAGCCAATTACACAACTCCTTCGCGATCTGCAAACGACGCGCCTATCGATCCATCGATTGCCACAGGCGGGCGAACGTCTCCATCGCGGACCAATTTCGGTGGCCATCGCCCCACCACCCACATTACACACGCCGTCGGTTGGTGTGAGTGAGTGGCCCGAAAAAGCGAACAAAAAGACCCCAACCGGCCATGGATAGGACACGACGGCGGCACCCCACCACCACCACCATCTTGCACTCGCCACGCACCAACAGTCGGGCCACCCGAACCTACCCTAACCGAATAAAAATTGGCGCAGGTTCGTTGACCCGCTTTCCGGTTTCCAATCTGCCGACGGCGGGTGCGCGGGACGCGCTCCTGGCGCACACACGCCTCTAACCCATTATCACCCAGGGGGCCTCTCGGGCGTTTCTCGGGCCGAACCGGCCGCAGACACAGGCACGCAGACGGCCGTACGGCGGCGGTCTCTTTCACTCGTTCGGAACGCGCGACCCCCGGAACTCACTCGGCCACGGCCATTCATCGGCTTGAGTGATGGGGACGCACTTTGGAGTCGCCTTTCGCACTCACACAACGGCCCCGCCGTCTGCCGCTGCCAAAACGCCGCCGACGAGCTGAGCCGAAAAAACGGCGGACAGCACACACATACACGGGGCCAGCGGTTCCGCGAGCCGCGAGTGTTTTTCCGCTTCTTTTTTGTCGTTCCTCGAGAAGAAGATAATCCCAAGATGGAAGCGGCCCCCGGATCGGGCGGACGGACGGAGCTGTTTGTTTGTTGCTTGACCACCCAACCGACCGCCCCCGGGTGGCGGTGTATGTGTGCCCGGAGAGGAGATGTGTGTTGGCGGTTTTCGTTTGCTTTTTGTCTGGACCCCCGGAACCGAGTTGGTTAATATTTATTTTTTCACATTCCTCCCATCCAAACGCCGCCGCCATGCGACGGCCGTTTGCTCCTTGCGTAGGCTTCGTCTTCTTTCTTTCTTTTTGCAGTTTTTGCGTACAGATCTTACGCGGCTCCGATGGATCACACTTTTGCCATAAACTTTTGACGGTTCCTTTACGATTTTTGACATTTTATATTTATTGTTTGAGCTAAAGGAAAGTCAATTTCATTTGCGTTGTTATTACTTCATTTCCACTCGGTGTACAGATTGACGGGCCACAAGCACTGCGTCACTAACACAACACTCCTCAGGACCCACTGACTGGCGCTATTCCTTGCTTACCACGGTATCCAGCCATTTTCACACCACACTCTGGAATGTCCTCGTCAAATCTGCTTCGTCTAATAAATTCCTATGCACTACAAAAGGACTGGGTAGCCTAACGATGTCCGGACTTAACGTTTGCCTGTAATGTGTTTAGCTACCTCTAGCCCATTAAACAAAATGGGTAAGAGGCGTACGTTCCTCTTTGGTGAGAAGCTTAATTGGAACACTTCATCTTCATAAACTGGGATACTCAATGAGATCGGTACCTCGGATCGGAACGTTCCGAACAGAGATCGTTGTTACGAGTCTAATTTATTTTGTTGTGTTGGTACACTCTTCATATGAACGTGTGTGAAGTTTAATTACAATCGCTCACTTAATTATTTTTTTAAAAGCCATTTAGTATCGACAGGTCACACTATTTTCTTAAATGGAAAAAATCAAGTATCGTGCAGTGATTTAATTTTTATTTTTGAAAGGTTTAAAAGCAAAGGAAATGTTGAAAGCGTAAAAGAACTCTTCGCCTTCAATTAGTACATTAAAAGGGAGTTTTATGAATTTAAACGGGACCGTACAAGCCTTCAAGACGATTCACGTCAAAGACGCCCAAAAACTGCAACACCTGAAATCGTAGAAAAAAAACAGGAAATCGTATTGGAAAATTGTCGAACGAAATACAGTACAAGGCTGAATAATAAAGTGCATTTCAAACCATAAAAATGTGTTTTTCTTATCAAGGCTCCAAACTTATTGAACACCCCACTACAATGTGGCAGCAAAGCTCTCGGACTTGAGAATTAAATCCCAATCTCAAGTCTCGCTTTTCTTCAGTTACTGTAATTACCTCGTAGTTCAACAAAAATATTTAGTTTGTGCAAGAATGATGCAGTTCCTTTTTTCTACCACACTTGACGATGTGCGATTCGCTGCTTTATAACGCCCATGGCATCAGTTTGTCAAATTATGATAGGTCTTCCAAAATTTTATTCTCGAATTTTAATTTTAATTTCATTTTACAGGTTAGTAGATGAGGTAACAGTAGGGATAGCTGTAAGGATTGTTGATGCCTCTTACTGCCATACAACGTTAGGTGACGCATCGAGCAGTGCTGCCCGACAATTGGCCTATTTTGCGGCGATCCATCCTTGATGGTCGGTATTTCAACCCAGGACAGCGTCTTCAGTTTCACTATCATTTCTTGATATCGCGAAAGGCTCCAAATCTCACTGATTAGCATACTGCTAATCAACTTAACTAACTTTAAATAAGGCCCAATATGTAATGTATAGTTACATTAAAACATTTTCAGTTCAGTAATGCGATCAAAGAATATAAATTCCATTCTCTTTTCGAATCCATAATCTTTGAACGGTGCGACCACTGTGAACAAAAATCTTAAGTCGGTAAAAAGTCAACATCTTTACATCATTAACTCCAATTCATAATATTTCTGTGGCTGTAATGGATTGAAATGTGTGTTCCAAATTGTTTACACATATTGTATACATATTGTGTTCCAAAGCATTCCGATTCAGTATCTTACAATAATGAATTCGATTTTAGGAAATTTCCACACAAATAAAATGGACCATTGAACGATCAATATCATCATCATAAAGCACGTCAAGAGATGAAAACTAATATTCAGGGTAAAAGGATCGGTTTGTGGTGGGCATGTGTGTCTGGGTTTCTGGTCACGTGGACACGTCGGGTCTGAGTTGAAACCTATATCAAAAGCCCTTTCGGAAACCATTCCTCTGTATCAGTCAATTCGGATTCGGCAATCTGCGAAAGGGGTTTAATTACGACAAATAAGCAAAGAACGACTTCCTGCCAAAGAAAGCCGCAGCCAGCGGGCTCATCTGGAGCGCGAATCGCTCCGGCCAAAAGAAAAGCTCCTTCGAAGCACAAATTAGTGGCACAAATTCCTCATTAAAATGGTGCCCCGATGGCGCCTTTCACACGTCGCGGAACTATTGACGGGCGAAAGCGCTCGGTCGCTACTTTGGGGTTCCCGGTCGGTCCGGACCTGGGACGGCCGCCCGCATGTGTGTTAATGATGTGTGGTGCCCAAATGGGGCAAAGCCAATGGTTTAAAAAGCCAACCAGCGAAAGGTCCTTGCTGTCTGTAATTCGGCATTTGGTGCGCGCGCGAGGCCGAGATGGCGGATACCGAGAGACCGGGAGAGAGAGAGAGAGAGGGTGAGAGAAGGAGAGTGAGCGAGTGAGAAATATTCGGTGGGTCGTGTGGAACGTAAGAACGAAAATTATAATTTTCTAATTACTTTTTATTTCACGCCGCATCCGTGACGTACCACTCCCGTCAAGTCCACTGGGCCACATAATGAGCGATGTCCCTGGCGTGTGCTGGCCTCAATACGGCATTTCCATGCATCTCCGTGTGTTTGTGTGTGCGAACTATTACTACGGTGCGCAGGAGGTTTTGGATATGAACCTCCGGCGCCCAGAGACACCCCATGCAGGGCTTTTGTTATTTCACACTCATATTTTAATTTGGCACATGACGAATGTGGCTTTGGTCTTTTGGCTCAATTTCATCTCCACGAGGGGGCCACGCCACCCAAGGGGACGGGGGACGGGATGGATCACATATCCCGCGCTGCTCGGGTCTCGGGTATTTGGTGTCGGTCGGGCTGGGCTTCAGGTGGGTTAATGAGTTCTTTTTGTTGGCCCCGGCGTCTGGCTAGCGCTGGCAACATACACGGAATGATGCCCAATGATTTATAGTTGGTGTGCAGGGGTCCCGGAATGCATTCTTCGGTGCATTCTATCGCCCAATGCACCGTGCAGCCAACAATGGGAAGGATCCTGAAAAGCCGGAATCGATGGGACTTGCTGAACACGCATGAAGCGCACGTAGCGCATCATCTGATATCTATTTAAAGTGTTAATGATGGATTAAAATCTATCATTTAAATTAAAATTAAATTAAAAAGTCACACCAGGATCACAACAAACGACAAGCACGAACCTTTTTGTTTTTGTAAAAACATTACCGCAAAGTAGTTTTCTGGATTACAACCTAGTAACATTGGGAATCATTAAGATTTCGGCAGGTTACATAACACATTGACCAGAAAGATCCCGGAATCAATTTAAATTAAAATGTACGATATCTGTTTATTGCTCAACATCGATATTGTCTCCTTGCACCCACGGACTGCATCTCAATTGCGCCTACGTTTGATGCAATCCTCGAAACATTTTTTAAACTCTATTTTTAATTGTTAAGCATTTCTCACAACGTGTTACAAGTTTTCCGTCACTGAAAGATTGCTCCAACTTTTCTTGAACCCAGGACGCGATAGCAGTCCATTAGCCTCATTGTCCGAGCTGTACTGATTACCCGTAAGGTCTCTCTTGAGTAGAGGAAAAACATAAAAACCACTAGGCGTAATTTCTGAGGTGAGGAATTCTGGTTTCAACTTCTAGTTCCTCAGACCCTCTTCAGATGCACGCGAAGCGTGTTGACGAGCGTTGTCGTGTTGAAAGATTATTGTTCAATTATCAATTGTTTCCTAGATATTGCAATTTAGTTACCATTCGCTGTTGAGTAATTGGCCGGTCAATCAAATTTTCGACAAGTTTTCAATGATTATCGTCTGAGGTGATCGGAAGTGGCGGCGTGTTTTGTCAACAATTAGGGCTTTTCCAGGCAGGCACCAGCAATTTAAATGTTTCGCTAATAAAACGTTTGATTCCCTTCAAAGTAAGTGCCCTCAGAGGCCGCAACTTCGAGATTATCACATATGAACACTTTTCATGCGACTTAAGCTTTGATTCGCTTCTGCTCAAGAAATTCTATTCGAAGCACGAAATGTGTTGCAAATTCTTCGCTAAGTTTCAAAAATATGCCAATCAATTAATTACCTTTCGGTGTTTCTTTTCTAAAATTGACTGTCGAGCTTTCGGTCAATATTTGATTGGTTAATTACTTTCGCAAATCATTATGTTTTAAAATTGATCAAAAATTCAACCTACGACTTGACTGTTTAAGGTGATTTGAGTGAAGTATTTGGATGATTCGGGGGTCTGGATGATTTTCCTCAAAAAGTCCGAAGGATCTAGTTCGACCAAAATTGATAGTTAATCCAGTGAACAGTGCGTGATGGACGAGATGGACTCTCCAAGGGACCTCCGGGGAGTTTCTCGAACGACCGAAAGGGGTTCTAAATTCTGGGTTCACAGACCAAACAACCCATCCCGATTGACGTAGAACCGAAGGGCCGGGCCTCGGGCTCGATACGATTAACGCACCGCCAATGATATGAGTCAAATTTTCACGCCCGCTGTACATTGGCATTAATCACCGACGGCACCCGCCGGGGGCCCCCCCCGTGGGCGAGCCCTGTAATTATGCATTCTTTGCGCCGCTGGGCGAAACGCAACACCAACGCAACAACAAAAAAATGGCGAACATGTTACGTACGCATTTTGAACATAAAAATTAGAATACTCTAATGGACGGCGGTTCGGTGCGGACGGGCGTTGGCGCGGAAGAGACGCAGAGATGCATAACCATAACGCTGGCCCGGGCTGGATGCTCCACACATTCTGCCGCCTCCCTCGAAATCGCCATTGGGGTCCACGGGCAGTCCAGGCGTAAAAATAAATAAATAGTTGAAAGAAACAAACAACCATTAACGCGCCCCCTTCGGAACCCGGGGGGTGGCTGGGACGCGGCGGGCCGGAAGAAATGTTGCCCGCGCAACCGGGAGCAGGAACCGAACCGGAACCGCACACCCTCCCTTCGCACACCCTCGCCTTCACCACCGTCGTAATGGTGGGAGAATCTGATGGATGGATGCGAAGAACGTTTGCATTTTATTTTTATCAGTCACTGAGTGTGTGTGGGTGAGGGCGGGGGTGGTGCTCCACTCCGGATTCTCCAGGCCGGACCCCTAAACCACGCGCTAAATCTCGCGAATCGTGGCCCCAGCCGCGTGTCCGTCGAACGGAACAGGGTGGTTCCAAAAGCATTCTCGCCCGCCGTCCCCGGGGGAAGCGGCTGGGAAGTTGGTGTGCCCCAAATGGTGTGTGGCCCCGGTGAGGGGTCCAGCACCTACCACCGGCCCCCGGGCCCAACATGTTGCCCACGCCATCATGCGTAGTCCTCATTATGCTTTCAGCCAGCAATTTAATCAATTCCCGGCAAGCCATGGCAAGCGGGGCCGAAGGGCAGGGAGGACAGGACACGGATAATGGTGATGTTGTTGTTGTTGTTGGTGTTTGTTTCGCGAAACAATTCGCGGTTCTACGCGGGGCGTGGGGCGATTAATGGCAGAGAAAAATCGCGACGATCCCGTTAAAATTGAGCCTCCGACGTAAAGCCTTCCGACGCCGCCAAGAATCGACTCGACGGAAAACCGGTGGCAAAAGGTGGGAACGCTGACGCGAACGGGGGTGCACAGGGGGAGCTAAGGGGGCCCGGTTTTCGAACACGGTTGATGCGCGTTTGGATATTGTTTTCGATTGCGCGATGGGGAACACTGGAACAGAACGCAGAAACGCACAAGGTGAGCCGCGGCAAAAAATGGTAATTATGAAGGGTTCATATCTCAGGTGGGGGCCCAGTTCGACGCGCCAAAGGGCGCGCTAATCATAGGAGGGCAGCAACACGCAGCCAACTTCCTCTGAGCCGCGAAGGGTCCGCGGGTCCGCAAGGTTGATAACCTCCCGCGGTGGTCCGGAATCGGCGTCACGCAGACACACCTTGGTCCGTTCGGTCCGGACGCTGACACCGCGCGGATCTGGCCAACCCCCGGGAACCAGACTAGGCAACCCGACGAACATGCGCTGGATTTGCATAATTATCGGTGCACCGTGTCGCGCGGATCTGGCTGATGTCTCAATTCGCGACCGCGGCCGTGTCTTGTCTTGAAACTCTGGCACCTCCCACAGGAGCCGGAAGGGCCACTGAATTCGAGGGCGCTTTTCCGCGGGAAGCAAATATCAAATCACGCTCATCAATCCCACCATTGCCATTTCGCACGATGACGGCCGACTAAGGGCATCTCAGGCAATCCCGGGCCTAATGGTTCGCGGTTCGCCCTTGGAGTGGCGATAATGGCACCGAACACCACCAGATCGTCTAACTTCCAGCGCGGCGCGTCTTTGTCCCCGTTGGGCCGGATGGTGCCCTTGGTACCGGATGTTGTCATCGATTCAGCCCGATCATTAGCATCCGATCGGTGCACGGTGCGCATCCGAAACGAATCCCGAGCGATGGCTCTGCCTGGGCGCGAAATGATTCATAATCGCAGTAGCTCTCGGGGTTCGGAACGGATCGCCGGAGAAGGTCAGCGTTTGGTTGGCGGCCAGGAGGCGAGAGGATCGGCCTCATCGGCCAATAGCTGAAATTGTGTTTTGTGCACGGGGGCGCGCGCTACTTCCTTTTGACCTTTGCCGTAGCCAGTTTCCATCCATCAAACCCAAAGGGCTCACGTCGAAACCGCCGTCAACGTCGTCCGGCCACCCGGCTAATGGTGGGTTAGGCGCAATCCTTGGACTGGAAAACAAAAGCGGCACCTCGATTAGTCAAAGTGCCATTACATTGGGCCGATCAGGCCGCAGGTTCGCAAGAGACGCGGGCTCCAAGTAATCTAATCCACTAAATGCGTAGCTGGCAGTCGTTGAGAAAAAAACGAT
The DNA here is from genome assembly GCF_943735745.2 of Anopheles bellator. Lineage (NCBI taxonomy): Eukaryota > Metazoa > Arthropoda > Insecta > Diptera > Culicidae > Anopheles > Anopheles bellator. The sequence goes on from NC_071286.1 coordinate 36,729,179, forward strand.
CGACGTCCCTAAATACGTGCCACCAGATCTTATCACTGCGCTGATTTTAATGAACTATTTTCAATGGACTCGATTCATCCTTTCAGTAAGAATTTTAAGGATTAAGGATGTAGTTAAGGATTAAGCTATAAAGATCGCTTCACATGAATTCCAATCGATTTTACTAAAAAGCCGACGGAAGAAACTGGTTTACAGTACAAGACAGTGGAGGTCCTCACCGTCCTTCCTTTTTTTTTGTTTCGTGTAATTTAATGTGAAAAGAACTTACAAGATTTTTATAGGACGGTATCAGTTTCTGGAACACTGTAGTGTATTTTCCAAACAGTTAACTGCACGGCATTATGCTGTCCATTTAAATTATGCCACTTGACGAAAATGGCAAAACGGAGAATATTAAGCAGATGGTGTTCGAATCCACGAATTATAGTTGCTAAAGTCTAGCTCACCTTCCACCTGAAAGATGGGACAGATGATGCCTTAAGAAGATTGATCATAGTTTATCTTAGAAGAAATCAGCCGAGGGCAAAAGGACGAAAGGACTTACTGCTACATACCAGAAATCATGTTATGATCAGACCGGAACCATCAGATCCTGTAAACTTGTGGACATTTCTTTCACATAAAGTTTTTGCCATTTGCGGTCTGCTATTGAAAGTTCTAATGTGAACTCACAGTCCACATGAATGTGATCATATCTTGTCCAAACTTGAATTAACATATCGATAAATCGTATCAAAGCTACATTAATAAAAAAAATCCAAACTACAATTGGTCTGCTTTTATTCAGTACTAAATTAAGTTGCAGTACTTCAGTAATCCCCTTTAAGAGCAAACAGTCTCTGAGAGTCTGAGAATAATCTAAGAATCTGAGAATCTGAGATCTGAGAATCTGAGAAAAATCTGAGAGAATATGAGAATGTGATATCTGAGCAGCTAGTTAACAATAACAGCAAAGTAACAATAAGAATTTACATAAGTATTATTGGGAACTCATTAAATGTCATAAAATGTTGTTTTTCTTCGAACTCTTACTTCCTATATCAAACAAGATTCCATTCAATTATGCTTTAATTAGACTTAGACTATCGAAAAATGTTATTATTCTATGACACATGCTCTGCTACAGCGTTAAGTTCTAGATTAGCTACAACAGCAATGGGCAAAAATGTGGCGTTGAGAAATTTTCGTACAGTTTTGCTTTCGTTCAATTTGAAGAATTATTTTCTCTTTATGTGGCAATGCAACTGCAATTGGAGTAGTATTTTGGGGTGCTCTTTGTGCCAATATAAATTGTAGCTTATTTTGTCGATGCCACTGCGCCAAGTTGCATGCATTCAGAGGTTATATTGTCACTCGAACACTATGCCCACTCCGCTGTCCGCTGGCCAAAAACCTTCACCTAACGACGACCGCGATGCAATTACTACTCTGAGCTGCCTTCTAATAGTTCCACGCTGGGCCACCATCACGACCACGGCCAAGTTCTAAAACAATTCTATTTCTATCGCCGGCGACTAAAATGGGTTTCGTTCGCGGATTGCTCTCTACACGCTTGTATTGAAGCTTAGAATTTGTTGTTTCTGCCTTTTTTTCTAATGCTTTCCATTGATTCAGCCGGCTTCAGGTGGGAGGTGGAATCGGAATTGGCATGAGCCTCGATCGGACCGAGAGCGCGCGCGCGGGTTGCAAACAACAAAAAAGCCCCCTCGACCCGCGACAAGGTTACCATAAATCAGTCGCAAACTCGCGCCCCTCGGCCATTATCTAGTGTTTCGCGGTGGCCTCTTGCGGGTGCGGTGGGAAATCTAAAATTCTAATCGCCTCGCCGGCATAAATCATGACCGACGACCGGCGGCGGGAGCGTGGAAAGCGAATTGTGTGTGCCACGGGAGGCCACGGCGGCTTGGAAGGCATCTTAAGATCGCAGCCAGTGCTCGAATCGAACGGAAACCGAAAGTGCAGTGTGTGGTCAGTCAGGCGCAACGAAGTGAACCGCTCGGTTTCCAGTCCATTGTAGATCCTGGAGACACAGTTTGCAAGTTTGAACTGCCAACATCGTCATATCCTGTACCCTGTTTATGTTGACCGAGCTACCTTTTTATCACGACCAATCATTTGTATCCCATTCAACAGATTTGAGACATTTGAATTGAGTTTAATTCAATCTTTGATCGAACTTCTAATAAAATCAAATCGGAATTTCTACGGATCAGTTATCTGATTTCTGAGTAATGTAAATCATTTAATCGACTGTGTAAACCTGTCGCTGATCCAATACCAATACTAAAACCAACCCATCCGAACAAATATCTGCGTTATTGGCAAAGGACACTTTGCACGGTTCACAACAGTACACCACTTCTCAAATACTTAGAATGCATTTCAACCTTAATCCATCGTTCTTTGGTCATTCAAATTCCTAAAATAGCTAGGTGTCTACTAAGACCATATGTAAGTAAAGAAGCGTCATCTTATCTAATTTCAAGTTGTTTGAAACAGGACCTTTGGAATACAGCTTTTCATGTGTTTTGAATTCTTAAGAGCGGTCTGAACCATATTTATATATTCGATTCATCAATCCGTCCCCGTTCTGTCCTTAATTGACTTAATTTTTAATATCTACAGCTAAGCTTCTCTTCAGTATCTAAGAAAAGTTTACCTAATTTAGAAGAAACTTTAATGCAATTGCACTAAACGCGGTTGGTAAAAACTGTAGCCAGCAAAATTGAACAAAAACCTGCTATTTCATTTTCTAAAAACTTAACCTTCTTTTACTTAAGTCCAAAGACTAAGTCCAAAACTAAACTAGTTACCGTTCATCAAATAAATACCAAATAAGCCGAATAAAACATGGAAACGTAGACCCATGGGAATGTGAAGTTTCTCGCTATGTGATAAATCAAATTTTCACCAAACTGGTGATGCATTTATCAAATATTTTCTACTGTCGAATTGGAGAATTGGATTGGAATTGGAGTCGAATTATTTGGAGAATAATTCTACCTTTATTCTCTTTTTTTAAAGGGTTTGGTGTCTTCAAATTTTATTTCAGTTTTATTTATGTTGGGCTGGAGATCAAACTATTGATCGAAGTGTTCGTGAACATCAAAGTAGAGAATATTGAAACCTTCTACGGAATCAAGAGATCTCGAGAACCTGAGACATCGATCTCGAGAGGATGTACTAAGAACGTCGAATTAAGGGTTACAAGGGTTAGAAAACACTTACCTCGTTTCTTGCCTGAGGTCTCAGTATCGAAATGTAGTTACCGGACTGTGTAATTTACTTCTCGTATTTTTCTTCTATCAAGAACTTACCCGAGCGACTCACCAAGCTGTTGGCAAGCTACCATCAGCCGGTGGCCATGAATTCTAAAGCACACGGAGCTACGAGCGCTACCAGCGACCACAAAAGTGCTCGACAAATGCGCCGACTGACCCCGCACCGGCTCGAACCATGACACCACGGAAAGCCAACAGAAATTACGATTAATGCCAATAAATAACCGAGAATCCTTCATCCCTGCGGCGGCCGGCCGGCACAAGCCTATTGGCCGCGGCCCCGTATCATCGAATCGTTCTGCTGAATGTCAATTTGTATTAGGTTTTGTCGCTTAGCTCGGAACCGCCACCGTCATCCGGGCAAATGGCGGCCGTCATTGCGAAGGAGTCAAATGGCTGCCCGCGACGATCGGCCGATCGGTCCGTCGGTCGGTCGGTCATTTGGTTTGTCGCCACTCTCCGTAATGGCAGCCAGATTTCCTTGACGTTTCCGTCCCCGTTCCGTTGTTCTGACGTCTTTTTTTCTATTATTTTTGTGATGTGTCACATGATGCGAAGGACACGCCGCGAAGGTAGGAACTGGTTAGCTGCTCGTCGCCGTCGTCGTCGGCCGGTGTTATCAATCGCACACACAGATGAATTAGACATGAAATGTATGCCCGGGCGCGCCAGAGAATGGCTTCCGATCGACGATGGCGTCCGAGGGTCAGCGCCGTCAGTCAGCTCTAACCCGGCTGATGTTTTTATTCCCAGCAGATGCCGATGTCATGGCTTTCGTCGCCAGCGGTCGCCCGCGGAGTGGAGCGGAATTTGATTGACGGCTAATCGATGGCTGCTGCCACGTTCCTGCCTCGCTCGCTGGCGTTGTTTAATTCATGTTAGAATTTTAATTTCTGTATTTCTGTAGCTGCCTTTTGTGGGGTGACATTATTATTAGTATTGTTTTTTGTTTTGTTTCATGCTGCCGCCCGTGATTCCGTGGAGGCCTGAATTTTGCGACCTTTGCGACTCCGGACAGGATGATTGCACAAGGCACAATGGTAGCCGCACCATTTTCCTGGTGTCCTTTACGTGTCCATAAGTGGGCCAACTGCCAACATCAGTCCGGCTCCATGAACGCAATGAACGACCATTGATGTTTCAATAGAAATCGGTGTCCACCGAAGAGGCGCACTTCTATCAAGAGCTTGTAATTTCAGTAGTTTGCGTTGTCGGCCCGTTGATTGATTGTAACAATAAACATCAAAATTAAGTGGACTGCATTTGAACATTGGAACTGTTAAGAAATGTTCCTAGAATTCTACTAACTGTTCTATCGCGACTATTTGCAGCAAAAAAAGTATCAAATGGAATAGGTTTTTCGCATGAGGCAGAAGTTTGGCCCTATAATTTGCAAACATTTTAATACAGTGCATTTCTTCTGCAGCAATCCACAGGCAGGTGGTAAATAAAAATAAGAGCCAACATGTACGAAGCTGAAGTTCCTTAGTACCTCAATCTGGTTCAAAATGATTATTAAGTTTTAATTAACCTAAAGTGGCTAGCTGATACACAGTACAGTTACAAGGTTTTATGAAATACGAAGAAGAACAATTTACTTTGGTCAATCGAAAAGCGTTTCATGATTAACGATTAACTCGTGCACATAATATTTCTGCTACTTTCAGGGATCATTGATACACATGAAAAATGGGAGCCGTACATATTTAGAAGAACCTGAATTTCTATGACACAAAACAATGTTTAGTTTTCGGTTTTCGAGTTCTAACTTCTTCGTTTTGCTCGGTAGATTAATGATACTAAATTAGTAACTAAATAAATTAGTAAGTATTAATTAATAGCTACAGTTGATTTAGTCATTCACCAGTAATAAATACGTGATTTTTACATGTTTTGTAATCAAATGCAGAATTTAGTGTGAGAAATGCGCAGTGTGAGAAATTTCTTTTTGTAAAACGAAGTTATTCCTTAACGTAAATTTGTCTTCCCCGTATTCAATAAAAGCTTTCGTTTTCTTGAATTGAACTTTATTTCGTTAGTCACTGCATCGAGATCAGCAAAATATGTGTCTTCTCATAAATTAGGGCTTCATAATTAGCTAGATAACATACATAAAAAAGGTATACCAATGTCAAAAAGCGCCAGAGACTTTGGTTGTCGAAGCATGAAGTTATGAAGACAAAACAATTGATTCAAACAAATCATATAATCCTTCAACCAAATCTTGCTTGAAATGAAAAAAAAAGAAATTTCAATGCGTTATCAAAACAAAGCCGTTATCACAAGGAAGTTTGATTTTGCAATTGAATTGTACATTCTACGTGCACTGCACGCTTCAAAGTAATAAATAAAAGCTAGAGTGATGGACGTTTGTAAAGGCAACGAGAGGAAAATTTCGAAATCTTTCATCCAGGACTTTATTTTATAAGTTTTGTGTTATATATAATTCGATGGAGCCAAAAGAAGCGATCCTATTCATCAAAATGAAGCAATATTGATACAACAGTACACTGTCGCTTTTGGGAAGAACAAAGACCAAATGAACTCGAGGAGGACAGTGTACGACATGGACCCACAAAAATTTAACTGTTATAATCTTATTCCTATTCGAAATAAATGTCACAATAAACTTAAGATTCTCTTCAAAACAAACTCAATTTCCAGCTCCCAAAGTACACTTTTTCGGTGCATTCGTGCAACGATTTTGCCAGTTAAGGTGCCGCGCACTCAACTCTTTGTCCCAAACGACGCTACGATTCGCGAGATGGTACAAGGACTCGCTCCAACCGTCGTAGGACAATGGTTCCCCTGCCACCGGTAGACGGTGCCGGAGTGGGCAGGACCGTTTTAGAATATAAAATAATTTATTTAACGTCACCATCCGCGACTTGACATCACGCTCGCCTCGGACCGGTCCCGTACTGACCATTTGGAGTGTTTTCTAACGATCACGCGCCATCCGGAGCCGAGATGATAATTTATCTCCCGGCGGTTCAACGGGTCGTCATCAGCTGCGGTTCACGGATTTCTTTCACGGCTCAGGCCGATGGGACCGCCATTAAGCAGGGCTCAGCACGGATGGAGCCTGACCCCACCAATCTCCCTGCCAAGCCTTCCCCGGGCTGCTACCTTTCAAGGCCACTCTCGTCAACCATCTCGTGCCACGTGAAGCAGTTAGCCACGAAAATGGCGTCCGAAACCGAACCGAACTCTGCGCGGCATCTGCAACTCCACACATGATCGCCGGGCGGCCGGGCTTTTCGGTGCAGGCGATCTTTCGCGAATGTCTAATGACACGGTGACTCCAGCGGTGACCATAGAATGGCACGGGGAGAAAAAAACGAGAAAAAATGTGGCCACAACCAGCGCGCGTTGTGCAATGGACGAAGCCTCATGCGAGCCGCGAAGTTCAATGCGAGTCGCAGCTGAGCCCCGCGCGGGTTACAGGGTTCCCGCGACCGGACCCCTCGTTGTCGAGGGAGTGGTGAGGGGTGGTCACCGCGGGTGGGCTGGAGTTGGGGGTGGGAGAAATAAAAATCTAAAACAAGACAAATCAGCATTGATCTTAGACCTTGATCCGACGAGCGACAAACGTTTTGTCGAATCGAGCATCGTGTTCGAAAGCCAACGGTGCCGGTCCTGCTCCGGACCGGGTTGCAGCTGCCATGGATGCAGCAAGGAGGGGGGGGCCGGCAAGTGTCGGAACAAGTTGGTGAAACACCCGCTAGAAAAGTACCGACCGAGAGAGAGAGAGCCCCAACAGCATCAAACGGTTCGGTGTCCGTTCGAGGCGCACGGGTGCACTTGTCGGTGCACCGACAATTCGTGCACACAAACTGCACTCCGGTTGGTCGCCCTCACGCCGCTCACCCCCCCTGCCCTCCCACACCCACCACCACCGTCATCATCATCATTCGATGCACGCGCGCCGTGCCGTCGTCGTTGTCGTCGCCGTCGCGGCCGCCGATTGTTTGGCAAATCTCTGTTACTGTTGCGCCATGAAATTATTCGTCGCTCGGGGCCACATAATTGACATTCGCCGAAAGCCGGCCACCGATGCCGGCGATGGAGGCTGACGAACGGATCTCCGGTTTTCGTCCGAAACGCGACGACCTGCACTTGCAACCAGCGTCACCGCAATGGTTCATGGGGAGTTTTGAGTTTTTTCCTTCATTTTTGGCGTTTGCGTGTGTTGCCAGTTACGCGCTCAATTCGGCCGTCAGGGTGTGACAAACGATGGTGCAATAGAAAAATATGCTCCCTCCATGTTGGCGGACGAAAGGTGGACAAAAACCTGGGATCGATAAAAAGAAAAAGGACGAAATGAAATGAAATCGCACCTAAAAGTGCATAGCAGAGGACGAATAGTGCACCTGATGCATGTGCGTTCTTGAGGCATCGATCATTAACGCCTGGCGTTGCAGAGTGAATTACGCGCCAACCGCCGGTGGAAACAAGTTTTGCAGTTTTCATATTAGTTTGATTCGATTTTCCAAACCAATTCAGTGAAAGAAGAAGTTTTTATTGATTTTTTTTTTTTTTCAATTTGCCGATCATACTAGTTTGGGATTTAAATTACTAATTTAACATTAATTAATTAGTATTTAGCATTCCTTTCTTAAATCACTCAGTGTGCTACAACAGCTCAAATCAATTCCGTCTAATTTTATGCTCCATTTGTTGTATTATAATAAAAATTATTAATGTTTGCTATTTTACTCATAATTGATTGATTTTAAATTTGATGAATATGTTATTTACTTTGGTATTTGGTTTGTTTGTAAAGTATGTAAACTCAAGTTTTTAGCACTGTCCGGATTCAAACGTCCGACTTGGTGCACCGCAGAAAGGATGATCAACGGACGAGCCATGCTTCACGTTAGTTGAGCACCATGAAAAATTATTTATTGTCTTTGATTTGAAAACAACTCAACCCAACCTTTTTTCGACCATAATCAGAAAAGCCCTTCGTCTTTCCGTCCGGTGTTTTCCATCACTTTGGCGAATGTGTCGTGCGGATACGGTCACAATTTCCTGTTCTTGAGGGCAGCTTCAAATAACCCCACAAATAAGCGCCTGGAGACGTTTGGTCTAGCGATCTCGATGGTGGCCAGTCAAAATCCGCGATTTTCGAAATCAATTGTCCCGGGAGTGTGTGGTCGTAATAAATTGATTGTTGGTTGAGCTGCGTGGCCTGCGGTCTGTTCGCGATCGTCCATGTCATTTGGCATCACAAAATATGTTATCATGGCGCGATAACGCTAAAAAATACATAAAAAATATTTTAAAAAATTGTCTAATACATAAATATAAAAATACGACCCGATGATCCTACGGAGTTACCGCACCAACCAACAACTTTTGGGTTGTATAAACGGTGCTGTTGGAGTTATTGAGGGTTTTCGGTAACATAAAACGAACTATTTACTCTATTTAATGCTCCATTTAACGAAAAACACATGTTGATGAATGACAAAGTTATTTGGAAGAAGTTATTTTTTATTGAAAAGACAACGTTTCGTAATGTTCTATCTTCAGAATGTTGTCATCCGTTACACACTCATCACATGCATAGTAACTAAATTTTACAGTGCCATTGTTGTATCGAGCTGACGAACAACTAACGTCAGTCGTTTAGATAACTATTTTACCAAATATTATTCAACACGACAGAACCCAAGGATAAAATCTACCATGAAAACGTTATCCTGATCGCAAGCATCGCATATTTTGTTCATTAAAGTGGCATTAAGACAGCGACCCTTTGAGACCCTTTGAGACCGCGTAATTTAAAGATATTTCACCCACGTGGCGGCCTCTTCACCCACTATCATCTTGCGTCAACACACCGGAAGATGCAATCCGTTTGCAAACAGCGTGAGTTTATGATAGATGCGCACGTTGCACGCACTCCCGCGCACTCCCAAATATGGCGGCCGGAAAGGGAATCCCTCGCCACGCACACGCAAATACGCAAAATGATAAAACGCAAATCAACCCCCAAACAAAGGCGCAGGGATGACGCAGGAACAAAGCGATGGTTTTGAAGGGCAGAAATAAAAGCCCGTCAAGTGGCCCGCCTGTTCTTCTCGAAGCAGAGGGTGCCGCATCCACGGTCCCGAATGTGGACGCTGGTGACGAAGCATCAGGCTGAGGCAAAGAAAGTTCCGGATCATTGGCACGGGCAGGGGTGCCAGGCGCGGCAAATGGTACGCAACAATGGAACAATGATTGCGTGGCGTTGGCATTCGCTTCCGCACACACAAGGGCGCCCGATGGCGGGCTGATGTGACAGAACATGGCTCACAAATCATAATCGTGTGCGAAAACGGAGCTGCTGCCGGTGGTGGTGGTGGTGTGGTTTTTGTTTGTTTTCGGTTTGTGATCCCCTCTATTGTTGTTTGCACAAGTGCGTCGCTATTCCGCATGGGGAGATGGCAATGGGGACACAGTCAGCCGGGCACCGCCACCGAAAGGTCCTCCGATGGAATGGATTATTACGAGGATCGTGTAATGCGCAAGCTAACTGGTAGCTCTAAATTGAGCTTAACTGTCCAACGTTCTTCGCCCATTCGCTGGGTGACATCCGGTCAGGATCGTTGGGAACGAAGAACTTGTTGATTTTTTATATTTTATACAAACACTTTGAGATGAGATGAGTAACTTCGAAAGAATAAGAAGTTGTTCTAAATTGCGCTTCACATTTTAGTTTTCAGAATTCAGAACAATCCTTTGATAAACAAGGTGTTATAAGACACAGAGCTTTACGTCGAGATAAAACACATGAAATCTAGCATCACTTTTAAAGATAATATCGTGATGCGTCTAAAATGGGACGATAATTACTTGTAGCGCGTACATGATTGATAAAGGGTGTCCTCTAGAATTCCGTTTAAAGCTTTAAAGACAACTTTAAAATGAAGTCAACAGCAGCTTGTCCGTAAATCATCGGTCCACGGCGCATCGATTCATCACGGTTCTAGACTTGAAGACTTGAGTTCAGTCTACAGACTGCGTCATGTTGAATGAAAAATTTTAAGTTGATACAAACACGGCTCTAAAATCAAACAAATAGTAAAAAAACAACTTTTTCTATATATTTTAATTAAAAAAATTGCCATTTGGCTATACGCACCTTGTCCACCCTTCAAGCAAGTGATGGATCCCAGTGAAACTATTCAGATGCGAGTATTCTATTGATGCGTAAAGATAATCATCGGATGCGGACATTTCTGGAAAGTCCAGTAGATAAGATAATATTTTAGTAATTTTTAATGCATCCTTTTATTTAACGGTGAGATGGCCAAAGACCACATACCGACCATCGTTGTCCTGCCGAAACGTTTTAGACAAGATGTGGACATAGCTATTCCAGGTGAAAGGCATGCTATTTTCCGTTTACTCTTCTCGAACAAAGATTCTTTTTTCGTCGCCAGTTACAATCCACTGCCACAAAGGGCTTCCTTTCCAATCACAAACCACAATTTCCACAAACTATTTGAAGCTATTTATTGTTTATGATTATTGAAATTAACATTTTCGTCCGTAAATTGACGAAATCAAGTCTGGCACGTTCTAAGCACTGGGGCCCTTTTCTTTGTTGCTGTAATTTTGACAACTTAATTGGCGTTATTAAGTTCTAAAACACATTGATACGAACATATTGTCACAAAATGCACCTATATCAACACAATAAACTTACACTACTTGTAGTTCCAACCTACCAGCCCTTTGAGCCTAACCTGATGTTTAATACAATTAATGACATTAAGCATCTCAATTACACACTACTTTTACAGCCGATCTTAAACATTATATGATTATTATTATTATTATCTATGGTGAGCTGAGCACCCCAACTCATCTCATCTGAGGGCACTACAAAGTGCAACTCGAAATCTAACTTGATACGATTTGGAACGAAAAAAACCTTCTTGGAGCAAAACAAGCGGACGCGTGCGGGACAAAATTAATGCTTCGCTGGGAATGCAAAAAAACCGAAGTTTTCAATTAATTTGAGAGCAATCGAGAGCTCGGCATTTAAATGTTTGGCTCAAATTTTATTCATCACGATTCGGCACATGCTCCGCCCGTCCGCGTGTGTATCCCTGAGCGGCGTCAAATGTGCCACAGTTTGCCTGTGACCTGTGCAGCATTGCAACATGGCAGGCACCGGATTTCTCTATTTATTTCTCCATGTACTGTGCAGCCAGCCACTCAAGCCTGAACTCCGAACTCCGGGACGCTTGGGAGACTTCAATGGCCCGACCGATGGCCCGTTCCGGCTCGTCTCCGGTCCGGTCCTGCTCCCAGGCTTTCTGCGTCTAACCAGGCATCGGGTTTGCTTTTTCTTTTTTTTGCCATTTATTTATCTATATCCATTTTTTGCCCGCCTAAACATCGACCTCTCTTTCGCCCGTGTTGGGCAAGGAGCGACCGCGTGCGTACGATGAAGTTGATCCGCTTTTTTGCGCGTCCCCGATTCCCGCTCGTTGCGTGGATCCTGTGGATTTTATTTCTATTTTCGCTCCGACTACGAACCCGACCAGGCCAGCCGAGTGTTTGTTGTTCTAGCGTAAACAAAACCCTCACAATGGACACACATACACATGCACACGCACGCATGTGGATCCCGTGTGGCTCGAGAGCCGTTTCCTCTTGATACTCACTTGATCCGTTCTCCTGGAGCGACTCGGGAACGCGGGTCGGGGCCGTCGAATGCATCGATATGTGTGCTAGGACGACGCCAGGACGACGCCCGGACGGTGACGGAGGGGTAGTCATTAATGGAGCACATACACATGCACCTGCACGGTCCATATCACGGTGAGGCAATCCTTTCCCCACGGGACTCCCCGGCACTTTGGTCCTCTGTCTTTGGCGCAGAAAGTTTGATAATTTCTGCTCACTCTTCGCGGTCCAATCGCGGGGGGTCACCGTGGGGGTTGGTTGGTAGGGAGAAGCCGTTTCCGCCGTTTCCCCGTTCCCCCTTCATCCCGATACCACCCCGAAGAGCAGTGGAAACAGAAGGATTAGGGATGAATATAAAAACAAGCTCCAGGATCCAGGTCCGCCCCGTGGGAGCCAAGCACCCAGACTTGGGGAAGTGCTAACCGGAAGTAGAGTGCCGCACGGTGCAGTGCGTGCGTCCCGTGCGGATCCCGGAAAAAATCTCAGGCACGCCTGCGTTGGTGTGTGTCGTGAGAGGGAAAAAAAGTGAGTTACACCTACGCCCACAAGTGCACTCTAGCATTGCCAATGGAACCGTCCCAGAAGTCCCAGGGAACTTTTGCGGACGTGAACGGACTTTTTTCGGGACTTTTAAACTGTGCACCATTTCTTTGTCTGCCGTAAATTGTTTGTGTGTTGTGATGCTGCAAAAGAATGAAAACAAATTCTTCCAATGGGCAAAGTTTCCATCCAACAGTGTCCTTGCGGGATCGTACTTGGCTCCCGTACTCTCTCGACCATGGCCATTCTTGCACCGCCCGGCGTTGTCGTGGATGCCGGATGCAGAGCAAGAACGGCTGCGAAAGAGCGAGAGGAGGATACAGAAAAAAAATCAAACAATGATTATGTTTTTAAATTGGATACTCTCCTGCATCAAACGCGAGGATGCCTTCGAGCGGAATGAAATCATTATCGCTGCTTAAATTGGTTTTTAAAGTGCCTATCGCTGCCGCCGATGCCTGGGCCGGGCCGGGGCCTGATGTCGCTCCTGGAGCCTGGACCCGTGATGCCCAGGCCCGTCTTGTCGTCGGCATTGTCCTCGGCGCATCCTGAGAGAGTAGGTGCCCCGTGTAGGTTCTGAGCCCCGTGCACAGGACCCAATGACTCGCCGCAGCAAGGGGGGATTGTTACCTTAGAGTTACTTTTTTTTTGTTATAAGATACCCTTACTATCGCGGCACGGAAGGGCGCTCTTCAAATCGAGTGAACTAACGCGAATCGAATCGGGCGCCCCGTTAATGGCCGTTGTGAAGGTTCGATTGACAGAGAGAGGGCCATAGTCGCCCGGCACAGGACCCGTTGTGCATGGCAGCGCACACGCACTTTGTTTACAGCAGGTCCCCATTTTGTTTTTGTTCCACCCTTCCGGGAACTTTCCTACGGCTAGTTTCAGCCCAGTTTGTTGACCTATGCTGCGAGCGATTCCCTGCCTGGGGGGCGGCATTAAAATTGTGACGATCGGATATAGATTTTTCCGAGGCGTAGGTTTGCGCTCGCGAGGGATTGCTGAAGTGTGTCAAATGTTCAGTGCTTTAGTATGTGAGACTTTAAGAGTTAGCTATGAGATAATTACAATTACGTTGAGATGCAATCAAATATTGCAAACATTGCATTATGCTAAACCTTTAGTGTATGGCGCCGGTATACATTGCATACCATGGCATATTAGGAACTCAACATCTAGATCTACAAGAAATGTTCGTGCTACTGAAGATACGATTTGGATTATATCTACGATGCAATCAATCATTAATTATTATGTTGGGAAAATTGTTATACTCCAACATAACACAACCCATAGCAAGGACGTCGTCCTGTGCCTGATTAAATGCCTGATTAAAGATCCCTTTAAAAATAATGCCCGATCGGTTGAGCCGCTCTGTTGATTGGAGTAGCAACAACAAAATTCAATCTCTTGAGCTTGACGTCCCTAAGCAAATTTAACAACTCTCTAATTGAATGTTGCTGAATGTTTCGATTTGCTTTCGCTACAATTAGTTACAAATTGTGCCCAATTTTAACTAATCTGGAACTTTATCGGTGTTTGTAATGCTTTTTATAACTACCAGACTGTTCAATAATTTTAGCGTTTTTTTGATAAGCAAAAAACAATTTTATGGTTTTCAATTATAACATTGTATATTTAGTATAGTCTCCCTAAACATCAATAAACCTGCTCCAACGAGATTTCAATTTATGAATTTCATCCCCGAAGTGAAAATCTGGAAGGGCTGCAAAATACGCTTCCGCAGCTGTTATGATCTTATCATTTGATGAAAAACACTTTCGACTCAAGATTTTGTTAGGTCTGGAAACAGATAGAGGCCAAATCTGGTGACTATGGTAGATGCTCCAATAATTCCAGCTTTAATTCACCTTTTTTTGCCTGTGTCAAAATGCTGCTTTCCGGGTCTTTTTCACGATTTTTCTCCTTCAGCTGGTTTAAAGATTACAATAATACTAAGCATTTATTGTTTTACCAGCACCAGAATTTATTGTTTCACTGATGCTAACACCTTCTTGGACGATTTTTGGACATGCACCCGTTTCGGAGCCGAAGCACATTGGTCAAACCAACATAACAAAATTTAGAAATTTAGGCCAGCAGAAGCGCCCTTCTAGCGCTAGGCTAGGATAACTACGCTCCCGGAGATTGTGAGTGTTTGGTGCTAAGCAAACGAAAATCCCTAATATAGCTGAACGGTCGAAATCGAACGGCTACATACTTAAGGTTTGCCGTTAACCGCCCCTTAAATCGTTAAGAAATAATCCGTTAGCTGGTGTGGCGTCCTATTTGTTTTCTAATGTAAGTGTTTTCGATTTCGAGATGCGTTCCGATTCTATGCATCCATTAGCATAGCGTATTATCATTTTCACTGCAAACCACGCTGCTCCAACACGTGGACCCTCACGCAGCTGCAATCACGGAGCATTAATCTTCCGCACACGAGAGAAAGAGAGAGCGGCCTTCGAAAGGGTCTACTGTACCAGACCAAAAAAATAACACCACCGGTTTCATTGTGCCACAAACGGCACAGTGTTGTTGATTTTTTTTCGGTGTAATTATTTTAGTAGTAGTGCTTAAAGTTTGTTGGTGTTTTTTACCCAGTCTCTAACCTGTGCATGGTTATGAGGTCCGTTCCCATTCACCATAACCTACCCCAAACGGAGGGAAAGAAAAGGAGCGCAAAGTAGAACTTGTACGCGGTCAGAAATTAAATCTCTCTTCGCGAAGCCTTCGCAGTGCGTGTTAATTTCGCGAAAATATTATGCGCACTCTTTATGATGCATTTTTTCACTGGTCCGTCCATTTGATGGATGTGTTGAGTGCGAGTGTGTGCGGACGTGTGTTGATGGCCTCGGCGCACATTTTGTAGCCTTTTTTTCCTGCCAGTGTGCGTGGGGCTCCGTAGCCTAATCGCTGCCTGGCTGAGTTCTCTATGCGGTGCATTTTTTTTTTGTTTCATTCAACTCTCTACATCGTGCTCATCAGCGAGCTCAGAACATGGGGAGTTGGACAGAGAAGGAATGATAAGGTGAAAAAGAAGGAAGGCAATACTTTGTTCCCCGTCGGTGCAACTATTTCCCGGGATGTTGGTTGTTTTTTTCGCCGCACTTAATGCAACTGCATTCGAGTTCTGCCGCCGGCTGCGGGAGGGCGATTGGTGCGCTTTCGGTGGAACTGTGGAAAAAGGCAAAATTATACCAATTTATAAAAATGGAGCTTCCCCTGTTTGGGGCCATTGCTTTCTACCGCCCCCGGGGCCGGTTCGTGGAGCGTTTGTTTTTTTTTTTGTGCGCCCGAGAGGGCTGCACCACTGGCGCCCGAGTTGCAGTGGCGGTGCGTTCTTAATCTAGATCGCAATATAGGGTCTCATTTTCGCAAATTATATGCACTCTGGTGGTGGGCTTGATGAATAATACGGACTAAATACGGTGTTTGGCCGAAAGGCCCAATGGGCATTTGGCTGCGTCGACCGTATTGCCGGCAAGACATTGCCGGGGCAGAAATGTTTCGACTAAACAGTAACTTTATTGGTGTGTTTTTGTTTGTCGTTTGGCGTATTGAACACAAGATGTCCATCATAAGGACAGGTGACAAGTCTCGGGCGAAAAATAAGTGTTACATTTGTACACAATGGCTGGCAGAGTGAATGATGGGATCAAAATCTTTTTTGTATTGATACCAAACCACCCTAAAATCTATTGGAACATTGATAAGCTGCACTGAGTGCATCATATCAGAAAAGCCAGTCTCATCTGAATTCCGTGAAAGATTTTTGGTAGATGTTTTGAATCACACAAATAACCTCCATAAGGGGATCATTTACGCTGATTACCTAACAGGTATTGATTAACTAACAAATAGTAACGTGATTCCCTTCATTCGGTAATTCACGCAGTGATTTCCCACTCAACAAATTTTCCGACAGCTCAAGCCGTCCAAATGAACGGGTGGATTATTGAAATTGGGTTGCATCTCGAATGTGAAATCAACTCGCAAGAGAAATAACACAGAAATCTTCGTTGAGCTTGTAGTCCATAATGAAGCAATTCCTATGGCATAAAAAAATATCATCATATTTTAGAACTGGTGAAGGATGAATGCAGCACAACTCACAGGTAGTTATCTGAAATATTTAAAGTTTACTAGTTGTAAGATGTTGTTAGTTATTAGTTATAAGTAGGATAAAATGCCACTCAATGCCACGGGGCGTAACATATAATTTCAATAGATTTAAATCGAAACATTTTTATTCCAATCATGTTGATACCTTAGACTTATTAAATAGCTGCAATCCCTCTGTTTTCTTATGTATTCAAGCATTTATGTTTAATAAAGATCGTATAAAAAAAAAACTCCCAGGTAGTCAGCGTGGTGGATAAAAATGTGAATTTGTGTCGATGTTTGACGAAAACGGGAAGATATTCTGTAGCCAAAATTAATAACACCACAGATATAAAAATATTAGAGAACGGTAGCACCAGTAATAGCTGACCTGAATGATATTTCCCGCCGTTGGCATTAATCATTCAATTTGGCAATTTATTCTTTGTTACGAAAGGGTCAAGAAATGGATCGAAGGTTCATCTCAGCAACGACTAACGGCATCGTTTGTATTGAAGTTTCCATCATTTTTTTCAGCGTTGAAAACATATCATAACCATAATTCGAGGGCCATGCTGCGTGCTGTCGTGTCCTTCCAAGTTCAATTTTTCTTTATGGTGGGAAATCAAGTGAATACGGTGAATGATTCAACTCACATTGTATAGAATTTACTAACACAACAATCAACAACAATTTCTAACTGATATAGACAGTTACGACTAGTAATGGGAATGGCCAAGGAATTTTGGTACCTTGTCTTCGAGCACTTTACTTCAGTCTGGTCCGTCGGATACTTCAGAACGCCTTCTGGGGCCTCGCCGATTGCCTGCAAAATGAATCACCATGAAGTTCAAGCGATTTGCAATGAAGAAGATAGACTGGAGGCATTGTCACACCCGATGTCTCCTGCTCGGACCCGAATCTATTGACTCTAGACGTGGATGCTCTGAATGCTGCTTTGTTGCGGGGCTCCAGGCCAAAAGTATAGACTCTCCAGCCTCAGTGTCCACGATACGCCATCTCGTCAGTTTAGGATTTTTTTCAGGAGCTACACTAACCCAGTTCAACGCGTTTAATATTAAATGCCATAGATTTAATCAGCTGTATGAATACTCTGACTTCAAACCAAACGTTACCTATATTCCGTAGCCGTCTGTGCGAGTTTGTACTAAGTTAGGATTGCGTGAATGCATGTATAGTCCGTTAAGCGCAGCGGCCCACTAATCAATAAGTAAATAAATAAATGGCACGATATATTTTGTTGATGCACCAGACTTTGATCAAAAGCTCTTCTTTCTTCGCATCCGCGTCGAAGGTGAGGTAGTGAAACATTTTCCCAGTGCAATGCACCGTACGCACGGCCCAGGTTATTTGCTTCTTGCATCCGAAAGGAACGGAAATCGGATTCTCCGAATAAAATACCTCTGAAGCCGCAGTTGGAGCCGCGGAGCCACCAGAAGTTGCGCACAAAAGTGGTCCGTTTGTGTGTAGCCCGAGCCAAATGCGCGGTGAAAAGTTGCACGCACCGATCTGAATGCACCTCAAGTGCTCGGAGAGTTTTCCGTGCGCCGTGGCCGTGGTCCTTACAGGAGTGCGTTCCGTCCCGTCAGGTGTAGAGTACTGCCCCTTATTGATTAGTTTGAAGTTTGGAATTTTTCTTTTTTGCCAGTTTTCGAGTTGTTCTCCTTCGGTTTGTGAGTCGTCCACTCGACGAGTCGCGGCCTCGCCGGTCGCGGCCTCGCCACCCCGTACAAGTTAGCGTCGCGTTGGTTGCCGAGCCCGATGAAATATGGCGACCGGCCGTCAATATTGACACATACGAGTTTGTCCTTTCCGCCGGTGGAGTAATATTGATTT
Source organism: Anopheles bellator (assembly GCF_943735745.2). Taxonomy (NCBI): domain Eukaryota; kingdom Metazoa; phylum Arthropoda; class Insecta; order Diptera; family Culicidae; genus Anopheles; species Anopheles bellator. The sequence goes on from NC_071286.1 coordinate 36,747,655, forward strand.
CATTCCAACAATTGAAATCCCGTGGCCGGCCGGCCCAGGGAGATGGGCCGGAGCGACCACGCCGTGCGCCCATTATTGATGCAAGATTAGTCGAGCAGCACCATTGCGCCATGCGCCAGTGCAAGTATTGGGAAAAGTGGCCGGCACTGTTGACCGATTGGCGGATGCGTTTGAGCAGCTTCGCCAAACAGATTCGTCTCTGCCTCGGGGTCCGTTTGGCTGTTCAGGTGGCTTTTTTGCGCCAAACCAACCGAAGAAGACGGCGAACGTGCACCCCCCGGGACCGGGCTGAGGGGCGCGGATGGCGCGTACAAAGTGTTACAAGTGATCGAGTGACCCCACGCTCGCTCATCCCCACCGCGATTGAAGATGGCGCCTTAATTTCCTTATAATAGCGCACCCCGGGGTGGGCCGCCATTTTGTGGAGCACCGATTTCGCTGATTGTTTGGTTTGGTGTCCGCGCAGACCCTGATCGAAATTTGATTTCTTTTTGCGCCCACTCCCTGCTCCGCCACCTGTCCGCTGCGCCCCTCCACCACCCGGCCAGCCGGCCTGGGTCTGGTTTATTAGTTTCTTAGTTTCTCTATCTCCAATTTCGTCCGAGTCACAGCCCCCCCCTCCGGTCGGCAGGTGATGATAATCAACGGCAGCATGGCCGGGTTGCGTACACCGCCGCCCCCATGCTACTTTGGCGCCGCTGGAAGCGTAGCCAATGATTAATGATTTACTGCCGGCCCCTATCTGCTTCCTAGGTGTTCTAGTTCCTTCCTAGGCAGGGCTTTCGAGGGCACGAAGTGAGAAATGAAGCCGGTGGCAAGCCCGGGTGGAAGAAAATGGTTAGAAACCGGAGCAGCCTGAGTTGGGGGTAGCAGCTCGGGCCACGAAAAAGGTGCAAATCGAAGCGCCGTGTTTCCTGCCGTGGTCAGTCGTTGAAATCTTTTCGCCTTCCGGGCGCACGGGAATCACGGGTCTTTTTCGCCCATTTCCCGAAGGTTTCGAGCGCTGCCGTAAATGGTTTTGAGAATTGTTAGCAAACTGCGGACTGCTTTTTAAAATGCTGCAGAACGCAAGAGACCCGAAAAACATATTTATGAAAATCGTTTGAATTTAGTCAATTTTATGTAGCTTCGTACTTGTGTTGAATCAAATCGTTTAAGCTGATTGTGATTTCCGGGGAGAACTTCAAGACTTCAGATTAACCCTTGGGACATCTTGTGACATTGGTCTGGTACAATCGTTGCATGGATTTATTCTAATGAAATTATTCCCGCATACGAATTGGTAAGACTGTACGATTTTTGTATTATAAAAACTGACTATATATGAACCATGAAAAGTTATTGAAATAGCTGATACGAAGCGTGCTTAAAATTTAATATACTTCACCAAACCAAACTCTATTTAATTTTATCATTAATATGAGACACTGGATATACGCTTTCCTGGATGACAGTTTCTTGCTCATACAACCCATTTTTATGTATTTTTTCAACTCTTAAAGAACTCTTACAAAACTTATTAGTACTGGCAATACGCCGAGGGTACGTGCCAGCATTCATGGACCAAGAATAAACCACTAAAGAACAGCATCAACTCATTGTTATAGCCATTGGAGTCAACCCATTTTCTTCATATTATTTTCCTCCATGAGGTCTCCCAAACTTTGCGATAAGGTGTTCCTTTTATCTTGCAGGGATAAGTATCTCGCTTTGAAATGATGACCCCTCAGCCTTATGGCTTCTTTTGCAACTCATCAAGCTGCATTCCCAGGCATTGTCCTTGACTTCCTCTTGAACTGGGGTGGTAAAACAATTGCCATATGCATCCTTGAGTCTCCGAAATCTAACATGGAATGGAATGACGAACAGATTGATAATAAAACGGTGTCAGCAGTGTTTCTATAGGAAAATGAATAGGAAATTTTAATAAGGTTATTTAGTGAATTGTTTGAAACCCAGAGACAAACAAGAAAGAACCACGAAAACATGTTTCACTATAAATACCGCCTTTCTAACGGTGTTTTATGTTGAGTCGAACGAACAGTTCAATCGTTGGTATTGGAAGTTCCAGTTTTATAGCTGCAGTAATGCGCGTGGTGAATGTTGCAAAAGGCTTCGCAAACATAACGGCGATGAAAATTTCAATTTAATTCGTTTCAATTATGCAAAGCTTAAGGTTTAAATAAAAATTAATCACAAAACCTAGTAAACACCGGCCAAACCCGCAATTGAACTGTTGCTAGTGTAAAAAATAATTTCAATCAACTCGCTGTGGAACACGAAAATCGATTACACAAATCACCGCCAATTTGCTGTGCCAATATTCGACCACAGTTAATGCAATTGTTGGCCGATGGCCGAGTGAGGGGAAATGCATTTAAAAATTCGCCACGGTAGGAAAAAACGAAACAAAAATTTACTAAATCAATCAATCAATATCGTGGTACGATAGTAAACGTTGTGCCATATTTTTTTTTTCTTTATTTTATTGTAACATTTTGTCGACCATACTTTCATTCAACGCTGTTCAAGTAATAGGGCTAATGGTTTTGGGTCAACACGAGCCATCGGCTTTGTCGAACAAAAAACTCTCATTCGAGGCCATCATTGCCATCATTGTGGTGGCAGAAACAATCGGAACACTGGCCGTCCGTGCATGTGGCTGCCTTCCTTTTATGCTGCCTTTCTGCACCGCCCAGTGCCGCCCGCTCCACACCACACGCTTCAGCTGAAGCCTCCCAATGCCCAAAGCCCGTTGTTGTTCCCGTTCATTTAGAAAATTAAACTTCCGAAAGAATGTTATCGAACGTATCGGGTTGGCGAACGGGAAAACGAACCGGCCAGCCGTTTCAATCGAGCGGATATCCCATTGAAAGATCTGCACACTGCGGGAACCCAACGACCGATGTCGGAACCCTCGCTGCTGATGTGAATTTTTCCCTGAACGCCCCGGGGTTGACTTCCGGGTCCAGGAATCGCATCGCAAAACGCAACCACCGACTAGGCAGTCTCATACGATGTGCGTAGGCTCGGTCATTTAAAAAAATGAGCCAAAATCGGCCACGGAACGCACTTTCCCGATCCCGACGGTTCGATTAGCGAGAGCTGCAAGGACGAAATGAACGTTGGTCCATTACGCCCGGACCGAAAGGGGGAGCCCCAGCCTAGCTGGTTCCAAAGTTCCGGCTTCCGGCTTCGGCCCTCCGGTAAGTGGGTAAATAAAAGTTTCTGTGCTTCTGCGTTCTGACCAAATGACAGTATGGCGCCCGGAGAAAGTGAACAAAAGTGCGATGAAAGCGCATATGTGGGGTCCTAAAGAGAGCACGAAAGAGAGAGAAACGTTCGGCATAGAAACCCCTTGCCCCGAACAGCGGATCGATGGCCTTCGGCGGTGGCCAACGGTACCGTGCGATCCTGGCCGTGAGGATTTATTTTTTCTCTCATCTTCAATTAAAATAATTGATCCATAATTTATCCCCGGCAATAATCCAGGTCCACCTTCAGCAGCCGGACGGGACGGGAAGCTAACTACCTGTCCCAGCGGACGTAGAGTATGCTTCTGGTGCTGCTCCTGCTGCTGAGTGGTACCTTTTGGTAGCGCTAACGATTCTACGTTTAATGCGTGTACCGAACACTGGTACTGGATTGCGGTGGCCACGCTGTAGAGGGGCTGTAGAATGAAAAATGTGCCACCTTGAATGGTTCCAAACGCCCAAGAAAATTACCAACTACATCGAGCAGCGTGTGGTTTGGCTGCTAGCCCGCCTATTAATGCTGGGCGATTGTTGACAAGGCTGAGAATAGTTCTTTAGTTTCCTTAAAAGAATATTTTTCAATGCTTATTCTTTTAATAAATCGACTTGCTGTTATTATAAACTGATGAAACACTTTAAGTTGTTTCAAGGAAAGACAAGGAATAGAATAAGGAACAAGTCCTAAAACCCTACCTTAAATATTTATAGCATCAGTTCTACAATCATTAAAGACTGTCAAACGTTATTACAATAGATAAAGGTTCCAACTCGAAAGAGAGATAATAAATAGCCAGCAAAAAGTATCGTTAAGGCATAAAAAGCTCTGTAATGAAACAACAGATTATTCAGAAAATTTACTTTTTTCAAATCAATATTTTCCGTTATTTTCCCATTAAGATGAAATTGGTGTCTAAAAATAGGATAAAATACCTTCTTGAAGAATTAGTTGAAAAAACCCCTTTTTGAATACCAGTCAACATAAGCAATTTTGCCCACCGACCATTGGCCACGTACCGCTGTGTGCCAGAAGTTCCTCCATCAGATGATGTGTGGATCCGCTGGCTATGCATCCTGCTACGCATGGCACAAAACCCCCGGTCTAGCTTCTAATGTTTCCATTCTCCAGCGTTCAGCCCCCGGTATGTATCCACCGTCGGCGGCGTACCTCTCGGAATATGTACACAAGTTCTTTTATTTTTCTCCCGTGCACCGTTTGGCGGGGATTTTTATGTTCGCTTTCCATCGAACCATCAAACGCACCGCGTTCGGTTGGCGATGATTTTTATGCGCCGCACATAAGCGCACTGCGCCCAAAGCCCGTGTGTGCCCGTGAAAAGTGTAGTCCACTTCTTTCGGGGTGCTAAAGACAGGATTCCGTCGATAGACCGACTAGAGAAGAGCTCCCCTGGTTGCTGGTGCTCCTCTCCGTGGGATGCATGGCGTTAAAATCGCTCGACGTCGTGTCCAGGAAGTGAAGCAGAGCTTAATGCGATGCTCATTCCCCTGGTTCACCGTGCAGTAGTTCCACGGTAAAGAAGTCGCCGGGGTTCCATGCCATGCTTCGATGACCCAGTTCTCCCAGGATCCCACTCGAAGGATCCAGGATCCCACCCAACGTTTGGTAAAATTGTCTGTGAGGCCGTGGGCTTCTTAACTACTGTTTCTAGTAAAATACTCCCGGGGCCAGCGTTAGTTGGACGAATGGCGTACCCAGAATGCGTACAATTTGGTGTCCACTCCGGTGGACACTTTGAAGCCTGCCCGTCACGCCACGTCTAAGTTTGTTGTTTAGTTTTCACGTGCCACTTCCCCCAAGGGGGCTCGACAGATTCAGCTAGTCATCCGGGTCCGGACCGAGAGACCCAATGGGCATTACATAAAGCGTCTGCACATTTGGGGTGGCCACCCCAACGTAGTGGTGTGTAACATCAAACACTTCCTGGGGTCCCACCAACCCGACCGCGCGATTGATAGTCATCGATTAATCTGACTGACAGCAGCCTGACATGAAAGGCCCAGCATTTGTGTGAGCTTCCCATTTTTGTTGTTGTTGTTGTCGTGGCCAAAGCTCGGTTCAGCCCTCGACCCTCCCGACGACGGAGTGGTTAGTAAACTTCTTACCCAAAAGGGGGAAAGAAATTAAACAGTGACCCCACGGTGGAGCCTCCGTCTGCTGCTCCACGAGATCTGACACGGCCCCGTCGCCCAGTCCGATGATCGAAGGGTTCGAGCATTGATTAGAGGTTGGGCAAGACCCCGGCGTGGCGAAGGAAACACGTCGATCGTTGGATGCCAGGATGCGAAAGGGCCAGAATTGCGCTAGGTTGGGGCTGACCGTTTGGCAGCCTGCTTTGTCATCGCGCCTCGCGAGGGCCTCACGCCGAAGACCTGGAGCTTGATGAAGAGTGCGATGGAATGCCCGACACCAACAGTAAGATTACGGGTGTGGCGGTATCGAGGCAGTGATAAATGGTTGCCAGTGATCCTCCGAAATCAGTGATCCTCCATCAAGTACCTCGTGGTTCCACATGATCAACAGCCATACAGTCATATGTAAATACATTTAGCAAATAGTGTTTCAAGTGTAGGTCTTAGATAACATTTCCATTTCAAGTACTGTAAAGTCGCTACAAATGAAACTTCTTTAAGGGTCGAAAGCAATGAGATAGAAAAGCTTCTTTCACCAACTTGAAAAGTTCATCAAATCTGAAAGTCTCGACAAAACTCAAAAACAATCTCAAACGTGAAACAATCTCCATTAGTTTTCACCCGAACTATTTATGGAATAGTATTTCAATACATACGAGGAATCCACACGGCTGCACTTAATCCTAACCTCGAGCCTTACCCTTTATGGTTTTTAGTTTACAACTTTTAGTCTGTATTGTTTGTACATACGTAAGATATCGCCTTCCGTTCAGTTTTATTCAATTGAAGAAGCTTTGGGATGCACAATTTGTATTCGCCAATCGTTTCGTTACGTTACGTTACGTGTTTTGTAAAATTAGTCTGTAAATTAGTAAAATTATTAGTCTGTCTAATGAAGGTTCCCCTTTGGTGCAATATGATGTAATAACACACTAATGGTTGGAGATTTGGTGAGGATGTTAATAGTTCGTAGTTAAACGAATATTCACTTTCGGTTTCATCATTGTAAGCACTCAGTAGTCGCTACCTCAGCATTTTTTTGTAATTGGAACTTCATTAAACATAAATGGTTGAATACATAAGAGTACAGAGATATTCTACATTGCGATTGCAGTTATTTAGTAAGTATAAGGTATCAAAATGATTGAAATAAGAATGTTTCGATTTCAATCTATTTAAATTATATGTTACGCCACGTGGCATTAAGTCATTTTATCCTACTTATAACTAATAACTAACAACATGTTAGAACTAGTTAATTTTAAAGAACTTCAGATAATTAGATCTCCAATTGTTGGGTGGATAAAATTATTGCATCTATTGGTTAAAACTTCTTTTAGTTTGCCGATTTCGAAAGTACATTTCAAATAAACGAACTGAGGCCAACCAAAACCACATCACATTAACACAAAACGGAGACAAGTTTTCTTTTACGTAAATATCACAAACTTTCAGCTTCTCCACCGATGGATGGTGGCATTTTTCTCGCCTCAGAAACCAACATGTTCTACAAACCGACGGAACCATTTCTGTCCGACAACACGCCGCATAGAAATCAATCCCCGGGGGTGGCCCACCAGCTCAGTACATTAATCGTCTTATGTTGCACTTACGAAGCAGCTTTCGGCCCGTAATGAATCAATTCTTTTTTTTTTGTTCAAAAGATTGTATCAGAATTGCTGCGTAATCGTGTGTAATGCTACCGATGCCGTTGGCCCCGGGCGGCCCCCTTGGAGTTGGTGATAAAGCAGCGTTCCTTTCGCCGAGGACTAGTTTGCACGGCCGATTCATTGGCTTGCGTGGCACGACGTGGGACCCGAGTCGAGCCTGCGACCGCGGCCACGAGCTTGAAAACTAATTGCAATAATTCGATTACCGTGCCAAGATTCCTTTCATCTCCCGAGGCATGCTAAATTAATTTTAAATGTGTGCCCGCCCGTTAATTCGGTTACCGTGCGTGCGTGCGTCCGTGCGCGCCACGGAAAAGATCGACCCCTCGAGTCCGATGAATTATCGACCCCCGTTCCGACCTACGGATTGTCTTGATTTGCTGATTTCGCCTACTGCATGTGGGGATCAATATTTAATGCACCCGTCCCCATCGCCCTGACAGCGGCTGACAGCGATTCCTGTCTTCGGCTTTTGTGCGGCTGACGATTGAGTGACGATTTCTGGGGGACCGCCCCTTTCCGGAAGATCGACTCCTTGAGCGACCGGAGTCCTTCCGGGTGGTGGGGTTACGTACCGATGCCACTGTCGGCGTTGGATGAATTCGAATGGATGCACCGTGCCCTTGGATCATAACTTTCCCACGAGTGCTGCCCTCGGAACGCCCGTACTGAGCGGTGGTCAGTCCTCAAGCGGAAGCAGAGTACGGGTAACAAAGTTTAAAATTAGATCACAAAATCAATTTACCGCCTTCGGGATGAGTTTGGCAAGATTTTGATGGGCGTCCTGACAGCGATGGGGTTGGACGGGTGGCTACTGTCCTGCTACTCGACTGCACGGAACATTTTCACCAGGATGGAAAGGAAGCACATGTCGTCGAGATATGATCCAATTGATGACTTGCACTGGCTGAGAGCGCTAGCAGATTTGGTTTCTAGCAGGACTACACATAATTTGAATGGTAGTTTGATAACTTCGCCAAAGAAGGGAAATAGTCCTGAACGAACGGTTTGTCAAAAGGAAATCAAATTATTATTTATCTCTAAGTGTAAGGGGAGATAAAGTGCAACAGTAAGGCAATGTAGCTCATAAGCGTCCTTTCTTCACGTTTCGCGCCGAACGCGTGTGCGTCCTTAAAGCTCCCTTCCGACTTTCTGGTGTGGAGAAATAGGAAGGAACGCCTTTCATGGCGCAGATTATGATTTAATAATAATCCCGACGCTCTCCTTCCTTCACGCCCGCGGACCGCAGAATCGGCATCCTTTATCGTCATTCAAACATAAGAAGGAGAATATTGCTTCATTAAAGTGCACTTGGTACGTCGATCTGGTCCCCTTCAGCTCGCTGGCGAAATCATTAGCAAAGGACATTTGCATCCTTCGCTCGGTGCATCGAGCCCGTTAGCTTCGTCCGTGTGTTGCCGCTCCACGGCTACCAGGCGCTCTGCTGTTCGTTACGTTTTTCGGTCTCCATGAGCGAACACTCATTAGCGGCCGGCAAGCCAGTAACAGGAAGCAAGGGAAACAGTGCGTACCATCGCATTGAGCCACGCACCACGCGAAGCATAATCACCTCGGCGCAGTCGGTGTCATCCACTGATCTCCCCCCCGGTGCATCGGTGCACTGGGGGTCCGGCTACCAGCAGCAGGACCCTTCCGTGCTCGTCCTTTATTGGAAAAAGTTAGCACCCATCAGACCCACCGCCAACCGGGAAGGGAGTTGGGAATTGTTCTACGATATTTGCACGGAATCGACTGCCCTGCTTCGACTTCTACCATGGTACTCGGCCAGTGTCAACGACCTGCCCTTCGCCGAAGGGCATAATGTGGCACAACCATGCTAGGGCCGTCCGTTGTTAACCGATGGTTGCATTTCTCACCTATTATCTTAACCGTTAGTCCTTACCAAAACTACATTTACAGTGTTGACGCGAGAAGTTCAGAACCCGCAGAATAGACGTCCTCTAGAGACTTTTAACTTATTAGTTCAACGTAAATTGTATAAATGAAATTCACAATTTTATAATTATATGATAAACCTTCTTCCATCAACATCAACCATCAACACGTGTCGCAATCGGCAGTTAAATCACGTTTGGATAAACATAAAACGGTTTCAATTAAAAGTAAATATAATTATGTTACTTCGGTATTGGCAACACTTTCGCCAAAACCATTCAGGGTTCCGCAATAGGCAATAACTCGCGATAGACAGTTTTATGAGTCAGGATCTACTTTATGCCATGTATTTTGAAATAGCTAGTCAAACCAACCGAAAGCCTTAAAATAAATGCCCCCGTGACAGATTGTGACGCGATGCACAGGCATTCAGTCATTTATTTCATTCATCCCGTCGATAGTTTTAAGTTGGAGGTTTACTAAACTAACATGTGCCAATGCTTATGATTTTTGTAAAATCACATAACTCTCAATGAACCTAGCTACCCTCTCGAAGAGAAACAACTTTCTTCCAATTTGCAAGTCTACAAATTAAAGTATGTGGGATGAATTTTAGCATTAGAGTCATTACTTGAAGCCCAACGTTGCCTCTTGGTGAAAATACACCATCAGATAATTTTGAGTTGTATCCTACAATCCATCATACCACTCTACAATCCACTTTAAACATTTTATGAAAACTTCACTTTTATTTGAAAATTGGAAGAATTTATGTTCGAAAATTATAGAGAATTTTATAGAAACAATATCAAGTAATTGTTTCTATAAAAGCCAAACTAGTATCGAAACCCCTCCGAAGAAGTAACTTCTCGCAGCGTCTCGCAGCAAGAAAGTGCACAAACTCGAAAGTGCAAGAAAGTTGCTGAAGGAAGTTGATAAAAAATGACTCCAATCCCCATGGGAATCGTGGCTGTCCGTTTGGGCGAAGCGAAACGGTGCTATGCTGCAGCTGTCCCGTGAAATCGGTGCACGAGGTATGAGCAGCTCGAATGGGCAGCAAAAATTTGCCCATCAATACAACCCGGCCCCAGACCCCGGCAAATGCCTTCGGAATGAGCCGGACACCGGAAGGGGTGGCACTATCGAAACGCCATCCCCAAGAAACGGTGACCAGCCAAGCCGGCTGGCGGCTGGCTCGAAGGAAGCCTTCGAAGGTGACCTTCGAAGCTGGGTTGGCCTGCGGTCGAATCGTTTGATGCCATCCGGAACGCTCCAAACCATTTCCGAACACACCGATAGAGAAATTCCGGGCAGCCTCGGGACCCGGGCCGTGCTAAAAATCTTCGGAATCCACACCCTTCTTATGCTCCAGCGATCGAATGTGAGCGGTCAATGGAGTTAAAGCGGAGATAGGCCGTTGGATATCCTACGTTCGGGTTAGCGGTACATGTGACTGTCGGTTGACCGCCTCGGGGCTCCACTGATCGGGTCCTGATAATTCGGTCATTGAGTTGATTTTATTAAATTTACACGTTAGTAATTGATTGTATCACAGTTTTGAACGCCTCTCGATACATCAAAAAGTCACACTAGCCTCATCGGACGAGGTTTGAATATTTTGTCTACTGATAGTCCTGGTTTCGAAGTCTTTTGTATTTCTCGTTCTGTAAGTACGATGGCTGACTGTTTCTCGACAGTAACAAAAAGAAAATAGTTTCGATTTTATCATTTTCGTTCTAAAACTTTTCAAGGTATGGGCAAAACAACGCGTTTATGTTCTATGGTTCACGAGTCAAATGCTAGTGATCAATGTATGGATTTTACAGTAATGAATTGCATATCCTATTTTGGAGGCAGCGATAACCAGTTGGTCGCTATCGATAAAATCAAGCAAAATTAGTCGTTGTTATCCTTCGAAACTCGGCACAAGGTCAGCAAGGAGGTTTTGATTAAATTACCGAGATTCTCATATCTGGAATTGTTGAAGCTTTTCCTGAACCTTAAGAGGGACGCAATCGCCTTTAACCAATATGCGAGAAATACCGAACAACGCCAAAACACCGGTAATGGCTGACCATAAATTTAGGAACCTTGATCCGGTGGATATCCTTACGCATCCATCGTTTGATCCATACGCTAACTGTTCACCACGTTCTTACGTCCATTTCATGCAGTTTGAACAATCTCTGTTGATGGAAAGCTTATTGCATTATTGACTGTCTCAGTTTTTAACCATTAGGATAATGTTTTGCAAATTAAAGCTTCAATTATAAATATAATTACAAATAGACCTGGCATCACATTAGCTTTCCATTGAAAGGGATAAACCTTCGTCAGTCTCCAGTGGGTCAAACTAATGGGGGTCGCAATAAAGCCTCGCTTCTTCTACATTCTACCTTCTTCCTACATTTGGCCTCGGCTGTGTGGAGATTAAAATGTCAATGACTAAAACCGTTCCGCGGAAAGCACGGCGAATGTCGTAGAAATTTTCCATTATGCGAAATGGTCAGTGCCCCGTTAGCATAACGCTCTGCGCCGTAAACTGACACTCCGAAGTGCATTTTTTGTCGTCCGCCCCGTTTTTTTTTTTTTCTTTCCTCTCCTCCCACTTGATGATGTTCCGTGATCTTGTTTTGTGCCTCCCAAGTCTCCCTCGTCCGGGCGACCATTTTTCACCGAACGAAACCAATCTCGTTCCCATCTTCGGCAGCATCGTCTGCCCCGTTCGCCCCGTTGCCATCAACTGCCATCTTCGGTCATCTCGGGCTTGCCTCTTCCCTCTTCTGGCCGCTCTGAAGCCGGCTGCATCAGCGCTCATCATAACTTTGGCATAAGCTTCGAAAATAATCGCAACCATCGGAGCGACGTAGAGCCGCAGACCTGACCTACGAGAGTGGCCGAAGTAATCAGAAACAACGCAGCAGAACCAGCTCCAAAACAGAAACGAGATCACACCACGCCTGGAGACGGGAACCGGGAGCTCCGGACTCGAAGACGCTGCACCGGTGCTCGGAAGCGCTCGGACGCGGACTCTGAAACGTCCAGATCCTTCAGAAGTGTGCTGTACGCGAAAACCCCCATCGCCCGGCGGATGCATGCAAAACTACCCACCACCGTGTGTGGGACCGGGGGTGTGGATGGAACGGACTGGAGGACCCGAGGTGAGGCGAGGCAGTGCAGATTGATGTCAATGTCCAGCAATTATTCCCTTTGTACACACTTCATTCCGACAGATCTCTCTCCTTCGCGCGAGACTAGACGATCTCCCGCATACTATCGATGGAATAACAGGCTGGAGCGAGAAAGCGACGGAGCGAGAGAGAGAGAGAGAGAGAAAAGGGGAGAGACAAAAATGCAGCACCATAAAGGAACTGCCACGGAACGCAGTGCGTCTGGAAGCTTCCTACAGTTGGCGACAAACTAGTGGCAGTTCTATCGAAACGTTTCCGGAACATGCAGCAAACGTAATTCTCCACTAATTTAGTGTTAATCTGTTGGGGTATTTAATTTTTTGCGTTGGATTATTTCTGTAGTAAGACTTTAAAGTGCCAAAATGCATACTAATGTTGATTATATGCCTAGTGACTGCATATTTTAGAAGATTTATAATTCTTTTTATTTTTATTTTTTTATTTTATATATTTTTTTTTCATATGTTGTCTTTTCAAATATTTGTCTATTTATACTTATTTTATCTTAAGCTATTGCGGCGTTTGCTCATTTTCAATGTTCTCTTAACGTTAACGTTAACATTCTTTAACTTTGCTTCTCCAACCGATCGTTGACTCAAAACAGATGAAAGGAGTGTTCTGCTTTTACGTTAAATAATATAGTGGACAAATCTAAAATAAACATATTCTAACACTATCTAAACTACTCTTGTAGACTAACTTAAAGCTAACCCAAACTATTCTATCCAGTACAGAAAATAGTAATGAATCCTTTAATCGATCGTTCAGTAGAGTATTTTCCAATTAGTTGCAAGACTCATCGGTTTTAAAGCAAACAATTTTATTAAGCTCTAGCGCACAAATCGGTTTACTAAATAAAGCATAAACCATCAATCCACACGTACAATGTACAAAATGTGGCCAATAAAAGCTGCCGAATACAAGTGACACATTAGTTCGGTTAGTCAATCAACTGCCTCTTTCTGGGTGCCGTACACCCAATTTATGTTCCCAACTGTACTCGGCCAACGACGGACGATCCGGGGAAGGGTTTTCCGCGACCGGACCCTTCAAAAGTCACCGTTGGCCCGCGTGTTGGCGGCCACGACAAACAGCAACGCGCAATGGCGACCGCGTCCACACGCAAAGATTCGCGCGCGCGCGCGCGCGCCCGCTCGCAGCTATCTATCAAGTTCACATGTTATAAATTATTTTATTACTTTTGAGCCAAACTCCCAGACTGCCGATTCCTTCTGCCGGACACACACGGTCGGGGTACAGCCGCGGCTCCCTCCAGGCCCCATCAGCCGCGCCACACAAAAGCACTCGTCAATCACACGCAAGCATCTGCTATCGTCGTCGTCCTCGTCGTCCGGCTCGTCCGGCAGACCGTCGGCGTCGTAACCTTCGCCTGTCAGTTTTGCAGTTATTTTTGCCAAGATTTCCTGTTTTTGTGTCGGCCAAGATTTTCTTCCACTTCAACTGATCGCTCCCTGCGCACCGGTCCTTCTCCTTCGTGCTTCTTCGCTCTCTCATTCTTTCTCTCTCTCTCTTGCTCTCTTCACGGCAAGGGAAACTTCAGACTAGAGGCCCCACGAAAGTGCTCCACGCAATGGGAAGTGGCAAAAGTTTTTCGATGGACACAATAGTACGGTTGATTTAATGTTGCATCAATCGTTGGGCCCGGGCCGGTGGCCGAGCCACGGCAACGGGGACCCCCTGCACCACCCTTTCGGGTGGCATTTGGTGTGGAATTTGCACATTTTACAGCCTGGCCTGCCCGCAACGCGTTTGGTCATCGTCGCCGTCGACGTCGTCAGCGGAGATCGGAGGAGGTCCTCGGAACGCACCGAAACGCAACGCGGCGCGGTGCCAGCCAGCTGCTGACGATGACCCGAGAAGATGATGATGATGATGATTGTTATTTTTACCATTATTATTGCACAGCATCGCCGCGGTGCGCCGTGGAGTGGTTGGCGAAGAAAACTAATGGTTCCGCCGGGGTTCGCTTTCTTCGGCTCCGGCCCACAACACACTTCAACGGGGGAGTCTTTTATTTTCGGACTGGTCCTGGACCACCGGTGCCACCAGCGCAAAAGAAGCAGGATGTTGTGAAGCGTCCGTTAATGGAAAAGTAACGGTGCTTACGGTCGATTGTGAGCCGCGAAGCGTTGATGAAATTGATTAATTAGTCTGCCCCGGGCGCAGCCGAATTCGCAACCGATACCGGCTCCGATTCCGGGCCCTGTTCGGCCCAGGTTAAGGGATAGTAGTAGCAGTTGGCTGCAGGGTGGCACCGGGCAGGCCCTTACCACACCAACACAACACCACATTTTGGATACTTTACGCGCATATGAAAATATTCCGAAACAATATTGTTATTATCGGATGTTGACTTGATTTTTTTAGACTCCATTGAGACTCCAGTACATAATGTAATGATTTGAACAAAAATCTGCTGTTAATTTTGTAACTTTGAGTCATTTCTTGAATTCTTTTAAAGTTTAAAGTTGAATTCTTTTAAAGTTTAAAGTTTTAAAGCCTTGAGTTATTACCATGGCCAGATGGCAGCAACGGCACCATCATCGCACCACCATATTTGTTTCAAATCTCTCAATTGAAATCGTGCATGGATGATTCGCTGTACTTCCTTCGTAAGTCTCACGTTTTGTCCATTTTCTATTTCCCATCTTAAGTTGCTTCAGAAGTGGGACGATTTTCTTACACTTCATTAATGTTTCATTAAATTTTTATGTGATTATTTTTTTCATTTTCACTTTTTCATTAACCAAATCCCAAACTGTAACATGGTTGACTATTAAATCAATCGATTTATATTGTTAGTTTTAGTACTAAAGGATACAAATCGTTCCTGTCGTGGAATAGTGAAAGAACGTTCAGACCGACCGAGAAGAGGATTGAACTCTGCACACGGGCATAGAAAAAAGGGCCAAAAGACGATCAACGCACACCATCAACCAACACCAAAGGCAGGCGAGTTGAGGGCCACAATCGGACCAGTTTTTTCGTCGTGAGACGGACGGAGTGAAGATTTAATCGTTTTCGCCTTTCGCGGTTCAATGCACTGCCATAATCTTTTTGGTATGTCGTATGCTTCTTTTTATAGCACCTCCATGCGTCCTCATTGTTTCGAACGCGGGACGCGTCGTTGGCGTTTCGGTCGCCGAGTTTTATTTTCCCATTACACAGAACCCAACGTAATAAATTAGTGCGTCGTAAGTGTAAACTAATTTCAGAAAATTGGGTAAGAATATGAATCCTAAACGGAATCTGATCGGGCAACATTTTTATCACTCGTTTTTCCATATAATTCATATGAATGTTATTCTTTCAAACATTTCGAAATTAATTCATTGGCATTACGTTCAAAAATATGGACCGCAAAACTCAATGTCTTAATTTAGATTTGTGTTCCATTATTTTATTTGGCTGATGATCAGACGCCTAAGTGGCGAACTCTTATCTGCGACGAAACTTTTCGTTTCCTATAACGTTAACCACGGGAACGCTTAATGCAGAACGTAAATAATAAGAAAGCAAAACAACCTGCAAATGGCAAAAATCTGCACCAAAACGTGACGGCCAAGTGCGAAGGTTGCTCCGGCAGCTGGCGGTGCAACCTTAACCTACCCCAACGCAGACCCGAGTGAGGCACCGTCCGGCGTTTTACGATGCGGCCGGCTGCGATACGTCGTAAAGTACCGCTCCTCACCTCCCCGGGGAATGCCGCAAAACGCAACAAACGTAAAACGAAACCGACCACACTCAGCTCGGCCCCGGTCGCGGCTGAAATTCGCGAACGGTTTCGCGAAATAAAAACGACTAAATCGAAGGAAAAACTTGTTTTCAGCTCCCCACGGGGCGCTGCCACCTCCCTGCCATTTCGCCGAATCCGCTGGCCACGTCACCCGCCACGGCCGCCGAGCCGCGCTTCTCGAAAACGAGAATTCGTTGCCGACGCACCGCAAAGGATGGGGGTTTAGGGCCACTAAAAACTGGCCAAAGTGTTAAACGAAGCTTGAAGGAGCGAAA
The DNA here is from genome assembly GCF_943735745.2 of Anopheles bellator. NCBI lineage: Eukaryota > Metazoa > Arthropoda > Insecta > Diptera > Culicidae > Anopheles > Anopheles bellator. Next base: position 36,763,846 of record NC_071286.1, read on the forward strand.
GAGAACGAGAACGCGCAGCGAGCGTGCGGCGAAAACGGGACACCGGAACGGAACCACTCCGGCCGCTCCGGCTGCAACAATAAAACATACACACGAAAAGGGGTACGCAAAAAACCCGCCTGGTGGCGGCAGCATGATGATGCACCCATGATCCAAACATCCGATCCTCGGACGTTTCGATCTATGATCGCGCGCGGACCGATCCGGGCCAGGGGGCCGGGTGGGCGAAAAGAAGCCAAAGGGACCCCATTCGGAAAGGGGCCCCATTCAGTGAGTGATGGCGGTCCCGGGCGAATGGCGCGGTGGCTCCGGCGGCCGCCAGTGGCCAGTGACTGCTGCTGCTGCCGCCGTTGCTGATGGTTTTGCTTTTCGTTTCGGAATTGGTTTTAAATTACCAACATCCACGGCTCATCTTATCGCGCCTAGGACGCTCTTCTGCTTCTTCGATGGCAACAAGAAGAACAACAACAAAAAAGTGGTAAAAGCCGACGAAAATAAGCACGCAAAAAGGAACGCAAAAACGAACATTAGGCGTCCGTCCCTACGCGGGGAAGGTATTCGCGGGAGGGTGCTCCGAAGGAGGTGGGTTCCGGACAAATATATATATATGTGCGGCCAAAGCACAACTGTTATGCCCACACCCGACACCGGAATCGGCCCTGGCACGGTGGTGAACGGATTGAAAGCCGAAAGGCGTCCGTTTATCTTTTTCGGTAAACAGAATAAAACACCACTAAAATCGTCGATCAACCAGTTTACGATCATTTTACTATTATTTTGTTTAAAGTGAACCATTTCTGTATTTTTGACATTTCTATCTTTTTCTTCTTTATTTACCAGCAAGTTTCTGTATTTTCCATTCTTCAGTTTCGTGACGCCATTTATTCATTTTTTTTACTATGGTTATACAAACTATTTATGTTAGTCCATATAATTTAATAAAATCAAGTAACGTTGTCAGTACTCAATTGAGCGATACAATTTTTGTCTTCATGAAGTTCGTTTTATTCCAGTTGGTGAAAATTTGCAAAATCTTATCACAACTCGTTCGGAGTGTCGCCAGAAACATCATTCTCAAAATATCAGTTCCTTTAGCCTTATAATATTCGATCCCGAAGACATCGAGGATCATTTAAAAAGTTCGAAGTTTTAAGTTGCATTTTTTTGAAGCTTGCATTTTTCTGTTTTTCACACCAATTTCCTACGTTTAGCTCGGTGATAAAGCAACAACAGTAGATTTGCTTGATTATACGTAAAAAGAACTAGATTTTGTATATGCTTTCATATCAAAAATACAGAAGAAATGATAAAAACGTGCCCTAAACAATTCACAAAACGAACCTGCTCAAAGAGCCAATAATATTGCAAAAATGTTCGTCAAAAGTGGAGCAGCAGTCAACCAAATAATCAAGGATTATGAAAACGAAGGTCGTGTTAATCCCATTAAAGCTGATGAGCGTAAGAGAGCAACTTCAAAACGAGCTCATTTAAGTCTTCACCACAAACCCTTAACTTAACTTCTTTTCGTTAGCGTTTCGCTGTATGTATTATCCGATCCGATGTTGGTTCAAAAACCCATCAGAGTATTTCGATGTAATTCGAAGAACGCCATTTTGGTGAACGCTTTCAAGGAATTGCTACAAGTGCTTCAAGTGTGGCCCCAAGTGTAGCCCCCGCCTGCGCCGCTTTTCTCTTTTGGTGGCGTTGTTGTTGAACCTGAAATTGGAAACCGCGACGGGCGAATCCCAAACCAAAACCGACAAGAACCCGGCCCGGCCCGGGACAAAGCATCCGAAGACGGGCACGGCAGAAGAGCTTGGAATAAGCATTGCCGTTTCCTCCGCTTTGCAGGCCACTCGCTGGAATCTCGCTGGAAACTGGTCCCACGGCGATGTGGTGCTTCCCTCAACCAACCCGCCCCAAACCGCCCTCCGGGGCGGTGGACCGAGCTGCCCCCGAAAATTAACAACCCCCTGCGAGGGCCATCGTTCCCGCAAGTGGCTCGTCGCGCGGCGAAGGTGCTGATGATGCCGATGGCGGTGGACAGTTGATGGGACAGACCACAAGCGAAAACATCTTACGCTAGGTTATGGATGGTTGCGGACCGCGCAGCAGAGTGGTTCTCCCTTTTCGGGCCTTTCTTCCACTTGCGGAGGGCTGCTTGATGATGTGCTTGTGGTTTGTTGTTATGGCCGGCCGGTTCAGCCACTAAGGGCGCGACGGGACCTTTATCGTTTAACGTAACGTTCTCGATCAAGATTGATCGCATTCAGTTCGGACTTCGTAGTTATGCCGATTTCTTTTATTTCTTTGTGTTGATTAATAAACTATTGCTTACTCAGTTGTCGAGTTATTGACAAAAAGGAATGATAAAAAAACAATTGACCACCTTCCAGGTTTATTGGCCCCAGAGCAGTGAACTGTTTGAGGTGAACACATCCGCTCTCCGTAAACAATCTAATGATTTTGCAGGATTTTTTTCCGCCTGCCCATTGCCAGTGAGAGCATAAAACGCCCCTGCAGCACCGAGACCGAGCGGAGCCCGAACTTGATTCCATCAAATTACGTGATAGTATTTCGTAATAATTAAAATAGCACGAACGCAAAACCAGAACTCACGGGCCCCGGGGGTGACTGGCGGCCAGGGGGGCTGGTTTCCGTTTGATAAACGCCGGAACGCCGCGGCGGGCCTGAATTGGAAACGGTGGGAATTAAAGTACAAGCAGCATAGCTTCTGGTTTCCGAGGCCGCGCCGGCACCACGAAACGGGGAGCACTTATTCGATCGCCATAGGATCCGCCGAGCGAGCGAGAGAGCGAGAGGGGCACGACGAAACAAAAAACAACACGCACACTGCTCCGCTTAAACGTGAACATCCCGACCGGCCGGAAGATGACAGCGCGCGCGCGGAGAAAATGACTTCAAAAAGTAAGACGTGCGCACCGGGCGAAAAACGGTGCCCACCTCCCGCCAGTCCGCCCCATCCCGCCCCCTGGGGGTTGGGAAGAAAAAGGGGGCGAAAAAAACAAACACACAGAGAGAGAGAGAGAGAGCCCGGGTTGCCCCGATCGGCCGGGACCGGGAATCCATTATATAAAATTACACCAGTTTTAAACTGCGGTTCGGTGGGCGAGGGGACTGCGATAAGCCTACCCCCCGCCGTAAGCCCGGGCAAGTGACCGGGAGTGGCGGCAAAAACACGGGCACGGGCCACGGCGGTAGCGCGCATAAATAACACACCAAGAAGAAACACAACGGCGGGGCTCAATAATAGTTTCAAAACTCTCCGCAACATAGGGCGGGTTATGCTTTACGCAACAAAAACAACAACCAACCAAGCAACCTGTGAGGCTCTAGGCCTCACATCTCGGAGCGCATCTCGGGATCGCAAAAAAATCGCCGAAGCAGCCCAGGCCGACCGTTAAGATGAATTGAGCGAAATGATAAAACGTGAACGAGGGCCAAAGCGATAGAAAAAAATACGAAATCGATAAACGACGGAAGATAACACTGAACGAAAGCGACAGACAGAGTGTGCGAGAGAGAGAGAGAGAGAGAGTGAAAGATGTTGCAGATAGACCGGCGGATGTGGGCAAACAGTTGCTCCCGGGACAGAGCGCAAATACTTTTATCGCCAACAACACTAGAACAGTGGTCGCAAAAACGCTCGAATACATTTAAATTTGTTCACTTCCGGCGCGGACAGGAGCGTGTTTTGCGAAAAGCCCCAATTTTCACAGTGCGAACTCGAGCTGATTAAGGTTGAATTTTCTATTGTTTTATTAATTCATTTATTTATTTATTTCGTAATCAAAGTCAGTAGGGTGCGTAGCCGAAGTACTAGGTTGCTCATTAAGTCTTGCGGTTCGATACCAGAGGGCGCTGCTATTAGCCAATTTTTTTTATTTTGTTGGTACACTCTTCATATGAACGTAAGTGAAGTTTCATTTCAGTCGGTCACGTAATTTTACAATCAATTTAAAGTATTTTTACAACGGAAAACATCAAGTATTGTGCAGTGAATGAATTTTTAGTTTTGGAAGGTTTAAGGCAACGGAAATTTATGGACGAATAATGAAAGTGTAGATGGACTCTCGGCTTCAATAAGTACAGTAGAAAGATGGGTTGCTAAATTTAAACCAGTTTTGATGTGCCCGAGTCCTATATCCTACATTATTCAGCTGACAGCTAACTTTAATGTTTTATGAAAAATTAGTCACGACACCGGTCATTGCGTTTGTGAAGGCGAAGAATACTGCAAGCAAGAAGCAACACTTGAAATAGAGGCCAGCCTGCTTGTCTGGTCTAATTTGCCGCGTTTAATGTTGCCACCGGGGCCTCTTTACGGAACCCCGTTTCAATATCGAACAGTAATCTACAACGCGCACCACTTTTTGTTCTTTTACTGGCTTTTACTTCATTGCATTTTTTAATTTGCGTAGCACTAAGAGCAGAGGCACGGCGCGACCTCAACTGGCCGCGTGGTTTGCTGGCCCTCACCTGCGCACCGTGATCGCCGCTCAACCCCCAACGGCGGTGTTATTTTTGTATCATAATGTAACAGTTAATGATGGTGATTCTCCTCGGTGCTACTAGAATTGCTTCCCCTCCGGCGGTGAACAGCAAACAGAGAGCCCGGAACGAAGCCTGTCCGGCCATGCTGTGCCCGGGCACACCAAATTGTCAAATCGATCGCGCGAAAAGCCGGCTGCTCCACCGAGGAGCCAGCAAGAAAGACCGAGAGGGCCAGCAACACTTGCGGGAGATAACGGGAGGCTGGAGCCTACACACAACAAAAGGCGTACAAAATGATGATTGACGGTTGCCCGCGGTCGCCATTTGCTACCAAAATGCTTCCAACGGGGCAACCTGACAACCCCGGCTATGCACGGCTGTCAGATCGATCTAATGCGGGTCGTTAGACCGATCTCCGGCTCCTTTTTGCGCCTTGCTCTAGCGCTCCAGCTCTTCAGGGTTTTCGTAGGTTCCTCGCTGGCCCGTGCATTCCTGCACGCGGCCCGAACACACCTGACCAACACACCGAAGCTGGCGACGCCATCTTGCCACCCGGAGAAGGGTCCGTGGGTCCACGATCAACGAAAACTGGGACCAACAAAAACCGGCGGAGAACCTGGAAAACCCAATTCCCCGGGGGTACTTTATTCCTGCCCATTTTTTCGTTCCAATCTGACGTTCTTCGCGCGATCGTGGCCGCGGCCATCACAGGCCATTCCGCGGCCAGCCCACCCGTCATTTGCGGCTCCACTTTTCTTGTTCGGTCGTTTCGTTTCGTTTGTTGCCTTCGTCTCTGCTTCCCTGCTTTGCTGTTGCCTTTCGTTTCTTCGTACGTTTTGTTCCATTTTTCGGCCCCGAACGGCCGCCATCGTCTAACGCTGGTTGATGATTAGAGTGGGCTACAAATTTTTGGCCATTTTGTTTTCTTCCATCATCGTTCCGTCTTCCAAAGTGATGAGTGGCCATTCAACCTAGACGCCAATTTTCTATCAGTGATCTAAATTACATTCACAGTAAAATCACAGTGGGTTATTTCTGTCTTCATACTCTTTCCGGTAATAAATAGGTTCCGAAAAAAAAAATCTGACACTTATACAACAATCCTATTGGTACTGTGGGGCTACATGAGGTGTTCCGTAATGTTTTTGACATTAACGATTAATGCCAAACTGCTGCGCCTCTGTCAAAACGTTTACGCCTCACGCGAGCCGTAAACCCGAGCGTAATTATTTTTTTCATACGCTTTGCTTACAAACAGAGGATAATTTATGTTATTATTTGCTGTTATAGCAACAAAATCGGAAAAAAAAACAAATAAAAAAATTCAGAAATCAATTAATATCTCTTCGATTTCTATTTTCTTGGGCCAAAAACACGAACGTAAACACGTTTCACATTTCGTTTTTAATTTTTTGCTGCCACACGAAGCGTAAACGTTTTGACATTACAAATTAATTTTACGCTAGTTTTCACGCTTCGTGTAGCCGCCTAGGTAGAATTAGGAAATCACAATTTCTTGGAGCATCTTTCGTTAACTGTTCAATATGGTAATTGGTCGGCTCGGCTTCACTTCTACGCAGGTTTAAGTCTTTAGGAATGGAGTTTACAAATTAGAAAAAATGTGACTTTTCTCTAATGAAGGCAGAACCGATTTCAATTTCATCAATTATTCATTTGTTTAAGACATACGATGATGAGCTATTGGCGTTATCGAGAGAACTTTAAGCTAGACGCACTTTGAACAATAAACATCACTGACGTATAAGACTGCAAATAACAGGAAACCATAGCCAGCAACAATTAAATTATGTTACCAAAAATCAGGCGATCCCACTTACATTCCGAACGGCCCCGATTAGGTCGCGCTAGTCACGCATCCGGTCACTCTCGGGACGACATTCTACACAGAAAACCGGCACACCGAGGCCAAAACCTGCTCCGCGTGGTGGTGGTGTACCGGTTTGATTAGTAATTCAAACATACATTTCGATCATTGCCGCTGCCGCTCATAATTGCAGTTTCCGCTCCGCGATCCGCCCGATCCCGACGGACCGGATACGCCGGGTGATCGGCGCTAAGCCCTCGGCACGGCTCCAGCCCTATGGCCTACACAATGGGCACGGCTCTAGGACCGGCAAACAATCTACAATCTCGCCCCAGTCGCGAAAGGTACCCGGCCACACTTCCTGTGCGCGTTTTGCCAAAGCCTTAATTTAAGCAATCAATTGCGAACGGTTGCAGGAAATTTATTCTCTCCTCTCCACAGCACCGCTGAATTACGCCTGTCCGTCCGGGGGACCTCCGAGGCACGCCAAGCCGATCCTATCCCAAGGAACTTCGCGAGGCGCAAAAGAAACCACAATCACACACAGTCTGGGAGTTCAGCCCCAAAGTGCTCCCGAGAGAGCCGCAGCGCCGCGAGGAAAGCAGAAAATGGCGATGGGAAAAAGTGGACAAATAAAAAATGGCACTTGAATCTGCGGAACGAGAAGGAAGTTCGCGAGAGTGCACAAAAAGCGACGGCCTAAGGTCGAGTAATGTGCACCGTTCGGAGAGTGCCTCTGGCTGGCTGGCTGCCGGCCGAATCGACTGACCTACCATCATCACCCCCGGTGGACACAACGGTGGGGCAATCGGTATCGAATTGCGGTAGGCGCGACAGGAAACGGTTCAGCCGAGCGAACGGAAGCAGAAAAAGCTGACGATTGCGGCGCTCGGCTCGGCTCGTCTCCGCGGCAGCTTCCTGCGCCAACTTCCGCCGGGCGCGCGCCGACCGGTGTCTGAAAGGCTGATGACGTAGACAGATGTGCTTCTGGGTCGGTTAAGGAATTTTTTTATCAGAACGTCCCTAACGTGGAACCACGGACCCGCACTACGAAAGTAAGAAGAACTGTTTCAAGAACAGCGAGCATCACAATAAGTAAAACATTAAATAACGCAACACAAAACTCTTCGTTTGGAGTCGAGAAGCAGAGCCAAGAGATGACGCCGTAAACGGAACTAGTTCCAGTGCTTGAAAACATTAGAAGAAAGATTACTTCATTTCAAATGGAAAAGCGTTATACAAAAGTAGTTGGATTCCCTACCCATTATGACACTGATCACTGAAGTAAAGTAAGATACGAATTTGAGAAATTCAACAAATCTGTTTCTTTTATTCACATCTTTTCCTCCTTAATCTCAATCATTTTATGTGTTAGATAAATTGCCCATCACACTTACACTGCTGGTTGAAATTAATCTTTTGATTAATGGATAGTAATATTGTTTTCAGAAAGGCGAGCGGTTCATATTTAGTCTTGATCGATTAGCTATAACTGTGACAAATAGTAACAACGTTATCAGTGGCCACGTCTTCATCGTGAAGAATACTTAAAATACTAAGAATAACCTCTGTTACAAGAGCAGACCCCAATCATTTAAGTATTTGAAACGGTTCAAACCCAAGTTTTTTATGCCATTCCTTATAATACATTAAAGCATCGCAATACACTTGATCCGCAAGGGCGAAAAGAAAATCACATAAAATTGGCACGATACGTATTTTAATGCAAACGTGCATACCACAGATTAATGATGCCAAAACCGGTTAGTCCGACGCGATCGTCAACTTCGCTGCATACCGTCCGTAACGTCACAAAAGCAATAAAGTAGTCACGACGGAACACTACTCGGACCTAGTCGATCAGATGCGTATCGGCAATACATTACCATTAGCTTAAATCTGGTCAGAACCATTAGCCCACTGAGGCACGGTACATCGAGTTGCTTTGCGTTTCACTTCTTTTTACTGCACTGAGTTGCATTTTATATCCACTGCATTTTAACCTGTGCCGTAAACATTTGGACAGTTACGAGTGATCAACCATCACAAACCATAAGCCTATTTAACATCAAAAGAGTAGCATGGCGTAGTAGTATTAATGAATAAATTTAGTGAAATGTTGTACGGTGTGTCGCGCCAGTCGCCGGTGTGTGGGAATTTATCCGTCACCGTCCCACAATCCGCCCTGAAGGAAACGTTTCGAGAATTCGACTGGGAAACGAACCGTTTAACGAAGCTCAATTCCGCGCGTTCCCAGTGGCCGTCAGATCTTCCGCAGGCTTTCCAAGACACTCCGATTGCCTCCGATCGCCAACGGTACTTTCGATAGACTCGTTCAAAAGAACAGCCCCACCAGGGTAGGGTCTTAAATTCCGCAACAAGTACAACAAATTCAAGGGCGGCTTCTTTGGCGGCATGAGAACGGAAATCGGAAAGCCCGGCGCGTTCTCCGAAAACGGCTCCCGCGCAGCTATGTACCGTCTTCGATAAAGGAGGTTCAGCGCGATGTACCTAATCCCACCGCAACCTCGTGGCAATCTTAATTTACTGCGAATGACCGTTGGCTATGGCACTCTTGCGTTCCGTTAGGCCTTTGCGCAGTGGATGGAAAGATAATCAATAAAGTAAATGATTGCTTCATTCCCTCTACATAACCTATCAAAAGATTACTGTTTGACGCAAAACAATATTACGGGATGGTCGGAATCGAAAGGAACACGCCAAAGGGTTCCCATTTGGTACCTGCACGAAAAACACCTGTACAACATACATAATTACTCGGCTGTGTTTGGACGACCCAGCCAACCGTAAAGTGTCAACTAATCTTGATTCTTAACTTCCCGCATCGACATCGTCGAATCGATTTAATGCGATTTCTGCGACCGAAACGACGGGAGCCCTATGGGAAAAACCTAATCGATCCATCAATTATAAACGCGGGTCTCGTTTCCATCGTTGCGTGGCGCTCCACCTGTTGCTGATCGGCCGATAGCGGAAGGTATTGGGGGACATGCCGTGAAACCCATTGCTCATTATACACCTATTAGGGGTGCCGCCGCCATGCGCTACCCAAGGCGCGCCGAGATGACTGGTTAAGAATGCTGCCAACCTTCAAGGACCCCCGCGGATGCGAAAGAAACCGATTCGTTGGCCCAATTCTTGGGCTCCACTAATGATCGCTCACCTCACAACACCGGAACGGCCGGAGCCGAGCTGCTGATCGGAGGGCGCACGGAGCACCCAATGGAAGCCTTTTTTTGCATACCTACGTGGCAGTGTCATAAAATCTAACTACCAACCAGCCGCCGATGGCGGCGGCCGCCAACTAGTGGCGCCGGATAGTGACGCCGGGCTCAGGCGCGATGTGTTTAGTTTTTTGTTCCCCCATTTTCTGGTTATGGAAACCCTTCGCCAACTTCGGCCGCAGTCGTGGCGAGCGGTGGCTCTAGAACCGTCGAGGTAATTCGAGGAAGCAAAAACCGCCAGTAGCAGTAGTAACAGCAGCAGCAGCAGCAGCACCATGCGTACCGAGAGGGGTTGTTTTGAGCAGTACACTCCGCCACTGCGGCCATAATTACAGATTTTGCTAAACAATCGAACGAATCTCGGCAATCGGCGAGGCGGCGTGTCGACGAGCGAGCGCTGGCGGTAAAGCCGATTTGAACGTCAATTAATTTGAAAATATATAGTACACCGAGCATGTGTGTGACACCGATTGCGGGGGGTTCCGCGGCAGGATACCGCGGTGCGAATCAGTCAATAAGGCTGCAGGTGTGCTTTCATTATACAGTAGCATTCCAACGTCCGGGCGGTTCCAAAAGACTCACGTCACCTGGGCGATTAATTGCAAGGTCGCTGGCTGCTGAATCTGCGCTCCAAGGCTCCTGTCTCCAAGCATTATAGGTTTCGGGTGGCATTTTGCAGACACCAAGCCTCCTATGGTTGCTCATTTTTGCTGGCCAACTGGCTAACCAAACACATATTGTATTAGTTGAAGTTTCAAGTCCAACAAATCGGCCTTCGTAGGGAAACTAACCAGAAAGAAATGTGTGGACAAAACGAAATGCAATTTTCCCCTCAACATGCCTACGATTGCAGTGCCTCTCCCAAAGGATGTATTGAAACTCACAAAACATCTTACTTCTTCGTTATTCGGATTGCCATAATGTCGCCCTCAGTCTGTTACGTTTATTTCCAGGTTTCGAAACACATTTGGAGAAAAATGACATTTGTACTCTTTCGGCGAACGTGAAAAAGTGGTTATAAACTATAAAAAGATATTTTATAAGATTATAAAAGTCAAAAGTTGATTATAAATTATTTATGGCGGATCGCAATGGTGATTTTTTATCGACTGATAGCGCTTCATCATCGTCGCACTACATCGGGAGCGGAAGTTCTTTGTTAAAATAAAATTTGTTATTTGATAAATCCCCTTTCAATTACTTCCCTTCGTGGCTTAGGAAACTTTGCCTACCTTGAAGCTGAATCCGAAGCTTTCTGATCCGTGTAGATGTGATCCGAAAATTGGAATAAATTTTTCAGATTCAGGGTTTTTACTGATATGGTTTCAAACTACACATTATTTGCATCTTCTTAATTAAAAAGTGTACTACTTTCTTACCGAACCACCGTTCCAAACCACCGATTCAAATTCATCTAGATCAACGTACGCCGTCCTTTCACAGGGTTGAGCTGCCATTTTGCTCAGATTTTCCAAAACACCAACTGTCAAACGTCGTCGACGCGCGCAGTAGTATGCGTGTGTTTATCGGTTTTTTGATAGCATTTCTTGTGTAGCTACACGCAGCGTCGTTCAGCGCCGGCGGTTCACCGCGCATGTGTTGGTGAAAGCGTACTGGGCCGCGGAAAACGCGATCCTGTTTCTGTCCGAACCGTCTCAGATCGCAGCTTCCTTTCCGAGCAGTGTGCTTTGGTGTGGCTCATTACTTTCGCACCACCTACTTTTCCCCGAGAAACGTGCGATAATCGTAACTCACCGTCGTGTGGCCGCTTGTAGTAGTTGTATCGCACGCCAAGCAAAACACGAGGCACGGATTCCGCGCGGAAGTCGGTAGTCTAGATACGACGCACTTCCAGTGTAAACGAAGCGCTTCTGCTTGCGGACCACCGACAGCACCACGCGAAGTTGATTCTTAGCTCTTGGAAAGATAAATTACTCGAAACAAACATGTCTCTCAACCCGACGACGGATGACCTACGGGCCGAGATTCGGGGTAAGTTTTGTGTGCGGTCCCCGTGATGGTGGTAACCAAGCGCCCTACTCCAAAGGGTCCATCTTGTTTCGCTGAAAAAATGCCCTTCAACGCTCTGCTTTTTTTTCGCAGCCATTCTGAAAGATGCAAATCTGGAGGAAACGGCCGTCAAGAAGGTGCGCCTGCAGCTGGAGCAGAACCTAAGCTGCGATCTGTCCTCGCGGAAGAAAGAAGTTGACAATCTTGTCATGCAGTACGTTAACTCGCAGGCGTCCTCAAATAGTGAGGGTGAAGAAGAAGGCGAAGATGGTGATTACGCAGACAACGGGGGCAAAAAGGGGCCCAAGAAGGCGGCCGGCAGAAAGAGCAAACCCAGCAAAAGCAGTGACTACGAAGTGGACGAGGATGAGGATGAAGGGGAGGAGGAAGATGAAGACGATGACGACGAAGACTACTCAGAGGACGAGAAGCCAAAGGGTGGTCGGAAGAGTGGCACTGGTAAGCGTGGTACGCCTGGCAAGCGTGGTCCTGCGCCGAAAAAGAAGAAGCGAACCTCGGATAGCGAAGAATCGGGTTCGGGTGAGGACGAGGAGGAACAGGGTAGTGACGAAGACTACAGTCCTCAGAAGGGGGCAAAGGGAGCCAAAGGGGCCAAGGGAAAGAAGCGCAAGGATAACTCGGATTCCGATTCCGACGAGGACTGGAAGCAAGCGAAGAAACCGAAAGCTAAAGGCAAAGCTGCCCCTGCGGGAGGAGCCAAGAAGAGCCGTACTGGCTTTACTCGTCCGTACACACTGTCTGCCGATCTGGCGGCACTTTGCGGGGCCGAATCGTTACCGCGCCACGAGGTGGTGAAGAAGATTTGGACCATCATCAAAGAACGCAACCTGTACGATCCGAAGAACAAACAGTTTGCTATCTGTGACGCTCAGCTGCAGAAAGTAATCGGCGTCAAACGGTTCCGCACGTTCGGAATGCTCAAATATTTAAAGCCGCACTTTAAGGACTAGAGCAGCGCGACTACCTTGAAGGAGCGGAAAGTAACGATAACATTAATATTATTGTGTAAAGCATCGGCAGCGCGTGGAACCACGGAGCCCCATTTTTTTCAATTTCTTTCCTTGATTATATTCTTCGAACGCAGCTCGGAATCGGATGCAGGGCCGGTTTTTAACGTCGCGACGAGCAGCATACTCTGCAAATTATGTTAGTCAATAGGCAATAGTCAACGCGATCAACGGCGCGGAGAATTTCGCATAAATCTCTATCATTCAAACCGCCCACCAGCGTGATAATATTCTCAAATGTGAACAAATCGATTAATGATACAATTGTATGAGCAATTAACCAACGGTGTGCACACGTGGCGTGGGACGACATCGGAGGAATTCGCTGCTTCGTAAACGAACTGAATGCATATTAATGCATCTCTTTCATTGCCCGAAATAGATTTTACAGCAAGTATAACGAAGGTGGCCATCTGGCAGCACCGACGGAGATGGAACTCAAAAATAATCACAAAACACAACAACCGAATAGCCAAATTGGATTGAAAAACGTGTGAAAAGCGACGAACGCGGTGCAATTCAATGATGAGTACACATAAAACTACACAACTTTTACGCTAAATAAAGTAAACAAAAGAAAGTATTTTCATTCGAAATTAAATGATCGACAATATGTTCGTTTCTTTGTTCTTTGCATCTTCGTTTCATTATTACTTGAGATTGGTCCGTATTATTTTGTTAAATTGACTCAGTCGACTGAACCGACTCCAAGTTTGTCAAACAACGGCAACGACAAACAGGCAATGGCTGGTCCGCAAGGAATGCTGACGAGACCGTATGAAATCCATAACGTTATAAGACATGCATACATCTCAAAACAATACAATATTCATCAGCAAAAGCTCATGTAAGGCATGTGAGTGTTTAATAACAAAATATAGAACACTATGGCATGGACACAAGTGTTAGCCGGCAGCGATCCTCTTTCCAATATCAGTGTCCTCTGGGTAGATGTTCTACCGGCTGTCCAGTTTCATCGAAGGCTAGAATAAAATATGGGAACACATTATTTTTATTTAACACCCTTCAGCCACATTTCTCATACCTTTTTCTGGAAGCCAAACATTGACAGCCTACTTTGGGTTAATCCTCGGGTTCCAACCTCAGCTTGTCTACCGTTGGCTTTGAACAATCCCGGTTTACGACAACCGGATTGAGGTTTAGGTTTCTTTTCAATCGTTGGGCCCTCATCCTTCGATTGGTGCTTACAAGTGGTGGAACCATTTATATGCGTATTTTGTACGTGTTCAGCCTTCACTGTTTCTCGAAATGCATCGTTGCCAACTGTGCGTGTTTCGGGCTCGTTTATTTCATCATCATCTAGTGCAATTGCTAGATCGTCAGTCTCTTTGCCGGTTACATTTTCCTTCTTTTGATCAATTTTCTTTGTTGGCTGGCGTTCGAATAACGCTAAGCGTACAAGCTTCGCTTTTGGTTCAGGACTGATCGGAGGATCTGTCACGAGATCGCTCGCTTTGCCAGTGGCGTCGCCATTTTCTTTCTGCGATGAGCTCATTCCACTTTCGCTTTCTGTGGCCGTAGAAAGATCCTCTGTTTCACTGCCTACTGTCGGGACGAGCGCACCGGCAGCCCCTGCTGTTCCCACCTCCTTCTTACAGTCCTCCCGTGAGCGTTTCTCGGGAGTGCGATCTCCGCGGTCTACCAAGAGTGCTTCCGGTGAGCGAAGGTACATTTCCGCTACTTTCAGCTGCTGGCTGCGACGTTTATCCTTAATCTTCCGTGCAATGGCCGATGGAGACTCATCCGATGCTGATTCCAAATCTCCATCCCCCTTGCTACTATTATCCCTATCTGGGGTTGTTGTTATTTGGGTGCAGAAAAATCTGCTGATCACCTTCTGTCGTCCCGCCGTTCCGGAACTGCATGTAGCCGTTGCATTTGTTCGCTTGAAACGACTTAATCGCGTGGTGTTACTGCTACTCACGGTGGTAGAGATTACCTGCTGGCTAGCCTGAGGCTGTTGCTTTGTAGAATATTCAATTCGCTTCACAGGGCTAATATTTTGTAGGAGCGATCGATTTTCGGGTGTTAGCTTGGTTGGTGAAAGGAGCGCATTCGGTGATTTCAGACACGGAATTGGCCCGCGGGTAGCCACAAAGAACGGGTTCCGAGAATGCCTTGTTGATGTGCCGGGTTGCTCTAGAAGCGTCATCGTTTCAAGCACATTCACATCTTCGTACTCGATTGCAACCGATCGAATGGACGGTTGCTGGGGTGTTTCGGCCTGGCAGAGCCGTTTCAAGGGTGGTGGTCTGGGGGAATCAATACCATATGCATGCAACACATCATCAATGCTGTCTCTAGTGCCTTGCTGCTCGAAATCCGCATTCATCGGGGGCCGCTTAACGAACGAAGCCTTTGCGAGCTGGCTCTCGCCTATGGGACAACCTACATCCGATAGATCTTCGCCACGATCGGTTTTCCAAATGCTTGGTTGTCGGGTTCGTTTAGCGCTGCCTGACTCTCTTGACGCACTACTTCCATCATTGTACCCTATGTCCGGATGCCAAGCGTCGAGGGTGCGCAGTGTAAAAGGATCCAAGTTGCCCAGCGCCAAACTGAAGGCGGTTTTTTCGTCCAAAAAGACTCCAGCATCCAGCAGACACTCCTCCGGTGTGCCTTGTTCCGCCGGATCGTTTAAACGCGTTTGTCTGCGTTCGACCGGATCGTAGACCACCATGTGCTTGAAGGTAGCTTCCGCCCGCAGAAACTGCTCCTTATAATCCTCACTCACCACCACCTGACGCATGTTGAGGTACGCCGGTATTTTAGCCAACGCGCGGCGTACGTCGGGATCTTCAGTCTTCAACACAAAACGGCACGCCTTGGCTAGCCCAATGCCAGGCAGGGAATCCAAGTAGTCACACCCGGACAGAATGCACATTTGACGGAACTTGCTGAATTCATAGCGATCTTCGCGACAGCCCATCGCCAAGTGCAGCTTACTGGATTCAACTAACCGCCCGTTGCCAGTCAGGTCCAGCTTGAAAATGATCCGATTGCAGCCAAACAGCACGAGGTCGGAATCCTCCGTGATAACGTACTGGGCGATATCACGGATATTTAGGTACGCCAGCTGAGCGTCTGCTTCGTACGGCGCGACCACACAATCCACATGGCGCTTCCGACACTCGCGAATCAGTTGTAGCGCCATCTCATGCGTGATATCTACGCACCGCCGAAGAAACTTCCTCGCTTCGTCGATACGCCCCAAGCGCAGCAGCTCTGCGCCACGTTTGCGGGCATTTTCTCTCCCTTCACGCCGCTTCGCCTCTGTAGCCGCTTTCGCCGGTAAATGTCGGCCATCGAACACTAGAATCGGCTTGATCCCGTACGATACCAGCAGCTGCACGTACTTGAGACAGTATTGGATGTGAGCATCGGTTTTTTCGCCCCGTGCCAGGCGCTCGGCACAACCGAAAGCGCCACGATGAAGCCAGCAGTAACTATCGATTGCAACGCACTTTCCACGCAAATCGCGCAGGTGACACGGGCTGCTGGCTTTCTCGAGGAATGGCAACAAACCAGTTATTCCCATCTCTCACCGGAAGAACTTTCTCTGCACCCGTTCTATGCTTCGTTTTGTTTTCACGGATTCATTGCATCCACGACCGTCACCTTTTCGCGCCAATTAACACTTCCCAAACGTCAAAAAGCAGGCTGCGTTCGACCCATGTAAACAAAACAGTGGTTGCGTCCTTTGATGCTTTTACATACCAAGAAAATTTGTAGGAGTTTGAGCATAACACGTCGTTCGGGTGGTTCGGGTTCGGGTGGTCCATAATTACAACATAATCGCAGGCAACACAACAAACGTGAGATAAAATTCGTATATTTTTACCAATATTTTTGACTCCACAACTTTTGATTACTGCTGGACTCCATCTAACAGTCGACGTAGACCAACTAACGTAGACCAGAAAGGATCGTAATAACGATGTTTCTCGTAATAACGAACTTTATGCTTAATCGTGAGAAAGGCCTGCTATGCTTCTAGTTGGTGTGTATGGGATATTGCTTTTCCGTTGTATTACAGCTTCTTCGACAAACTGTCCGCCAGCTGGGAGACCTGCCGTTGCTTGCGCTTTGATTTCTTGCGCTTACTGCTCGCCGTACGATTGGCGACTCGTTTCACCTCACACTTGTGCCGCTCCTTCAGTTCCTGCCCGATTGCCAAACATTCATCTTCGGTTGGTTTGATAATATTTATCCTTGGCACGGTGGCACGCATCTTCTTACGGTACCGGCTCTGTTCAGCATTCACTCGATCTACTACATCCTCCTCGTCTTCATCGCTCGAGTCGGAGCGTAGCAAAAGCTTTGGTTTGATCACTGGCACCATGGGAACTTCATGTGGAACGGAGGACTTTAGCAGACGATTATTCTGCTTGGCATCAGGCCGATAATCTTTACGATATCTGGCCGCCGGATCCGCCATTGTTGTATCGGCGTCGTTTACATCGGTCCCGGATTTTCGTTTTACTTTCTTGCTTCTGTCCTTCTTCTTGATCACTACTGAGCTGTGGTCCAGTTTACGTATTTTTCCCCCCAATCGATCCAGCTCGTCTTCCATCGTTGGTTGCTTTTGAGACGTAGTTTTTGATTTCTTTTTAGCCTTCGACATTGGCGCCGCGACCGCCTGCTGTAGCCTCTCATCTACGGCACCACCATCCTCCTCGGGTAACTCGGCAAACATGGATATCACACCATCGGCCAGTTCCTGGTCCATTTGCTCGTGATTTTTTCTTTTCTTGCGATTCTTCGCCACCACATAGTCCGCGTGATGCACCATATCTTTCACTTCATCGTCGCCTTCGTGTACCGTTCCATTTACAGCTCCCGAACCACCGTCGCCACGCTCAATCCATCGTTGCTCGTTACGTTTCTGTTTCTTTGATTTTTTGCGCCCGTTTTTAGACTGCTGAATCTGCCAGTCGTTCGATCGAATCACAGTCTCAAAAGATTTACTCTCCAGCTGCTGCAGAAGCCTAGTGTTCTGCTCGTCGATGCGCGCCAGCTTCCCACTCAGCCTTAACCCGTGACGAGCTCCCCTGCGGAAAGATCACCGTATTATTGTTCCATGTTCGCCGTGATAGGTTCGTATCACGAACCCCAACGCACCACTCACTTGTGTGCCGTTCGGCCACCGCAGGCAGCAAACAATTCCTCGTCAGTCAGCGTTTTTACCGGAGCCAGCTCGATATCCTCCGTGCTGATATGGTTAGCGACCGCTTCTTCCCGTTCCGTACCGCCCAGCAGTGTGGAAGCTTTGAGAAAATTCGTACCATAGCGTGACGACGCACCAGCGGTCTGTGCCTTTTTCTTTAGTTTTTGCACCGAGTAGCCCTTGGTCGAAATTTCAACAGCATCCACGTCCAGCTGGCGGAGCTGTATTGCCGATTCGTGCGGTTGCGGTGTTATCCCTGCCGAGCCCTGCTTGTTCACGGCGATGTTGCCGGCTGCATCGTTGTATACCCGCTCCCACCAGTTGTTGGTCAGGTCTTGGGCGGGATTAGCACCGAAACCGGCATTGTTGAACTTGAGGCTCGCTTTGATCGGTGCGGTGATACCGTTGGTATTCTTTCCCAAAGCATCGCCTGTAAATAGCAACTCTCGGAATTAGCTTTGAAACTAAAGCATGTCAGCACCACTTCTGTGGGAATTCTGACCGAAAATATTACCTTCTTTCCAGCCGTATTTCTGCAGGACTTTCTTAGCAAAGTCCATATCCTACAAGGAAAAGAACGCGTGTTCGCGTGTTTTGCTTTGTTCAAAGCACAGAACAGAACTGTCAGATACGAGCAAAAAGAGCGAAATGTTGACAGCACGAATACGTATGCTGCATGGGCTGCAAAACGGTTTGAATTTAGTTAGTTATGAAAAACCAATCTTGTTGAATAGCTTTAACCCGGATCCACGCGGAATAGTAACAAATCGACTGAGCAATCCAATTGAATCCGCTTAAGCCAATCCGAATCTCAACAATGGTGAATCCATTGCGTCAATTATGTTTAGGAACGAGGGTAAAAAGAGTTTTACTGGTAATGCGGTATAAACATGCGCTGCAAAACACGCAACGGAATGGCACCATTTTTGGCACACGAATAATAAAACAACGTACTTCTTTGCATAGCATATTTTTATTAATTTCATTGCTTTGCTTTGAACCCTAAGAACAAATATGGAAATTTAGGTTCCGCTTGTACTAATGTCACGTTGCAATAAGCTTGTATAAAC
Organism: Anopheles bellator; assembly: GCF_943735745.2. Lineage (NCBI taxonomy): Eukaryota > Metazoa > Arthropoda > Insecta > Diptera > Culicidae > Anopheles > Anopheles bellator. The sequence continues at coordinate 36,782,727 of NC_071286.1, forward strand.
CGCCAATGGAACCGCCGCTTTCTTTTATACGTATGCGCAATAATATATGTCATTTTCCCCATTAAAACCTACACAAACGTCTGGTTACTAGTAAATTAGAAAACACGCTCCCCTTTCGACAATTTCGATAAATCCGGAGTCTTAACGCTAATCAAATTACCCCCGGTCACAGTGTGTTCAAAAAGTTGCACCAAAACTGATTGCAATAGATATCCATATGTGCTTTACCTATTTTCAACACATTATAATGTGACTATATGATTTAACCATATGTTTGCACTAAACAAATAATTAACTTTATATTCCACACCACTCGTGGCTCATGTCAGAATGTAACTGATACAGATTATAATTTCCCCTATCGACATCGTAAAACATAACAACAGAAATTGCACTTTGCTTTGCCACAATGAAAGGCAAATTAATTACACTTGAAAAACGAAAACAATACATAAAATAGGTCATCTCGACTGTTGCAGTTCTCAGACTTGACCAGTTTTGCTAAGCAACATACGGTTGACAAGCGGTTCGTTCGTCTGGCTTACATTTTGAGGGCTAATATAGAATTGATTGCCTTATGATGCCTCACGGTGAGGGCTAACAAGTTTCTAGATTTGCATTTTTCCACTCAGCGGAACCCGTGTACCGTCCCGCCACCATCGTTTCGCAACATGAGTATATAAAGCAAAACAGTACGAAGGAACCTAAGACCCGGAACCGTAACAAAAAAGAAACAAAAACCTAGACGCATGCCAAAACTGTTAACGTTTCACAACCTCGCACGGCCAACGCTACACGCTGTCACTATTTTTCTTATAGCTTCTTTCTCTGCGCCCAACGGGCAACACGGTGAACGACCAAAGGCCAAAGTATGATAAATGCCAACGTAGCTGGGGACACATCGGTAAACGGCCACCAAGTAGGACCAACTTGTCGGGAACGTAGAGAGACGGCGGTTGCGGTGGAAGCACTCAGTTTTACTAACTGCTGTTGCTGCTGTTCCCGCAAAGCATCCAGCGACTGTTCGATCGTACTGACCCGACCCATTACACGCTGCAGATTAACGTTGAGCTGTTCGACGGTTCGAGCAATCTGCAGCGAAACATCACCATTTTGCAGGCCTCCATTGGCCGGAAAGTGCAACGAATTTTCACTCGCTCGAAACGAATGATCATGGGGCGTTCGGCTGTGGTAGGAGTGGCCATGATTTACAGCCTCAATCGGACGGAACACAGCAGACACCGTGGCGCTCTCAAACTCATCATCAAGCGTGTCAATATATTCATCGTCGCTGAGCTCTGATGGGCCCGAACTACTGGTACCGTTAGTCACCGATAGTGACGAATTCACACCGTCGCCATTCCATTGATGATGGTGGTTGTGATCCTGATGATTATGATGCTGTTGCTGATTGTGTTGCGGAGCGTAACCATTGATGGCGGTTGGTTTGTGGACGTGACCATTCACTAACGTCGCTGTTGGAGGCTGGGATGAGACCGGCATCGGTGGTGGTGACGGTGTGGCTGGCGAGAGTCGTCCGACGGGACTGGCTTCACGGGAGGCCAATGGCGAATTGGGCCTGGAACGGGCTTTCTTTATAGCTTCCGGAGCCACCATTTCCAGATCGTTGATGTTCACATTGTCCAGATCGCTCATGTTGTACTCCATGAAGTTGGCCACATTGTCGGTGTAGGACATGGTTTCTACAATCTGAACAAACGGTATTACACGAGATTCGGAGCCAAAATAAACAAACACAAAGTTACCTTTTTCAGCTCATCCACATACTTCTGCATGGCCACTTCCTTGGGCATTTCGCCCAACCGGTTCCACGCTTCCCATTTTGCGCTGCAAGAAAGAGAAGTGGAACATTTATTGCCTACGCCTCTCTCTCTATCTCTCTATGGCCGGCTTTAGTCTCAAACGGTGTTGCCAATGCCTAATGCCCGCTTACCGGTTCACTACATCCCAGAAAGCTGGTTTACGTTCGCAGCATTTTCCCTGCTTGGCCTGCTTAAAATAGGAATAAAATCGTAGCAGCATATCATTGCTTGGTTGATACGGTCCTGCAGATGAAACATAGAGGAGAAAGTAATAAACATTAAATCATTAGCGAGCGGTATCGTAGGGTGCATAATATTGTTTTCTTGTTTTAGAAAGTTAAATACCGATCAGTGATACCTTTCCATAACGATTATCTCACACCCCGTTACTGTTAGATCAAGGGCAAGGATCTCCCATTTTCTCAGTACATTGAACTGAAGTGGAAAGGAAACTTTAATTACGCACCAATAGCGCATCTTTTAGATTGTTTTGCCCTTTACCACATTATGCGTTTGCGCCATCCGCTCGTGCTGCACACAATTTGCCGTGAACCGTCGGTGCAAGATCATACGGCGTCTCGGTGATCACCGTAGATCCCGATTTCTTTTTTGTAAGACATACGTTCGACCTTGTGGCCGGTTTCGGAGACTACGAAGCGCGAAAGACGCGCTCGGATGTGGAGTTCCCAGGTGCCCCCCGAACAACAACATAAGCAGTTGGCACTCCGTGTGGCTTCATTCGAGTCAAAGCGAACTGGCAAGTCACCGGCCAACCTTTGCGGCCACTTACTTTCCGTGTGAAGCACCCCATCGGCACATGAAGGTCGCAGCAGGCAATTTCGTGTTTAATAACGCTGAGAACGTGTGCTCGTTGTATTACTCTTATTCCTCACAAAAATCGCTAACGGTCAGGCAGGACAGAAAAAAACCGGCGTGAGAGAGAGGCAAAGCCAACTAGAAAGGGGACTTTTTGCCTATTGCTGAAATTTGGCGAGTATTGGCACAATGCTTTATTTGCGCACCAATTGATCCGAGAGGGATATGGCCCTCGGCGAATCTATTGCGCAAAGATCGGCGACGAGTGCCGGTTTGCGCAAGTGAACACAGCGTTCCATTTCGGACTCTAATAACGTACTCAAATGTCTGAGCTGATTCAACCAGATAATGTAACGACCATGAAGAAATGTGCCCATGTTGATCGTATTTGAACCGTGTACACGTCAATTAATACCAAATGTATCAAAAGTTGTGAGAAGGTGTATGTGAAGGAGTCTACCATCCAACTGGATAGATGCAATTATATATTTTTTTTTATAAATATTTACTCCCTTCTATCAAGGGGTGAAAGAGGGGGTCAAATTTCAATCGCGAGTACTACAATCTTTGATTTGATGTATGGCGCGCCACTTTTGTGGCACAGTGGAGACCCTCGTGTGTGAAAATGATTCAAACGATGCAGCTGGGCACATGATTCCACCGCGTAATAAAAGTGGAGGTGTACTGCAATTATCGCTGTATTGACTATGCCGTTCGATAAGTGTAATTAAATAAGCAGTATGTGGAAAAAAATATTCCAGTGAGAGCAACTTCATTGTTCTTTTTTTGTGTTTGCTAAAATAAATAGCCAACTGATTTGATGAAGTCCGAAGACCGGCGGCCATGGGATACAGGTTTTTCTAGATGCAATCTTATCCGTTGTTTTGAACGAAACGGCATACATTAATCTTATCAAAGAAGTATGATGCAGTAAAAACAGAATACTTCTTGTTTGTTGTTGTTACTTAATCTCCATCGGGGTTTTCGAAGCGCTTGCTGATACGTTAGATAAGGATGGAAGGCGTACTGAACTTACCATTTTTTGGCAGGCCACGGATAACGTTGACGGCAGCGTTAAACCGTTCTTCGATCGACATTTCTGTTGGTGGCGGTTACGTAGGAAGTACGATCAGAGGTTCGACTCTCTCCGTATCAGACAAGGCCCGTGTGTTTCCGACGAACGCAGACGAAGAATTACGTAAATTGAATAATCTGCGATCCTTGGAGATTTACGAAACTCTTCGATGAAAGGAGGTCGATCCTATCAGGAAACCCGAGGAGCCGAGGAACAGAGGAACGCACGTGTTCCGTAACAAAAAACAATACGATCAACAGAACAATCAACACTATGCGTAGCACCAATTTTGCCCACACTTGCTTTCATTTTCTACCACAGTGCCAATTCATTGGCATTTCTATCTTGTCTCACTGCCCTTCCGCTTTGTTCCGCTTTCTTCCAACAAATAACTATACGCAATATGCTGTAACGCTCTCTCGTTCACCCTGTCGCTCCCGTCGCTTGCTGTCTTCCTTGCTCACGCACCCAGATGGTTAAGTTACAACATCAACGATTGGGTATGAATTACTTTTTCCTTAGTAACCCTGGGTTGTCCCCTTCGCCCGAGAGTCAGTCGCCGATTACTAGTACTTTTCGTCGAAGCAATTTCTTCACCGTTCGCGTCTTTAATATTCGAAACGAGTGCGCCAAGTTCACCACGGTCACGGTGGATTTGCGAAACGCACCGTCACAAAACTGCAAATGTGCGCTCTATATCGAACAATCGTGCACCATTGCTGGACGACTACGAATCCATGCCACTTATTTACAAAACAGAGGGCGAAGGCTGCACTTTGGCCTCGTAAACATTACTTATTTACCGACCAGTGAGTACCAGCGCGCTGTTCTCGCACACAACAATTAAATACCGTCTTCATTAGATTGTCACCCGAGGACCTACACGCACAACACAGCAAAACACTTCACTAGATTGGACAAACGGTGACTTTGCTAGGACGGTACTAACATTTCCGGTGCTAACTTTTTCTTCTCTCTTGTGTTGGGTGGGCCGGTTAGCAAACCAGCTGCCTTCTTAACAGGTTTGTTCCCCAATCATGCGCCGAAAGTTCACCGTTTTCGTTGTGCTGCTTCGTCAGCATCCACTTCGCATTGCGGTTTCTACGGGGACGGGAATCGGTTGCGTGCACTCGCAGCTGGCCTGACAAATCCAAACAAGTCCCCGAAAATCACTATGTTCCGATGAGCCTGCTTTAACATCGCCACGATCCAAGTTACGAAAAGAGTTCACTCGCCAGCCGCAAATAACATCGCTGAATCTAATTTCCTAACTGACTTTGAACTTTCGAACCTGACTTTGGTGTTGGTTTGGTAAGTGTTGTCCTAGTGAAAAAGGTACATCAATCGGATCGAGCAGCATCAAAAGGCGAGTACTTTGATCAAATTCATCTGCATTTGAATTTTCCAATTTTAATATTTAAATGTGGGCTTGCCGGAAAGCAGCACTTTCGCAGCCATTTCTGTTCGGTTTCGGCAACTCTATTTTTATTCTAGTTTTATCCAATCAAACTTCCTGGCGCTAGACCGGCCGTCCCCGGTGTCATGTTTGGAGTCGGAAAGTAAACGTTACTGTTGAGATGCTCCTTCAGGTACTCGCCACCACATTCCTCGTATTCCTCGCGGGTGATCAACGAATGCCGAAAGGTTTCGGTTAGACAAAACTTGCTCGCTCCACTCCATCCGTCCAGTAGCGGATCACGAGCGAAAACGACCTCGAACCGCGCTTGAAATGGCAGCATTTCGCGCAGTTCACGCTCCAGGCGCTCCTTAAGGCCACGAATGTTCGCGCACCCTCCTGTGAGAAACACATTTTCTACCAGATCATTTCTTCGTTCGGGCGGAAACAGCTTCAACACGAAGTCGACCGTTTCTGCCAGACCCGCCTCGAAGCTTCCGATGATGCTTGGCTGAAATAGTACCTCCGGAGCCCGAATGCACTCGACACCGAGATGAATTTGGTATAGTTCAGCAGCGCTGCCGGCCATCAGCAGTGGGTCTTCGAAGGTTGCATTTGCATCGTACTGCTTTAGAATGATTTCGCACTCCAGCAGCCGTTCGTTCTCCTGCTCGATATCACTGTCATCCTCGCGACTGATCTGCTTATAGACGTCCCAATCCTCGTCACGCATTCCAAAATCGTCACTTCCCTTCTCTTTGCGCGCAAGTTGCGAAATGATGCGCATTCTTTCCTGTGCTGCTGCCGTGCGCCGCTTGGCCAGATCCTGTTTTCGCTGCTTGCGGGCGTTACGCTTTTCGAGGATCGTTTCCCTTTTGCGACGCGTTTCTTCCACCCACTCATCAATCGTCATACTGGATGGTGGTTGCAACAGCTTTTCGGCATCCGGTTGTGGCTGAGAGCCACCCGCCATCGGTGTATTAATCTTAAGCCGGGCTTTATCAATACGCGACATAACCGCACCGATTGCACGCTTCAGTTCGCTCAAATCTTTCAAGCTGTGCTCAGCAAGTCCATCGCGGACATCATCCCCGTCCTCGGCTGCCTCTTCAAGCTGCTGTAGCTGCGCCAGCAGTTCCTCATCCTGTGCTAACTTTTCCTCACGGCGACGGGCGTTAATCTCTGCCAGGCGCCTGGAAAGTTCCTTTTTCTTTTCCACCTTCTGCTCAGTCGTTAGCGCCGGCGTGGCTACAGTCTGGTTGTAAGGGAGTTGAATTTTCTTCACATTCTGCTCGTAATACTCCACGTTGGCCCAGTTTCTTAGTTCTTCCATGTAATCGTACGCAAACTCGCCGTATCGGTGCAGCAGCATCTCGGAGCGACTTAACGTGATGGCGTTCATGTGAAACGTGTACTTTAACTGCAAACAGCGATGCAGGAACGAGATCATATGCGAACCACCAATGTTGACACGCCGTATATTCTCAACCACCATCCGGCCGTCCATTATCGGAACAACGTGCGTAGTGTGATACCCGGTGGCGATGATCAGCCCATGTTTTGCCCCCTGATTTACGTTGTAGCTGAATAAGCAATCTACCCCATACGCCAGACCTGGAATGGCATAGCACTCGAACAACAGCTCCGACATCAAACTGCGGCAATAGTTGGGATTGAACAAACACTCCGTCATCATGACCCGGTGCTGCACGGCGTTTTCTGAGCTAATGCCGAGCTTCGTGAAGATGTAGTCCAGTATCTGTTCTTGCACGTTGTAATGCGTAACGACGTTTCGATCGAACTGCGTGCGTAGTTGCAAACGCATGGCTTCGATGTTAACAATATCGTTTCCTATCTGCGTAACTGGAACAAGGGTTGTCTCGACGTCTTTCTTGTTGCGATCTTTGCGCGGTTTCGCGAGCAGATTACGGAAAGTCAGTGCCGGCCGGTCCTTCAACATCCACCCGGCACGGCAGTTGTAGGACCCATTATCGATCACGATTACAGCTTCGCGGCCAACCGAAGGATCCGGGTAGAGTTGCACAACGTCGGGTGTGATTTTAAGATCCTCGATCGGTAAAATGTCCATCGTCTCGCTCGTGAGTTGACACAGTTTACAGTTTTAGTATTTTACGCCTAAAAATGAGCTTGTAAACAAATGATGTTTTGTTGTGTTTTCCTAGCCGGGTTTGACGTTTGCACTGAATAATTCATTTACAGTATGTATCAAAAGTTCATTACGTCAAAAATGTAAATAGTGTTCCGTTCTCCGCGTTGACGTTTGCTGAGCTCATTCTGCTGCAAATTTATATATATATTTTTAGTTGCATTTGTTATCGGTCTGCCCACCGTCCAATTCGTTGATGTGTTTGTTGTGCTGACGAAGTGCATTTGCGTGTCGGGGCGAAGACGTTTCGACGGATTTTGTAGATAGCAGCGGATCTTGCGGAGTGCTTAGCTTCCGACTGAAACAGGCTGTGAAAATACCAATCTCGGCTTGCATACGTTTTATACTATCGAATTTAAGCGTTTCCGATCGTGATTGTTCTTATTAGTTTCGCGGTAGTTATCGTGGTTAGGCAAAGGGCGGCCGAAAAATCAAAGAATATCACCACTCGTTAAGGCCCCAGGGAAGTGCGATTACACAGGGCGGAAGTGAACGATTCACACTCGCAGCACCCTAAACTCGACAAATATGATGGTAAGTGGTTTGTGGCTGTGATGGACACCCCTGATCTGTTCCGGCTGCTAGTGTGGTGTCCACTGATAAGAGAACAATGTCTGTGAGGCCAGCTAACGGAAGGCGTTACTCATCGATGACGAATTTTGTTTTCATTGCGATATTTGTATCCGCTACAGGACGGAATTGAAGAGAACGGTTCGCCACGGTCACCGATGAGCCCGGTAACGGTACCCGGTGGTGGGCCAGAAACGACCCAATCGCGCCAATCGTCTGTCGACGGCGTTCCACCAACTGGTGGTTCGGTAGCCGCTCTGCCGGAAAACTCTCTTCTGGTGAGTCATTCACTTCTGGGTGCGCGCGAGTTGTGTCGTACGTTCCATTCACGCGCCCATCCAAGGAAACCATGAACTTTCATTGACACTGTTTTCTCTTCCTCCGTGTCTCACACCCTTGACCGCCAACTATCGAAGGTTGACATATCCGATGCGCTGAGTGAGAAGGAGCGTGTCAAGTTTACCGTCCACACGCGGACCAATCTGGTCGGATTCGACAAGACCGATTTTCTCGTCGTTCGACAGCATGAAGAGTTTGTGTGGCTGCACGAGCGGTTCGAAGAGAATGAAGAATACGCCGGCTACATCATACCGCCGTGCCCTCCGCGACCGGATTTCGATGCGTCTCGCGAAAAGCTCCAGCGGCTCGGCGAGGGCGAAGGCAACATGACGAAGGAAGAGTTCAAAAAGATGAAGCAAGAGCTGGAAGCGGAGTACCTGGCCACGTTCAAGAAGACCGTCGCTATGCACGAGGTGTTTCTGACACGACTCGCCTCACACCCCGTTTTTCGGGAGGATTCGCACCTCAAGGTGTTCCTCGTGTACGACCAGGATCTGTGCGCGAAGATGAAGAAAAAGATGGACATCTTCGGTGGCCTGATGAAGAACATTGGCAAAACGACAGACGAAATCTATCTTGGTGCGACGGTAAAGGACGTGAACGATTTCTTCGAACGCGAGCTACAGTTTCTGGGCGAGTACCACGCGCATCTGAAGGAAGCATCGTTGCGCACGGAAAAGATGACGAACAAACACAAGGAGGTGGCCGATTCGCATGTACGCATCGCATCCCAGCTGCTAGGTTTGTCCACGGCCGAACATGGTTCGATTGAAAAATTTCTTGCCAAGACCGCAGAAATTTTTGAGAAAATTCGGGTAAGCATAAGCTCAGCGAGAGGAGCTTGATACCATGGTCGTTCATTTGTCACATCTTCCTTATTGGCTTAGAACATGGAGGGACGCGTGGCGAGTGATCAGGACCTCAAACTCGGCGATACCCTGCGTTACTACCAGCGTGACAGTAATGCGGCCAAAGCGCTGCTCATCCGGCGGCTGCGCTGCTTGGCTGACTACGAGGCAGCAAACCGGAATCTGGAGAAAGCACGCGCAAAGAATAAGGACGTTCATGCGGTATGTAGTGCTCCTTTCGGAACCACATTCGGCCATGTTTAACCACCGGCGTCAAGCTTGCGCTTCCGCTGTTCTCTCACTTTTGTCGGCTCCAACCTCTCACCACATCAATCACATGCACTTACACAATGTTTTTCAAATGTTTTATCTCTTTATCTTTCGTCTGTCTGTGCCGTTTAATCTACGCTCTGCATATGCATTCCTTCAAAAAAACACAAACCTCGTGCTGTGTTACGCGGTTTGCAGCCATTGGAGGTGCAGGAGGTGGGAAAGCGTGTTTCGTGTGTTGTTTGAATGTGTTTTTGTTATTCTTATCGTGTTTTGTCGCTTGTTGATAAATCAAGAACGTGGATACACTCTTCTAATACCATTTATCATCCCCTTCTTACCCAATTCCAGGCCGAAAGTGCGCAAACACAGGCATGTGAAAAGTTTGAATCAATGTCGGCCCGAGGTAAGGAAGAACTGGTCAGTTTTCGACTGCGCCGTGTAGCTGCCTTCAAAAAGAGGTGCGTGAAGATGCTTTGGAGCTTTCGCATGACGTACTATGTTCGGTAATAATATTTGGCATTAATACAAAACCTCCTTTCCGTGCATTTTTTTACAGTTTGACCGAGCTGGCCGAACTGGAGATTAAACACGCGAAAGCGCAGTACGATCTGTTGCGCCAATCGTTGCTGTCGCTACAGGAACTTGTTTAACTCTGGGCTGTGGACGTCCACCTGAGGTGTTGGTGACCACGAACTAAACCAATCAAACGCAAACCGTCTACGTGGAACAATAGTTTTTCTTATACACGTATATACATATTTGTACACTCCGACCACCTGGTCCCGGTGGGACAGGATGGTATTGCTACCATTCAGCTGAAGGGTACTTCTTTCTTCCGTTTAAGTTTATACTTTTGCCTACATACAAACTTATCATGACGATCGCCTGCGTCAGTAGGTTAGTGGAAGACCGAAAGTTAGGAAAAATGCAAGACAGTAGATATACAGTAGCTCGATATAAACTCAAATTTGGTCACATTCTGGTTCCGTAGAATGTAGCATACATTTTTCCTTGTTTCTTTTTGCAATACATCCATTGATTTATGTGATTTTCCCGTTTTTCGCAATTATTTCATTCCTTTTACATCGAATAGGTTTACATTTTTTGACAGATTCAACGCGCTTAATGATATATACATGCGCATTCGACGCATCCCGTGTTGAATTTGTGACGAAGGTGAAAAAGAAACGAAACGGTTCTAAACAAGGTGTTCCCATGAACGAACTCTCGTAATTTTAGCAGAATATTTTAAAAACTGAAAACGAGCAAAATGCGCCAAATAAGAACAAACCTAAAGGGAAAGCGAATGCCGTGTCCACTGTAACGGGTTGCTACTTGCAGCGTCAGTAGACGGCACCATCGAGGAGCAAGAACTGTATTGGCACATGCGTGTGTTTTATGTTTTTCATTTTTCTAAGCCTTTATACACTCCAGGTGTGTAGAACGCAGGGTTCGGGACTCTCTTTCTCGTTCTTTTTCGAAGGGGGCTGCTACTGCTAACGCTCTTCGTATAGAGTTGTTGGTTGATAGTGGAATGCAGCTGGCAGAGCAGCGAGAATTAAACAGAGTTCGACGGTGATGCCGTGTAATTTGTATGAAATATTAATAAAGACGCAAATAAACCAATGTATCGAAAAGAAAGTGGGATTTTCTTTCGCCTAAAAAAAGAGTAAACAGATCATGTTCTATTCCTTACGGTGTACCCATCAGCAACATTTTAATTTCTTTTTAGAGCTCTGGTACATATTATTGTGTAATCATCAGGTTGTTTTTTTTGTTTTTATCAAGTTTTTCTTATTTCACTTTAGTTGAAATTCATACATCCACCTCCGTTCCTATAATGCAACCTATTTCCACTTTTACTTCGCAGTCGTTACTCTGTTATCTTTTTTATCCGCCGATATACCGCAAGCTTTCGACGAACGTGAAATTTTCCCAAATTCCCCAACTAACAACATCTTTGTATGTTTGTCCCTTTATGATGTGTGTCTTTTTCGTTTTTTGTTGTTGCTATATTTAAGATGTCCTTTATGTGCGACTGTTGAATTTGGAGTTATTTGCTTGCTGTGTACGAAAACAGTTTTCTTGGTGCTGCTTGCGCGTGTGTGAAACTATAATAGATGCAATGGGACAAGTAGAACAGATAGGTCGCCGATTTTTTGTATTGGAAAAAACACTATCGCTGGCATTGATAATATTATGATATTTCAGACGAGTTTCCGTTTAAAATTTGCTCGCCTGATTATAATCGAGCTCGCGAATAACCCCCGCAACAAGAGCTCAAGGTGAAAGGCTCGTGAAAGGCGATAGATCGTAATGGATTTATGGATTGTGTTTAGTTAATTAAAAAACTAACAAAACAAAGAGCCAAAAAATCCCTTTACATTTGATGAAGCCGTGTTTTGTGGTTGCTTACGGTACCTAAAATAGTCTATGGTTTGGTTTTATCTAAGAATTACTAGTTTCCACGGGCTGTCGCACACCTTATCCCTTATTTTTTCAACACGATCTTCTGGTTAGCGAGTCCCTATGTTCCTGGCTACGGGTTCCGGTAATAAAAAGAAAAGATATTCAATAATGATGCAAGTAGCTGATTAAGGAAACGCCGATAAGAGAACAATTGTTCTGCTTGTTATAAACAAAAATACAATAAACCTTTATGAAATCTAATAACGCGCAAGGAAGAAACATAAGGATTCGGTTCTTATTCTGAAAAAAATGTGTGAAAAATATCCGAATTAAATCAATAAAGAAATGGATAGAAGCAAGCCAAGAGAAGGATATGACAATAAATTAAGCAACAATGGAAATCTTCTCTAGCAGCCACTATACTTCTGTAAGTGATTCCGCGGCTCTGATCATCGGTACTCAATTCGAAAGGCGGTTAAGTAAAATTAATGCTTCCGGAAAGAGATCTCCTTTGTATCAAAGGCCAATAGTATGCTCGCCACAGCTAGAGAAAGAGGGGCCTTAAAAGCTGATCGCCGGGTGCTGGTGCGGAATGTCACACTCGCCAACCGTCACGCGGTACATGGCCATCTCGCTGATGCCATGGTAGTGGACAAAGGCAGCAACAAGCACCAATACGTGGAAGATCTGATGTGACTGGAACTACAAAAAGCGTAATTAGAGCGTACATTAGTTGCACCAAAACCCGTCGAAAAACGAATGCCGCCGTTTACCGACTCACTTACCCAGAGATCACACTTTCCCGGGAACCACCGCTCGGGGACACGGAGAGCGTAGAAGAGAGCGCCCAGAATGTACAGCAAACCCATTAAAATCAGCCAGCCGAGACTAGCCTGAGAGATTTTGCTCACCCAACCTTCCATCAGCACGTAATGTATCGCCGGGATGATACCAGACAGACCGAAGCTCATGAACACTCCTGCAAAAGACGGTGAGTTGTTGCATGAAACTTCTTCTCCACGACGGTACAACCCTAGCTTACCTGCTCGAAGGGGTCGCAGGTTGGGCTGAGAAAATTTGTCCCACAACGAGGTGATGATGGAGGTAATGCCCAATACGATGACGACTGTCAGGTAGATGAGTTTATGTTTGTAATGACAGTAAAAACCGTAGTACAGCCATGGAACAAACGAGCCCATAATTAGAAGAGCAATTCCGCAATAATCGAGCCTAAAGGATGAGCGAACGGAACCAGAAATCAATTACCAAGGAAATTAGTCACGTGCTCTACTAGCGAAATGAAATTCATTAACTATTGCTAAATATCTTACTTAGAAAACAGCTTTCCCACCATCTCCGAGTGGCAGCAGAGCGTGTGGAAGGCGAACGAAAACCCAAGACAAATGATGGCGCCAATGAAGAAGGTAAGAAAGATCAACTTCTCCTGCAGTTGGATCTCGAACGCTGGACGCGTCAGGAAGTAAGTGGCCACTCCGATGAACATGACGCAGCCGAGCAGATGCGTCCAGATGTTGCCCGTTTCGGTGTGGATGCGAAAGATGGACTTGAAGCAGGCGCTGAACGAGGGCAGCGGCGGTCGGTGACCTTTATGCAGGAAATCGTTGTCCTGCAGCCACGCGGGAAGGTTCTTAAAGTGGCACACCTTCCAGGATGCTTCCCAAACCTTGCGCACGAATTCTTCTGCCTGTTCGGCCGCATTATGCGCGAGCGCTCCGAGATCGATCTCGTCGGACAGGACGCCTGCCTTCAGCACTTCGGTCATTTCCGCTTCGAGTAGTTGATTATCTTCAGGCGTTGAGGGTAACGGGCAGCCAACACCGTCGTCCTCTTCCTCCTCCAGATCATCATCGTCATCAAGTAGATCGATGTCTTCGGAGGCAAGCGAATCCTGCTCGGGGACCCAAACTCGCCTTTTTCTTATGCTAAAGTCGGCCTCCATCATAATGTTACTAAACAGCTCGCCCTCGCCGGAAGTGCCCATTGCGTTTAATGCGCTTTTCCTCGCACTGCCTACCACACCCACAGGATGCTCGTGCAGTCCATCCTGAGAGCCGTTATTAAGATCGTAACGCAACGACGATGACATCGGGAAAACGAAGATTGCCGGCGTTGCTTGATTCTGTTTTGAAAAGGAAAGAACAATCAATTTAATTTGATGCAACTCAACAATTGTATTTCATTGTATTTGAGCAAAATTAGCGCAGCGTTTGGCGGTCATTAAAACTGCTAGTGATACAAAACGGTGGAAGGTCAATCTAGGATCGTATCTAACAATTAACTCAAATTGAAGTACCGACAGAAGTGGTGACAGAACAAGCAATATTATTAGCAAGTCTGGACGCATACATAAACTATGTTACGATTGAGGGGTTCGCGAAGCAAAACTACGCAGTGGTTCCCGATTGGTCTAACGAAGTCGATTTGTCGTGTGAAAGTAGGCAAGGAGCGCCGGGTCTCGATAGATGATCAATAAATACACCATTCGCAATAACAATAGATATGCTATTCAATAGTTACTAGGTCATAAGTTGATTCTCATTTTTGCATGCCAAACAATGTCACTTTTGGATTCGATTCAACATTACTGACATTCTTATTTTATTGACATAGTAAAGGAATTGGCAACCATTAGCAACACCGAAGTAGTCATGAGTTTTGCTATCGGCACGTGTACTTTGTTTTGCTTTTCTCACTTGACGAACGTTCCGCTGATGTGTAATCTTGTAATCGAAGGAAACATGTAAACGAGAGCTAGACGTTTAGATTGCAATCTCCTTGTAAGCACCTGCAAACTGATATGCACATTCTATGCACAAAAGTACCACAATATCATCGAAGTTGCGTGAACCCAAAGAGATCATTCTAGAATATCAACTATCGCAAGACGAAACATCGCATAGTAAGCTGTTTGCGAAAGTAGGGAGTGGCTATCAATAGCGGATTCGTGTGCCAGTGCCTCTGTGCCGTGCCTCATGGCAAAACGTTTTTGCGATTTCTACTTTGAACCGGATCACCTTGGACTTCAATCAGCTGTAAGCAACGAGCTGAACTTCCTTATCAATGAGCGCCTTAGAAACTCCACCACAATCACGTGAACCGTATAAGCCATGCTTCAAGTGCGTGGTTACATAGGTTTCCCATATGAAATCACTTCCATCACACACTACATGCATTCTATGTTATGCAGATTTGCTGATTCTTGCACGAGCTCACGAAACATGACGTGCACGATAAGCTACATTCGGAAACACTTTATGAAAAACAAGACCACCAACATGAGGGACCAATGCGGCGAAAATCAATAATCCTCTACTTTCCAACCACAAACTGCATCACTCTTGTGCCCACTACTCCCTTATGTTTCCATCGTACAGAATAAACTTGTTATAGAGAATAGTGGATTTTTCGCTAAACACGCGAATGCTGGTAAAGTGCAAGTTATCAAAAAGTCAAAGGAGAGAAAACCTCACTACCAGAGTCGCGAGTCCTTTGTTCGTTTTACTTTTGCAAGTGGACTTTCAACTATTACACAATGTCGGTCCGCACTTTGCTCTTCTTGTCTCGGATGCCAGCACAGCATCAAAAGCGGATTGTCGCACTAAACATTAATTATGCTTCTTGTTGTGCATATCAGCATATTGGTGCATGCGAAGAAAATGTTTGCCGTACAAAAAAAAAGTAAGTTACTACGGTGGCCATACAATGGGTGGCGTGTATGCACAACACGGAACAGCGAGAATAATTGTTTGGTAGTTTACCAATAGGAGGTGAAAAGCACATTGGTCCGGAAAGCCAGACCGTCTAAGATTGCGAAAACAGACCGAAAACAGCACTCGGAGCAGCAGCGCGCTTAGGGAAAAGAAAATACGTCACTATTTGGTATGGCGCACCGCATTATGTAGTGCCGCCACTCTGCTGGCTCGGGTGCTCCGCGAGTAAATCCTTTTCATCGACCGATTCTATATCACTAGATCGTAGCCCCACGTAAGTTGAAAGTATATTGTTTAGCCTCTCAGCACTTGACACAAACGCACTGATTGCAAAGGAATGATTTCGATTAGGATTACGCGAAACGGAAAGTTGTAGTTACCAAAATGAACGGTTCTTCCTGGTAGCGTTTCGCCGTGGTTGCGGATTCTGGAACTACAAAGCACAAACTCTAACCCGCACACAATCTAACCCAACGGCTGGGGAAAAAGGAAAATGAAAAATCGACGACTACTTCGCCACCAGTCCACAATTCGTACGAATGCAAACAGCTCAATAAACTGTGTGAGGAAATTCAATAAACCCGTTCGACAATGGCCAGAGAGCCAAACGTAAAGGAGATACCTTGCGGAATGACGGAACGGAACGACTCGTGAAGAGAGACACAGAGAGAGAGAGAGAGAAAGAGTCAGACAAAAAAATGACGTATGGCAAAGTCAGCGCTGTTTTTAATGCACGATCCGTGGCTTCAAAGTTATCGTTCACGCTCGAATTACAGTAAAAAGGGGTTTCATTTTTCAATCCGAGCAGAAGCAAACCGTTTCGTGGTCTGAATCACAAAATTAGGCATGGCAATTAGACGTGTACGAAGTGATTCATTCCGATGATTCCGCGATGGCTGTGAAATTTTAATCAATCGCATTTATAGAGCTGTGTGTGCGGCAGGGACGATAAGGCGAAATTGAAAGCCCGATAACAAATCATAAAAATGATTGTGGAGCACGTGTCGAATGCCTGCTCGGCAACAGAACTGAACGGCAGGCAAAAGAAGCCGTTTCACACTCATCCTCTGCGTTACTTGTTTTCCACAGGACGAAGGAAATCTGTTGTGTCCCAATTTCCTATCTTTCCCGTTCTTTTGTTTGCCACGGCTATAGGCAAACCTTTTTTTGGTGCACAATTAGTGATCCCACTCGTTCCCGCTGAACGAGCCTCCTCGAGCCTCCTTCGTCCTTTCTTCCCGATAAGCTTCGCGATATAAACATCCTTTTGGCGAGCGGCGCGAGAGAAATGAACCGGGATAGCGAGAGCGAAGAAAGAGCGTTCTAGAGAGAGAGAGTGCGCCTTGGTTCCGCCCGCTCGCGTTGCCCTTCGCGATGACAGTTTCTACACTTCGAGCCGAGGTTTCCGACGAAGTGTAGAGCTTCAGCAGTGGGCCAAACGGGCGTTGGAAAAATTACGTGTAAACCACCCAAATCGGTTCCGGATACACACTCCAGGTGTGTCACACCTTTCGAGGCGAGTTGAGCGTGTCTAAGTCAGCCGACACACACGCGTCCCATCCGTTCGCGTACCGTGAGGCAATTTAGTGTTTTCGCGCGCCTCCCCTCGCAAAAAGGGTGGTCAGCTCGAAAAAATTGTTCGCAGCCAACGGCGGAGCACCCATCGGACATAGAGAGTAAGTTGGACTTTACGCCAAAACAATTGTCGCTGAGAAGCAAATTCTCCAAACAGTTTGCAGTTCTATTGCGCGCCCGCACTAGTGGTTCTGTTCGGTTGCATATGGGTGGGCAAATCCTTTCTGGTGGCCCGTGGAACAAAATGTCCGGCCGCACTGGTGTGCTGGTGCTGTTTTCGTCCTTGTCCATCCACCCACTCGCACACAGCGTCCCAGGCATACCTGGACACTTGCCTAAACTACGAGAATAACCTCGGATCTCTTTCTCTCTTTCTGTTCGCGTTCTCTCTCTTTTTCGCTTTGGCGCTGGCCTCTGTTTCTTCGCTGCTAAGGTTTTTGTACGTTCGGCTCGGTGTTTTCCTCTTTTATCGATGCCACATTAACGCGTATCGGTGTGTGGCACGAGAGTCCAATGTCAGGTACAGGCAGACCCCACCCACCGCCACCGCGCATTGTTACTTGTACTGCCAAAACAAAATATCCGTGAGAAGCGAGAGACCGTGTGTAGCGATCGTCAATCCGGCCAGAATCGGCGAAGAACGTAAACCCGCAAGGAGCTAAGGTCCGTAGCCTTTATGCTGTGAATTGGCTGGTTCCCGGGTACGTAAAACAGGATTGTTTGCCAGCACATACCTCGCTGGGGCGGCTCGGGTTGCACGATTTCATACAACACCCGGGGCGGGATTTGGTTTTCTTTAATATTCTTATCGGCAGCTGTTTTGGGAAGTCAAGCAAAAATGATCGATTATCATCGTTTTCTTTCCAGACTGTGTGCATTGTCGTTCGGCGCACCATCGTGGGTGGCCTTGAGCGTATCTTCTACCCCAAGATTCGCTATCGGGAAAGGCTCACATGTGGTGGAAGAGAGCACCAGAAATCTGTGCGACAGGTTCAGGAGAATTAGTCTGGCCTGTGTGTGCATGTGTGCGTGGGCTTTTGTGTCGAAGGCTCTGATGCCTTTCCTTTTCTGGGTGTGTTTAAGAAATTCGTCCGGTGCTCTGACATTCGTTGTTGCCTCGACCGGGTGGCTGGCCTTGCACGAGTTCGAGGTACGTACGGTACGTACACACATACGCAGAAACATTGGTCCTTTGGCCGTCTACCGTTCTTGCTCCTGATTTACACAGTTCCCCGTTTCACGCTCATTTTATAGACTCCGCGAGCGGAAGATGGGACTTTTTATTGTAAGCAACCGTAAAGTCTGACTGTCACTGTTCGTCCTTTCTCACTGTCTCTCTCGCGGTGCGTTTCAAAAACACGATTCTCTCGTGGTCTCCTGCAAGGCAGTAACTAAAAGTCATCAAGGACTTTCCGCGATTGACACAGGACGGGCAATTTTTTCCGGGCTTGTGACCACCGATCGCCACGTTCCACCACACGCCCCAACAAGTAGCCCAGTAAGGGAAGGGTGCCAGGCGCTTGTGCTTTTGTGACACAGTTCAACTTCTTCGCGATTCTCAATGCAGTTCCCTTTTTCTTTATTTTCCAGATCGGAATGCTCTAGGAAAGAAGCAGTCCTACCGTAAGCATTTTGTGCTCTGGGTGTCACTGGTGACCATCGCTGTGGAACGTGTTACTTTGTCATCTCGTGTTCGACTTCTGATCAAAATCAGCAAAAGTGTAACGAAATTCCAAAGCGGCGGGTTTCCGCCCTTTCCACGGGTTCTGTGAGCAAATCAAGGAGCATCGACGAAGCAAACGAAACTCACGAACAGCGGCGTCGTGAACATATTGAACCCAGCGGTTGTTGGTTGGGGAGCACAAGGCATGAATTTGGCCAGCACCGGTGGAGGCGGTACCGGCACCTCAAGCAGCACCTCGCAAAGCAGCGGCGTAAGCGGTGGGGGTACCGGTCCTGCTGATCGAAGTTTGTCGACCGCGGCGGCTGGTAGTAGTGGTGGTGGTGGTGGACAAAGCGCGAGTAGCAGTGTGAACAGCGCCGGCAGCGGTGGTGGTAGTTCCGGAAGCGAGATGCCAGCCGAAATCATTCGACCGAAGGTTGTTACGGTGAAGCACCCGGAGTCGAACAAACCCAAACCCACCACTAAGAAGGGTAAAGCGATCCAAGCGGATGTGGATGTGATGAAGGAGTTCCAGCGCTGTAAGGAGGAGAACATTCAACGCCTGGATCTGAGCAAATCGTCCATCACGGTGATACCGGCCTCGGTCAAGGACTGCACCACGCTTGTAGAGTTCTATCTTTACGGGAATAAGATATCGTCGCTTCCACCGGAAATCGGGTGCCTGGCGAATCTGAAGACACTGGCACTGAATGAAAACTCGCTCACCTCTCTGCCGGAATCGTTGCAAAATCTGAAGCAACTCAAAGTGCTCGATCTGCGACATAACAAACTGTCGGAGATCCCGGACGTGATCTACAAGCTACACACACTGACCACGCTCTATCTGCGCTTCAATCGGATCCGCGTCGTTGGCGACAATCTGAAGAACCTTTGCAACTTGACTATGCTAAGTCTGCGGGAGAATAAAATTCACGAACTACCGGCCGCCATCGGCCATCTGGTCAACCTCACCACGCTCGATCTTTCGCACAATCACTTGAAGCATCTGCCAGAGGCGATCGGTCAGTGCGTTAACCTAACTGCGCTCGATTTGCAGCACAACGATCTGCTCGACATCCCGGAAACAATTGGAAATTTAGCGAATCTGATGCGTCTCGGACTTCGGTATAATCAGCTGACCTCAATTCCGACAGCCCTCAAGAACTGTACCCACATGGACGAGTTCAACGTAGAAGGTAATGGCATTAGCCAACTACCGGACGGGTTGCTGGCAAGCCTGAGCAACCTAACCACGATCACGCTGTCGCGAAACGCGTTCCACAGCTACCCATCAGGCGGGCCGGCTCAGTTCACCAACGTCACCAGTATCAATCTTGAGCACAACCAGATCGATAAGATACAATACGGCATCTTTTCGCGCGCCAAAGGACTCACGAAGTTGAACATGAAGGAGAACGCCCTAACGTCGCTGCCGCTAGACATCGGCACTTGGACGCAGATGGTGGAGCTAAACTTTGGCACGAACTCATTGACCAAACTGCCCGACGACATCCACTGCCTGCAGAGCCTCGAGATACTGATCCTGTCGAACAATTTGCTAAAGCGCATCCCGAACACGATCGGCAATCTAAAGAAGCTGCGTGTGCTGGACCTTGAAGAGAACCGTCTTGAATCGTTGCCGTCCGAGATAGGGCTGCTGCATGATCTTCAGAAGTTGATCTTACAATCGAACCAGCTCAGCTCTCTGCCGCGTACGATCGGTCACCTAACAAGCCTCACCTACCTTTCGGTTGGGGAAAACAATTTACAATTTCTCCCGGAGGAGATCGGAACGCTCGAGAACCTCGAATCCCTGTATATCAACGATAATTCCTCGCTCATCAAGCTACCGTATGAGCTGGCCCTCTGTCAAAATCTGGCTATTATGAGCATCGAAAACTGTCCACTGTCCGCCCTGCCACCAGAAGTCGTCAGCGGAGGTCCGAGCTTGGTCATACAGTACCTTAAGCTGCACTCGCCCTACCGACAGATGTGATTTGTTGGCGCGGAGAGTGGACGCGGAAATCAATGTTGGCGCCGGCCTGCTACGTCGTTGATCACCGGGCAAGTTGGCCACCGTTTTCTTTTGGCGAACTTTTCTGTTTTGCTACGTTGTCAACGGTTTTCATCCGCATGGCCGTTGGTTTAGCATTTTGTTATACCTCGTGATCCTCCCCGTTCCGGGGAAAGTTGGGGATGATTTTCGCAATCGCCGTCGTTTGTTCCAAAGGATCGTTGCTGCAGAAAGGAGCATTTGCAGGCGTGGGACGATGTGTTTTTGCTTTTAGTGCTCATCGAAGTAAAACAATCCGGTGAAAGTGCAGAGTGTGGAATGGTTGGTGGCCATCCCGGCTAACACGGCCGGAGCGAAACAAAGAAAAAGAAAACAAATTGAATCAATGTGATTAAAATAAAGCTTTAATATTATTGCTTATTAAACACGAACGTACCGGCCGCCGCACGGTCACATGGCCATGTCAGCCACAGTTCTGCGCTCCCAATCTTCCCCGATAGTTCAGCCTTCGACGGCCGACGTGTGTATGTGCGTGCGAAAGCATCTAAAACTACCAATCCACGGACAAAGGACGATCGGATGAATCCTTATCAGGCACGCTTAAGCCCCGCCGAGTTCGAATTTGCTCGAAGATGTTCGCAAAACGGAAATAAATTCATCCAAACAGTAAGACCAAACGGTCTAACAGCAAAGTAAGCTTAGTGAACCGGGATCGTTTCTGCGACCGCATCGTGTTGTGTGATGAACAGAAACCTTCGGAACATGAGTGCGGAGTGTGTGCGAGCAGTGTGAAGTGTGTGCATGTTTCGTTGGCCCCTTGCAAGATACCATTGGTGGCATATACTTATTAGTGGATGTTTCGGCGATTCGGCCTTCTCAACGGCTTCGAGTACATTTCATCCGCGTTTTCCTGCTTGGGTCATATCCTGGTCAGCACGTTTGACAACGAGGTGAGTAGTCATTTGCCTTTTGTTTTTAGCACGAGAAACTTTTGAGTTTTATGAATAAGTAGTAGAATACGCAAACTGAAGGTTTGGTGTTTTATTTTTGCATTTCAAAAATGTGTTTACAATTACGAATGATAAGAAAACCAGATAAACTTGGCGAATGACAGAACAAAGACGAACAGACAGTATACCGTAGATTCCTGCATCGAGCACCAGGTGTTTTTGATAATTAACAAATATGTAAGCCACTGGCAAGCAGTAAGTTTTTTCCTCCCGAAATTTCTCTCTTTGAGCACTTTAATTTTGCCTCAGGCCCATGCTATGCATTGGCCCGAATTCCGACTGACCAAACTTTCATTAAATCGGAAAGAACAATATGCAAATTAAAAGCAAAGTGCAAAGTATTTTGGAACATGTGATTTTCGTCTTTTTTCTACTTGCAATGAATACAACACCCCTCTGGACACTAGGAGACGCGTAAGTGTGTTTAGGTTGCGCGATTAGTTTTTCTTTCGCTGCACCACCACCGGACCAAGGTTGTCGCCACACTCCTTGTTGTGCGGTCCGTGCGAACCATCGCAATAAGGCCACTGCAAGGAAATAAGCAATTGTAAATTTAATCCACGTATCAAGTGTTGCCAAAGATCAAAACTCACATTTTTAGACTTCCAGCATCGACAGAAAGCAGCCTTTTCGGTGATATCCTCGATATCGATCATATCGACTACCTTGGGCTCATCAAGACGAACCGAGTTATTCACCTTTTTCGATTGTTTCGGCCGCGCCTCCGGGCAGAACGCCAAATAGGACATGTACACGACACCGGCGACTGCGGCCGACGGTGGGACTAGCGATAGCC
The DNA here is from genome assembly GCF_943735745.2 of Anopheles bellator. Taxonomy (NCBI): domain Eukaryota; kingdom Metazoa; phylum Arthropoda; class Insecta; order Diptera; family Culicidae; genus Anopheles; species Anopheles bellator. Next base: position 36,805,232 of record NC_071286.1, read on the forward strand.
AATCCTTAACTGCAAAACACAAAAACAGCATCAATAATATGAAGTACATCTTTTGATGCACATAATCAGCAGATACATTGTTTAACACGGTTTGAAATAAACGCTAGTAACTTCTAAAGAGTTGTGATGGGGACGGAGCCCGGTGTCGCCATAGAGCGATTATTATTCTTGTTTGTCATCGTGACAACAAATCTTACGTAATGGAGACGCAGCACATTTGAGACCATAGACTCCTGGAATGCTGAGAACATTCATTCCATTTCATTCAAAGCTCTTGTGCAATTTAAAAATGGTTCCATTTTTTCGCTAGGCCGATGAACTACGTATTCGACTGGCCACATGACGATTACTTTACTGCTGGTTTCGGGTGTCTCGCTTTGCCTCATCGCCTTTCGTGCGGTGGTTGCTGGGATTGTGCTGAAAGTTACGCTCGAGCGAACTGAGCAACTTTCGCAAGCATAATTTTGGGTGAAGAACTCGAAAATGGACTTAAATTAGAATCAGAATCACTTACATCCTAACCGGAACCAACCGCCGAAACTGTCCGGAATTGGCAGCGCAGAGAAATAATTCGGTAGCGTTGTTTTCACGAGTCCCGAAATAAGCTGCATGGCGATGATGATGATGGAGTTTCTGATGTGATTAGCTTACACTGTTTTCTTCTTCGTACGTTCAAGAAAGCACTGAACAGCTTAAGGTAGTGAAATGGCCTAGTTAATAAGTCACGATTTCGTCCGCTTTGCGTTTGCTCTGTTGTATCGCTACACAACGATCAGCAATGAAAAACGACAACGGAACTACCTCGCTACCAACGGAGAGAATGAGAGTAGAAATTGTGGTAACAAACCATCTCTATTTGGAACCGGAGCATCGGCACACTAGCTCTCTCTGTCCCATTCGCTCTTTCGCATCAGCTCGTCTGAGGGTGCGGAATTGTTGCTTGCATGAAAAGGACGACCGTAGGTTGCCCGAAACTTATCGTTTTGTCGTCATTTTTCTGCATACGTCAGTCAGCTGAGCGAAATTGGCACAAAATCTGTTCGTTTCCTATGGGAGTACCTAATATCCTAGTCAGCCAACAATATTTCAATATTAATTTTACTTCTCACTTCAGTAAACGTTTAGCTAAGCTCAAATCAGTATTACCAATAAATTTTGAATTATTATTCTTACTTTCCTTTTTAGGGTGCAATGGCTTCAATGTTGAAAAGTGATCACCGAAGTTTTAAATCCGAGCTATATGCGCAAGAAGTCCAGGCCGTACGGTTCCAACGCTTTCTTGAAACCATCCAAGTAGTAATGGATATCCTCGTCATCATGGAAAATTGTGCAACATTCCTTACCATTTCTAATTTCATTTATAGACGGAGCTCCAACTCTCTAACATGATCGGAATATAATTTTTGTATAGCTTTGTAACGTAGCCGTTATCTGTAATCGTTTTCCTCATAAAAGCCAGACACACGCGCACACTCACTCCGCCGTTCAAAAGATCCACGGAAAACAGATCAAATGCTTGCTTACGTTGTTGACGAAACAGTTCCCGGTCGATCATAGTTTTTCCTGTGACCGAGCGTGGGGTAAAACTTTCCTACCAAGAACTATGCACAAATGCAAACGAAATACGTAAATGTTCCGAATTGTTCAATTCGTTGGTGGTTGGCTGATTATTTTGCGTTTTAAGTGCCCAACGTTCTGTTGACTGTTTTCTTAGATTGTCTTAGCACGATAATACACAAAAGTGAGAGTTAATAATGTCTTGACGGTTCGGCATTAATAAAATAGAGGTGAACCGCATTTTACATTGATTGACGAACTGCAACGAATTTATAGCTTTTAAAAGAGAGGGGAAAAAAGAAAATGGACAACATTAACACCTAACCCCGAACAAACCCTTACGAAACGCAAACCACATGTGTAAAATTTGCTCGTGACACGAGATACGTTAAAAGTAAAATAGAAAATAGAATAAAATTCTATATCGCTTATATTTGGTGACGTTGTTCGACGTTGGGGCGTTCCGCGCCTCTCGGGAAACTAGGTTTAGTTCGGTTCACACTGAGCAGGAATTGATACACTATTCAGTTTGTACCACGTATCGTTTACGTTTAAAATATGTCTAGTCGAAGTTGTACGAATTTTGCTATGCAACGCTCACACGCCATGATGAAGCGCATCAAACAAAACCGAAAATATTGTATTTAGACGAACAAGAGCTAGGTCGAAACATTAGCAGTTGAAACGCAAAATATAAAGGTGCAGATAGGGAGATAGTATCAACAGTTACGCACAAAACGTTGGTTCAAAATTCTGTTGTATGCAATAATAATGAATATTGGGTTTCCGATCATCCTGGCACTAGGTGTCCTGTAGGCGAAGAGCACGGCACTTGTGCAATGATATCTCTCTAAATGGGAATCGCAAATAATTGTCATTCCTCGAATATTCTACAATTTTAGGGAAACGCTGAAGGCAAATGTTACGTTCTGGTTAGTTGCAACGGATCATAAAGAGATTACAGTAAAGAGAGACCTTCGTTAAAATTGACTTAATTCCCAAGATACATGGACATCACATGCAATCTTAGATTGCTCAATTGTTTCTCAATTGATTGCTCTACGTTCTCCACACTATACGTTGTAAAACTAATCTTAATATTTTGTTGCCATTCAATGCTTTGAAAACTGTTCCTGTGCGCAAAAAATGAAGAGGAACGATAGAGGAAAGTTACAAAAAACTATGAAAAGAGAGAAAACGGAAAGCAGATGCGGCCTAAATATAAAAGTAGTGAAAACAACAGGAAAACAAAAACGAGTGTAACATTATATGAGAGTAGTCCGACAAAACAAAATCGTAGACATTATAATTAAACGATTAAAGCTATGTAATATAAAGGAAATAACTGCAGAAACCTAGAATATGAGATCTATATATTCTTGGTGCGTCCATAATTTCAATGGAATACAATGTTGTACAATATCAAGAGAAGATAATATGTGTTTCCAAATAGTAGGAAGCAGTTCGGCATGAAAAGCAAATGAAGCTATCCTCATTTATGTTAGACCAGCACGGTTTATTGAAAAGAAACAATTAACAGTTTGAACAGTTGCTACTAGGATGTGTACCCTAGAGAGACTGGAAATAGATTAAAAAAGCTTGTATTTATCACGAAAACTGGTCCTACTAAGGATTTCTGCTCACTCGCTCGATCCCTTCAATACTTTTGGCACATACTTTTGGTTGCGGAAACCATTTTGTTATTTTGCCACCGCAAACGAACACGTTCTCTTCTACAACGAAACCACAATGCTCAAAACCGATACAAGCTGAGTTATTTAAACCGACACTGTGTATCGGAAGTTGAAAGTCTAGTGCCATAAAAGTACACACATCTGAGGAGCTGAAAACAAGAAAGACGACCAGATTTCCTTTAATGTATTTTTTTTTAAATAAGCCCTTTACCGCATTTCAAATGATACCTATATGAAAATGAAATTGTACTAATCCACTGCCAAAGACTACTGGCCCAGGGTTTAAGAGACAAGCATTGCGTGCCCAACGTTAGCCAAATATCCCCAAAATGGTGGATATATGTGTACAAACAGAAATTAGAACTACCGATGCAATCCCGTTAACAATAACTCATTCGATTTCCGTTTCATACACCGTTTTGAATGTGGTGTCGTTTGTCGGTCGGTCGATCGCGTTAGGCATCAAATTTTCTGAATGATTGTTCTTATTGCGCGAAAGGAAGGTTTACATTTTACTTGACTTTACTGTTGTATTCATTGCTGTTATGCTTCACTAGTTGACCAGTCTTAGCAAAAGTATGGATGTACACCAAGCAAACACTGAGTGTAAAAGTTATGCCGAACCTGCTGTCGTCGATGTTGTTGCACGGAAAAATCCCTTTTGAGCCCAAAGTATGATCGTACTTACTCACAATCATTATCGTGGCCCCGGGTAGAGAGTCGTAGCTTCTTGATGCCAAACCATTTGCCAAACCATTTGCCAACCCGGGAAGGACAATCCGAATGTTGTAGAGTGCGCGAATGAAGGCAATGGTTTGTGTGTGCTTTAGTCATGTCAAAGTGAATTGTGAGATAGTTCGAGAGTACTTCTATCAACCAACCGGTAGACACAAACCAAAAAACAATGGTGGAGGCATCTTAACTATTCTGTAAAAACGAACATAGCGACAAGATACTAGCGAAACAAATGACGACGGAAATTAAGAAATAAGTCTTAAGCAAATATAAAATAAATACAGCGAAACAAATGGTTGCAAATTTAAAAGTTAAGGAAACTTCGGTAGACGTTTATATATAAACTTCGGCAAAGAAGGGGCATAATTCTTCGATATCATAAAACTTTTTTTATTTTATCGCATCCGATTTGATTGATTGTGACTAACCATAATAATTACATCAAAAATCATCGAAAAAAATAGGCCCGAGGAGGAGGATATTATAAAACGTATCGCTCGGGTGTATCACAGGCGATGTACGTTTGTTTGTGGCAAAGTAGAGATGCAAACGATAAACAGGGATGAAACTATTTTATTATTTTAAAAACTTGTCTGTTTAATGGATACGGTTGTAGGTAAACGCACACGAGGTGTTAGTGAGAGCATTGCGAAATGGGCACGAGTTCTAAAAGGCAAAAGCGCACAGCGAGAAACGATTAAACGAAGAAAACCATCCGGAATGTGGACTAGCAAAGGAAATTATTAGCATCAGAGGCAACTGTTTAGCGACATTCTTATGTTAGCTCTCCGGTTTTGTATTGCTGTTCGAAACGTGGCAGAAACACCAGCACATTTCGCTCATTTCCATCTACAATAAGCTTGTGTGTTCATTGTTGGGTTATTGATTCCTGCGTGCCAAAATAAATTTCAAAGCTGCTCGTTCAATATAGATTGCACTTTCTGGCTTGTGAAGAAACCAAGCAGTGATAAAAGCGCGAGCGAAAGAAGGAAACACTAAATGGCTTCCAACTGGGCAGATATCGCTGGTTTGTTGAGAAAAGCGCTCGGCGCCTAACACACGCAGTGGTCGGTTGTTGCTCTTATAAAATGTCCACTACTGAGCTCACGAAGAAAGAGAAAACGATGGAGAATATAACTACAAGAACGTAACGTACGCACAAACGATTGAACGAACGAAACAATGCTAGATTACGTATAACAAACCGATAGGAAATGGGGAACTATCTTATATGGTGTAATGCACTTTGAATTCGGACATACCGTATGAGCCGACACATATGAATATTATGAGCCTGGTAGAGACAAGAGGAAAACTTGTGGAGCGGCGTTGTAATGGAAAAGTGGAGAAAACATTTCATAAATAAATGTTTATATATGTAAAAAATATAATGACGCCTACGCCTTGATTGACAAAAAACTCAATTCCAACGGGAAAGCTTTCAAATGGATCGCATGTTCAGACCCGGGAGCTATCTGTGACATTGAAGTTGCCTCGAAAAACCCCACATGATGACGTACAAAATCTTTCAGTTGTTTGGAAGATTGTAACTATGTTTCCATCGACCTTCTGACCTATGTTTCTATTGAGCGGACGAATCGGGGTGAAGGTGCTAAATTGAAGAGGAGAAGTCGTATCTGTTACTCGGAACACTGCTAACGTCTCTCGGTTGAAACTTCCTTTGGGAAGACCAGCTCAGCGGCGATCTACTATCGGCGTTACTATCTACCGAAAACCAAAGAAGTCTTTTTAATACACGATGCAAAACATATGTTTCGGACTAAATTCCCTTAACCGGCCAGAAGCAAACAACACCACACTAAAACTTAAATACAAAACCCAAAATTTTTTCTAACCGATTAAATAGACATGTATAATTCCATTCCGATTTCTTCTCGGCTCGTACAAAATAGGAAGATAAAGTTATGTATATATAAATCTGCTGTTCATATAATTTCTCATTTTAAAATCAAGCATGTAAACGTCGATAAACTGCTTCTATTTGCCACTTCGGCACACATCTTCGCTCATTTTCTCTCTGTGGCGACGATACTATTAAGTGTAAATCGCTTGTGTATTGTCAGCGCCGTAATTCTGTTATCTCTAATTCTGAATCTGAATCAGCATCGTCATCCTTAACGATCATAAAAATACTTCAACTTTTCGATTCGTGTTCGCACGAAAACGGTTCGGGAATCTTTAACACTAGGAACAAAACAGAGATAAAATAAGGTTAAGAAATGTCTGCCTAACGCCGCGCGAACCGCGGTGTGTTAAGAAATCTATCATTTACTTTCGTTTTTATTTAAAGGCCTTTCCTTTCCACACGTTTACTGCCATTTACTGCCCCCGGAAAAAAGACACGTCTGTCGTTACGCCTTCGAGGCTGACCACCGGTCAGCCGGTTCGTTTCGACCGGTTCAGCGGTGTGCTCATTATGATGACCGAAATATAGAAAATGCTTTATTTCTTTTGTTTTGAAACCTGAATTTTCGTTAACATCGCCCCAAGAAAAACTCCACCCTATCGTCGCACACCGGCCACACACTTAAGTTACGAACGCAACGCGCCCCTCGGGGAGGCAGAATATAAAATGTACACTAAACTACCAAGAAGCGGCTTGCCGAAAGTTCTGATTGTAAAATATCTATGTTCGTGGAGGACCAACTTAAGATAAGTCAAAATTTTAGCAATAAAATCTTCGTAAATCGTTGCAAGAATTGGACGGTGCAAAAATTCCATACGATGGCCATTGTACGTGCACCCCCCAGTGCGGGTCTCACATTAAAAGGCAACCGTGGTGGGTAGATCATCCACAGCACGCTACGATTTAGATGATTGTGAACCTTCGTGCGGTTCTCTGCGTTGTGCAGCAAGTTGTGCATGAAGGTCTTTAACTACGGCACTATTTCGTAGGTGTGATAAGTAGTTAAACTAATACTTTATCGTGACAGCCCAAGCAAAAAGAAACTTCCGCGCTCTTCCCTATTTCGCTCGCAAATGCGTTGTATCGTCTTGCTTTAAGTGACAAACACTAAAATTGGCTCTCCTTTCGGAGCACGGTTATGAGGGGCGGCACAGTGGTCGGTAGTGGCGGTGGAACGGAATCTCGATCCGTTCCATTTGTGGCGCTGCTCGTCGAGGACGTCGTCGTCGTCTTCGTTGTTGTCGTTTTGCTCTGTTCCTTTGCGTCACCGTTTGAAACGTTCGACGAATGTTTGACGGATGTGATGATCGATTTGATGATCGCCGAATTGGATGTTTTCTCTGTCGTATCGCTGGAGGGCAAACGTTAACGTTGTAATGATCATAGATCGTTGTCTACAAATCGGCACGTGGTGTACTTACCCTATACCCTTCAGGTCGCTGAAGTTGGAAGAGTTGAAGCTCAATACTTCGCTGTTCTTAGCCGTGGACGAGGACTGATTTGTTTGTGTGCTCAATACTGAAAGGCGACCTGGGAGTAACAGAAAATGAGAGACATAAACTAATCTCCCGCGAACGAAGTGTTTTTCTTCACACATACCAACAACTTCTTCGGTCGTCGTTGAACAAAGGGTCGTCGTGGTGGAGTTGAGATGGTCGCGCACGGAATCGATGGTAATGTCTCCGATCGAGCTGGAAATCGTTTCGTTGGCCTTATTCGGCGAAGTTTCATCACCACCACCGACCCCATTGCTTAGCCGTGATTCGGAAGTGCCATTCGTCAGCAAGTGAGGGGCTCCCAGATTTGACGATCTTTCGGTGCGTTTTGCGTGTTTCTCACCGCCACCGACCTCACGCTCTGACGGTGCATCCTGCTGGTTCGCATCCTCATGCGACTCAGCTCCCTCGTCGTCAGCCTGCTGCTGTTCCGCAGTACCATCAACAGGCGTTGCCCAATCCTCGACTTCGATCATACCGGTAGGAGTGACGGTTCGCGTAGCGGAAAGACTGATCCGCTGCACCTCGGATGAGGACATCATGTAAAGTGCTTCGCCGTAGGTGGTAAAGCATAGTGATGATATGCCACTGAGAAAGTGAGAAAGAAAGACCGGGAGGTCATTACCCTTCAAATACACACTCACGTGTTGTCTGCCCGTTTCCTTACTTGATATCCTCCCGGCGTACGGCAGCCGAGTTCAGCTGACGGCGCAACTCCGGAACGGTCAGTACCAGACAGTCACCCAAATTGGTCAAGCAAAGAAGACTGATTTCACAGTGGGTCGTTATGTCCGGCACCCCACTGGAGACCAGCTCATTGTTCCCTGCCCCATCGCCAGCTGCTGCTGTTTGGTCTCCTGCCGCTGGGGAGACTGGTGCCGCTTTGGGCACGCTCTTTGCGGGACTGGAATGTACTTGCGTCACCGGTACGGTGCACATGAACGTGGCAAAGGCAATGCGCCGCACACGTGCCCCTTCGTGGGCTGTGAGTTTGTATTTGTTAACCGGCTTCAGCTGAGGCAGAGAGAACACCTTGAACTGTTCCTCCGACGCAATCAGCACACGATGCGGAGCCGGACCGGGAACGTTCTGTAACTCCAATGGGACTCCGTTCTGAAAACGAGGCGCGATTGCTTGAAGGTATTCAAAAATCAACAAACATCAACACTTACACTATCAACGACGGCGATACCGATGATCGGTGCTCGGTGCTTCATCTGAATTTCCTTCGCCAGCTTTCCAGTCACTGGGGCCGTCTTGGCTGCAGGGGCCGCCGTCGGTTCTTCATTTTCACCGCTGGCTCGTGCAACAGGTGCCGCTGGTTTCGGAGGCAAGTTCAGCACAAACACGGACACACAGCTCGCATTCGTTCCGGCCCACAGCGTCGGAATGTAGACATTTTGATTGGTGATGAATGTTTGGGCAAATGTTAAACAGCGAACCATCGAGCCCATTCCATCGTCCACCGGCCTCGCTTCGATCTGCCGTTCAACAGGGCGAGGCTCGGCCTGCCCCTGGTGACCGGCGGCACCACCGGTCGTACCGCCGGAACTCGGATTGTTTCTCGTTGAGCGTCCCTTGCGCAGACGACGGAACGATTCGCGAAGCGTCTTCTTGAAAGACTTACGGCGCGACAGGGTTTCCCCAGCACCGGTAAGATCTGTATCGTGAAGTAAGGAAACGTATTTAGGAACTTCAATGTCAATACTATTGCCGTAAACCTACCGTTCGGATTGAGCGTGCATTTGTGCAGCACCGGCACTTGGTTACGATAATCGAAGAGCACCAGACCATGGGCTGTACCGGCTGCAACCAGCGACCATTTGCTTTGCATCGCAATGCACGTGACAGCGGCAGGTGGTAGCACCTGAAGTACACCAGTGAAGTGCACGCCCTCGTGGATCGGTTCGTTTTCTTCCAGCAGTTGGCGCTTCACCTTCAGCTGATCGTGGCCCTTCCACACGAAGCCATCGCGATCGCTGACCAAATTCATCACACTCACCGGCAGCGGCCCAACCGGCTCATCTGCCTGGGACGAAGCCGTGGATGACGAGGACGAAGCACCCATTCCGGACTCGAAGTTGGCCATAACCACGTTGCCCGCCGTACCGGCAATGACGAGTGTACCCGTTTGAGAGCACAGCTGTACCTTCTTCACCGCGAGGCGCGGATCATCAGAGTACGGATCGAACTGGCCCGCCTTCCGGAACGGGGGCTCACCATCATCAAGCTGCTCGGTGGAGTTGTTTAGTGCACTGTCGGCGAATGCTTCCTCATCGCTGTTACTAAACAGAGGAGCCGTCCTGACGTGAAGCAACGGCGTGAGACACACTCCGGAGCAGTCCCAAAACTTCACCGATCCATCCTCGTGGCCGGTAAGCAGAATGTCGCGAGAGTCTGGCGCGAAATAAGGTTCTCCGTCAGCACCCTCCTCTGGTACAATACCGCCCGTGATTGGCCACGGGTTTGCACTGAAGTCCGCCAGCTGCGCGTCGCCGGCTCGTTTGATCTTGGCGTACACTTCAGCCGAAACCTGTGAAACCAGGTGGTTGCAGGTGACGGCCGAGGCGTGCAGTGAGTGCAAGTAGGGGATACTGATCTGCGGCAGCGTTTCGTCGGACAAATCGTACGCCACCAGTTCCTCCTCGAGAAGCACCACCAAGACCTGGGCCTTGTCCGGGCGTTCGTCATCGAACGTGACGAAGAAATCGATCACTTTCGAGGTGAAGTCAAACGCCACTTTGGCACCGCCCTTGCAGTGTACCGACACACACTGATGCTCGCCGTACGCCGAACGAGGCATACCGCCCGAGAAGATTACGAGCTCGCGGCGCCCGCGGTACCCGCGGGCCAACCGATCAATCGCCTTGCACGGATCCGGACCGTACGGGACGTACTTCTGATTTTCGGGCGGTATCGGGCTGTCAAGGTCCCAGGTTGCGAACGATCCATCCGCATGGTACCAGGTGAACTGTGTCCCGTCGGGGTCGATAAACAGTCCCACGCTCTGGCCGTGGCCGGGCGATATGAACGATTGTTTCACGCCAGCTGCCTCGAGATCCCACAGCACCGCCAATCCCCGGTTGTAGGCGATCAACAGGTGGTTATGGTTGGTGGGCAACTGTTTGACCGATTCGATCGCACCCGGGTTGAGCTTGTAGGCAGTGGGTAGCTGCTCCAGCACCACGTCGTGATAGATGACCGACTCCTTCACGCTGAAGCTGCGCACATCGAACTGGTAGACGTTGCCACCCTCCGTCCCGATCCAAACCGTGTCCTTCAGGTACGAACAGCAGAGGGAGGAAATTTTCTTCAACTTGCCATCGAACGCGAGATGCTTGACCGCGACCAGCAGCGTGCCGGCCGGCTCCCAGAGCACGAGCTGGTTGGAGGCACTCAGCGAAAGGAGTCGCCCGGTGCCGGGAATCCACTCCAGCATCTGAACGATCAAGTCGGCCGGGTTGTTGGTCGGCGACGTGTGCTGACCGTAGAATTCGACGCCCGGTCGACCGAACACCTTGATCACGCCACTGTTCGTACCGATCGCCATCAGCTTACTCTTCGGATCGAACGCCACTGCGGACGGTTTGTGGGGAAAGCCATGCTGAGCCGTCTGGAAAACGGAAAAAAGAAAATGTTAATGAAATACGATAGTACATTTTAAACCGCTCACGAAAGCAAAAATCGTTCATTCAAAGTATCAAAGATCGATCGTCGCGTTAAAGTGGCACGCAAGAAGAGCCAAGTTTCGATTCGCGGATGGTGCTTTTGATTCCACGAGCCATTGGGGCCGCTCTATGGTAGTAATGTGTACCAAAAACTATGCTGCAACATTACGGCGGAACTACAGCTGCACATTCACCAGACCACACATAGCCTAAACAACGCCTATCCGACAATTAGCCCCAATTCTTCTTTCCCGAGTTGGTGTGCTATAAAATAATTACTTCGGGCGTGCTCTTTCTCAATGACTTAAGCCATTCAGCGTGCGTGCGCCCGCGTTACTCACCAAACAACCCTACCCCCACCATATGCCTGCCCAAAGACCACAACCGGGGCCCGCAATCAGTTTTACTTGCCGGCAACCCTTAGCTCAGAGTGGCCGTTTCGAAATTCTAGCAACTGCACGAGACAGAGAGGGAGATAGCACCAAAAGAATGGCTGGGATTTTTACAATTGTACCTGTTACGCGGACCCAATGCTCGCCAGCGGTGGGTTATCGGGGTTCGAAGTAAACGAGGCTTCTCCTCGAGGCCGCCATCTTCGTCATGTTGCGACGCCAAAGGTTGACGCGCAGCAACGGAGCTCGGTTTTCAGCTACGGGCATTGAGATTTATAAACAGTGGAAAAAACATGGCCAAAGGGGTGCGGAGATTTATCACTATGTAAACACACCAAACGCCCTAACACGCAGCAGGTGAGCTGCTGATAAGGGGACAGACGGATCGAAGAAGCTGATATCTGAGCCAGTCAGCCAGGGTGCCGGAGTTGCAAACCCTTCGATGGGCTGCTTCACGGACACGAAAAGGAGACGAACGAGTGCTCTTCCACATGCGCTGATTAAACCGTGGCGGACAAAGCAATACCCTTCGCTCACCGGGTGACGATAAGGATCCGGAAGAGCTCGCAACCCTCCTCATTCTACAAAACTCCCCATTCGCAATTCGATAAGCACGCCAAGTGCCGTGCGAAAAGAGGAAACGGAGAAAAGCAATTTCTCAACACCATGTATGGGTCTTAAGTTACTTGCGCTACACCAAGTCAAACAGGCGTTCGTTTTCGGGGAGGCATCGTCGTGCTCGGGAAGGTTACATCCATCCTTGGGCGGCAATATGCCTTGGGGACAAGTTTGATAACAAACCAATAGGGGCGCGCGAAAGGGTTGGGTACTTCGGCCCGACTCTTATCTTAAGTCAACACTTGGGCCGAGTGGGCACAAAATGGGGCTACGCATTGGTGATAGTGGACCGCACCCGAACACACACGACAGGTGCCACGCCGCAACTAGCATTATTGTTATGATTTTTTTTTATCATTTGCGCGACAATTTTTATTCTCTGTCACTCGGCCATTGCGCTTCGTTTTTTGTTGTTGTGACATCAATGATAAAAGTGTGTAACGTGGTTCCGAAACCAAAAAGCCCCGAGACACATAAAATCTGAGAGAGAGAACCCGGTAGCGTCTAATACAAATCACATCTGGAGGGCACAACAAAACGTTTCAAAACAAGCAACACTTTCATGTCCTATCCTTCCAGTACGGGGTGTGGCCAAGCGGGACACTTTCGCAATGGTGGGGCACACATACACGAACCACGACCCACCTAGTTCGCCAGCAAAAGACCAGAACTTCTTCTAAGCGTGATTGAAGTTCTCTAACGGTACCTTCCCTTGAGCACGAAGCATAGCATTGCCGGTTGTGGACCGGACGGACTTCACTGCGGTGGAGATGGCGCGCCTCGATGGCTACACCACCCTCTCGCGGATTAGGATCACGGGCCGCAACAGAAAATCGTGACATTCAATGGCTTAATGTTGCAATTATGATATTCGTTTGGCCTAGCGCGCTTCTCCGAGACCATGTTCCATTCTCCACGGAGAGGACGACTTGTTTTAAAATCGGTGGTGCCAGCTCGCGGAGATGGCGGTGCACGGTTCCAGTGACCTTTTCTCTTCGAACCACAGCGACTTATCATCCGAGGCATCTTCTAGCCGGGGACTGGGGAAGAAAAAAGCCACCACTACAACACCATTACTCCGTGTGCTACGTCACTACGTCAAGCCAGAAGTAATTTACCTTCCCTGGGGCGCCGCCGCCAACTCGCGCGCACTTTCTCGTCTTCGAGGCGCGACGTGTGCGAGACGAAATTAATAGAAAGAAGGGTGGTGGGTGGAACGGAAGAGCTGTCCAGGGCGTTGGGTGCGGCGGTTCAAGAAGAACCGTTATTCTTGGCTTCGGCTGAGGAACCACACACACCCAGTGCACGGGGCGATTCCAAGCTCTGGGGGGGCACAGGCGGACATCGAACGGGCAGCAGGTATCGCATTGTTTCGTTCTTTCTTTCTCCGCGTTGTCGGGCGGACGACGAAGAGGAGCTGATCTGATTTCACGGTGCAATGCCGCAGGATTGTCGCTGGGGCTCTGCGTGGGCTCCCTGCTGCAGCCCACACGTTGAATCGGCCCCCACAGTGAGCACACCAAAATGTGGGCCATTCCTCCAGAGCCCGACACCGGCGAGGATCGCCGATGATGGAGCAGCACCCACAGCATCTGGCGGTCACTTAACCAGGCACGTAAGAAGCGCCTGCAATAAAGTGGAAGCTATGGACAGTGCTGGGGTTGTATTTTATGCACCTCAAACAGTGACTCGAGAGGTGGAAGAAATTTATTTGCTGGCACGATCGGGAGCAAAAAGGTTAACAAGTGCAGCACACTGGACACCATCAGCACTGCGCGTACCCAGCGTATTGCTCAATTCGTACTCCGATGCAATGGCCAATAAATTTGCAGTGCGAACGAAATGGTCTCTTGCGGAGCAGGATGAAGTAAGCACAGTGAGTTCAGTTTATATTGTTTTCGCTTCTCATTTGCACACACATTTGGAATTTGCTTCAGCACTTAGAACATACACAATTTGTTTGATAAATAACGAGACTTTTTTTAAGCATAAAATGCGGCCCCATCTATTATGTAGTAACATAGTTTGAAAGATACGTTGCTCCTCTTTAAACGCCCAACTTCATGCAAATCGATTGACAGAATAAAAAGTTATGCGCGGTTAAGTGTGTCAGTAGATTTCGGGCCATGTTACACCCGCTTGATCCTTTCATGACCGATTTAAGCTTAGAGAATAGGGCATATTCACAAGGTGACAGGTCAGGCGAATACGTAGGGTTGTTGTCCTTTTTAACGGTTAAGCATGTATTTCCAATGTGTCACACGAGCGCCCTTCAGGCCGTCTGTTAAGTCATGCTTAGCAAAACAAGCACAAACTTTTCTTTAAATCGTAACATTTTCCAAACTCTTGAAAACTTTTGCTCTACTCATAAACTCATCAACATAAACTTGTTGTAACAAATTGTTTTAAGTACCTGTTTAAGTTTTAAACAAAATTAATTATTGGCTGTTTGTTCCGTGTTTAAAACACATCATAAATCACATCATCATGCTGACACATAAACGCGCGAAACGCGTGAAACGCGCTTTTTTGATCTATCAACTGATTTTTTTTTATAAAATCTTGTAATTTTTCGAATGTTTTCTTTGTAGCAACCTTTCTTATAGGGGTGACTCCGAAATAGAAGTGCATAGTGCCCTTTTGAATTACTATCAGCTTTGCTACAATCGCAACAACAAAAGGCTATTCGAAGGTCAAGTGCGCACTACCCCGTGAGCTACTAGCACAATGAACCGCCCAAAAGTTACCCTTTACTGTCGCTGGAATCACTCACTTACGACAAAAAAGGCTTCGCGCATGTGTTTCCTAAACACATTTGCATGTTCTAAGCTCTCCTCTGTTACGTTGCTCCCAGCGTCCACAATTCGCCCTCTGTAGGCGATGGGAAAACTTTAAACAATAAGCATCGCGGACGGCCTCAGATAAACGCCCGCCAGTATCATGTTGCAATGTTGTAGGCAAGGGTTTTTTTTTCTTTTATCAACCCGCTCTACACTGGAATACACACTACACCTATCGCGATAAAGAGAACGAGACAATTCTCTGGCGGCTTTTAATTAACCTTCTCTTTGGTCACAACATTAGTAGGAATTAAGAACGGCGCGATTTGCTTTCCGTTAGTTTTTTTTTTGAAAGCCTTCAATTATTTTTCTTCTAGTTTGTAGAAACGCACCGGGGAATGGAACGCCCCGAAGTGCGGCACGACCACATCAGGTGGCGTAGGGGTGCGAAAAGCTCCCATAGAAGGCCTCGGCAGTGTGAGTTTTTGATGCGTGATGTCTTTTAGCGACATAGAGTTCACATATCGCGAAGCCAGTGCGTTTTGTCCCAAGGCGTAAGCCCCGTACGGTATCTATGGATGTTAGAACTAGCGGCCCGCACACACGCGGTAAGACACACGAACGGGCAGCACACGACAGAATATCTCGCCCAGGCTTATCGAAGTGACTCAACGCACCCATCGGCCCCCGACCGGACACCGGGCTTATTTTACAATGAGAACCCGACGATGACTCAATGCATCCACCACGTGGAGGTGCGTAACGCGTGTGTGAATGGTGTGACCAGTTTCCAGATTTTCGATCGACTGATCATGTAATTATGCAAACCTGAGTTTATCTGATGAACTTGGTACATGTTTTCTAGAGACCCTTTAAAAGTATTTCGAGTTGTGAGAAATAAAGCTTTTTTGTGGTATAGTATTCCTCCGATCGCTCATCGCTGTTAGTTTCGTTAAACATCCAGCGTCCAACGGGATCTAATTACGCCTATCTTCATCACTTTAATTGTGCGTCATCCCTATGGCAAGCAGATAAGCTCTTTTTTTATAGATTTCCCGATGCGGGAAACATCCTGCTTCTCTCCCAGACTCGGTCCTATCTGGCAAAGCAGGGGGTCAGGACCACGATGTATCATCCCTCAGCAGATAAGCTCTGGTTGAGTTGATGCGTTGGGGATCAATTTTAATTACAGCACAGTTGCAGAACACGAGCAATTTATGCAATCGAACATTTCGCAACCTTGAGACTACGGAGACGGATAAAACGAAAGTTAAATGTAGTTCAGCTATTATCAAACCTTTGACTATGGCCATTTGGCCCACTAGGCCACGGTATTGGTTTTGTTCTAATCAGTTATAGCTGACGATTTGCGGGGAACCTTTCATTAAACGGTTTACTGACTTCCCTTGATCCCCCTTCAGCTGTTTTTCATTTTGAAATCTATCGCCTGTAGGTTTGTACAACAAAACCTTCAAGTACCTTACGTTGAGGCCCCCCTATCGGTGGTCTTGGCGGGTGAGTTACAGAAGGGCAAGTTCTTGGGGATCGTTTACACTATCACTGCGGCTGTTGATATTGCGGGCTTTGGGGGTTACAAGTAATTTGCATGAAGACCTTCGCCAAGGCTTTGTCAATTGCTCCAATGTAACGGGGTCAAACCATCCGGTGGTTCTCGGCGGTCAATGCTGACAATGCATTGGCCCGAGGCTATCCAGGAAAGAGACAGGCCAGCCCAGGCTATCTAAACAAAACTAAAACTTACCCGACGAAAGGCAAACAGTTCCTTGTTCAGCTTCTGCCGCTCGGTCGAAGGTTGTTGGCCTTTGCCGCGTATAAACTTCAGCATTGTTCTTCCGTTTTTTTTCTTTTATTCGCCTCGCGGAAAGATGGAACGAGAAAGCAGTTCTTGTGCCGCGGATGCTCTGCTTCGGCTTCCTTCAAACGCTCGGGAAAGTGCTGCCCCGCCGGGGCGTTTCTATTCTGTTGTTGAGACTGCACACGCTCTCTTTCGCTCGGATGGCTATTTCCGGGCCTGTGGTAGCACCGTTGACCAGACCAAATCCTCGAGCACCTTTTCTAGCGTTCACGGGTCTCCGGTGCTCTTTCTGACGCGTTTACCACCTTTCGCTATTTATTTCTTTACAGCCAATTCGCCGATGGATGGATTCCTCGGGTGTGATTTGTGTTCGTCTATTCTCTGTAGTTTCGTACACCGCCACGGCACTGCTTTGCATGAGGAGCCGCGCGAGGCCGCGTGCTATGCTTCTATGCTTCACTGGGGGCCGGTCTCCGCGTGGGGCATTTTCGCCGACGTTCTCGTCTGGCTCTGCGCGATATGGCGACGGGTTCCAGTATGAGCTTCTCCAACGATCCGGTGGAGCGTCGCTGGTATTTCAAATCCACGAACTAGTGTATGACTACTAAACTTTCCAAATTTTCTTCTTTTATGAATATGATACGTCGATGCCCAAAATCGCAGGCCAAACGAACAGAATGGGCCTCAAAACGAGCAGCAAAAAGGCACACACGGAGAGGTGATTTTTCGTTGTAAAGTCGGTTGTAAATTTGGCCACCAATAAACAAAAACCAGCCCAGCGAACGCGTTGGTTATCCCAAGTTGAGTGTCTCAAAGAATCTGGAACTGAAGCTGCGAAAGAGAAACAATAAGAAGCAGAACGAAAAAGTAAGTTAATTTCTAATGACGATCATGGAAAATAACGGATTTAACGAAATCAATCATGATTCGCGCACTGCGGGTTATCGGATAGACCTTCGCCGTTAGGCCGGGTTCCTACAGCGTAATTGTGTGTGCAAGCGATCGATCGATCGATCAACCCATTTACCGTTCGGCACACTTTACCGACTCACAGTTGTACATGGAACACTAATCCATCATTTCCGAATTGCAGTTGGAGGTAACGTGACAGTAATACGATCAATCCACCTTCGCCGATGGCGAGAAAACGTTCAAAAACGTCGCACTCCCGGATTGCAGCTAAAGGAAAGACGCGGACACTCTACAACGGATGACCGGAGAAAGCGTTAGGAGTGAACCTTCTCTGTCGCCAAACAACAGTTAGTGAGTGATGGGGGTGCTGCAGACTCATACGTGAAAGAAGGGCTTGTCGTCACAGGGTGGTGTCGACTTAATTAAAGAACCCCCTTCGACCGGAACACGGTAACATCGTGGCCCATTTCCTGCCATCAATGGCGGTAGTCAATGTGATCAAACGGCTCTATCGCAAAGTGTCCATGGCCCTCCGGTGCACTTGCCCCATGGTTTGTCCCTGAATTTTGCCATTTCCTGCAAACACAGACACGCACACACGGTGAGGTCTTAATGCCATATACTACGATGATGAGTCACCGGCCACATGGAGAAGTAAACATAACAAAACAGAAGAAAGAAGTAAAGAGGGTGAAAAAGATGGCCAACCAACGGCTGAAGCAACTGATGAAGCTCTGATTGAGCACAAGAAAAGTAAGAGATCGGTTCAGCTTTGATGTAGAAAAATCGAAAAAAAAACATTCTTCGATTCCCCACCACTTTGGGGGCTACAGCGCCGCAAGTATCAAACTTTGGTCCGTTCCGACGAGCCAGCACAAGCAAAGCTCGTGATTCTTTTCTTACCCAAAAGTCAAACCGGTTATTTCACCCACCATGACAGAACAACAACCCCTCGCGTACCACTGACCACAGCCACCAATGCTGCGCGCGCCCTCCGCTCGATCGAGTGATGATCTGATCTGCAATTGCGGTACACATAATTTGTTTAGAAAATAAACACTATCCTAACGCGGCGATCGGGCCGCGAGTGCCGGCAAAGCACTTAACATGTGGTGGTGGTGAAAGAACACACAAACGCACACAGTAATGAGCCCGGCTCGGTACTAGTTGCTTGTTCCATTACCATTCCCCAATCAGCCACTTGATTTGGTGTTCTATTTTTAAACTGGCTCATGGCGAGGGTGGCAGCCAAACAGGAAGACAAGGAAGCGATCAGGTTACATCTTTTCCGGGCCGGACCGCGGGCGTGACACGGCTATGAGAAAACCGAAACCACCGCCGTTTATTTGTCAAAGCGACAAATAAACAGTTCAGAAAATGATGCAACACTCAAACATAGGGACCAAGTAGGGGGATGATGATGAACCGGATTTCGATGTAGACATATTTAATGTGGTTCACAGCAGCCCCAAGATGGCGTGCTTCTTGTCATCTTTCGACTGGCCCAGGGATTCGCAACGATACCGACACCCGACCCACTGAGGTGGATGAACAAATTAGCATCGACAAAGAGCTAACGGAGCGGTGTGCTCGCGGTTGGGCAGAATACGTGCTATTCGGTATAAAGAAAGGCATGACATCATGGGCCGACGACGCCACACGCTAGAGCGCAACAACAAAAACACACACCCACCACGCCAAGCGGATGCAATATGCTGAGGAGCATGTTGAGGTGACGGTGGTCGATAGCGCAAGCCAACCACCATCAAAGAGACTGAGCGGCCATCACTGAGTCAGGAAACGGAACCAGCAACAGAAAGGTATTTAAACGCACACATCCGAATTAGGGTGGTGACAGAAGCGTAAAGGAACGCATAAAACATAAGCGCTGGATTTATGCCGGCAACGATCACTAGTAAACCAATCTGGCCCAGTACTTTGGGTTGCTAATTTAATAAGTGTCGTTAATAAGCCTTATCACAACAAATTCGTTCTCAATCCGGCAGCGATCGTTAGTTTAAAACTAAACATAGGACGTAGGACGGTGAATGAACCAAAGTATGCAACCCCGTGCTCCCAGTGCCGGAATAAATCCGTAAATCCTTAAAAGTGCACTCCGATGTTCCGCACAAACACGCACTCCATCGCAGGTCTGGGTATCAGGTTTTCCGCTGGATGCGATAATCTGTATCGCCTTCCATTCAGTGGCCCATGGCCGGGTACAGCGGGTTTATACAGTGGGAGCCGAGATTCCTTTCCACAACCTGTTTATGGTGCCGTTTTTATCTTCTTCCTACTGTTCGCAAAAAAGAAGAAAGAATCTGAAGATACTAAAATCGCAACCGGACCAGGGAAGCCTTTTGGTGGTGGTTTTAAAAAGTGGTTCTGTCCCTGTCACCAGCCCAAGGGACAGTTTGCATGAAGTATAACGGTGTACGGTAAGTTGACGTGTTCCTATTTTTGTTTTACTGAGCCGTGCTTTCTACCGTTACACGGAAAGGAGAACGTTCCTACGGTCCAACTGTTGGTGTGTAGGCGAACCAGTTACCCCGAAAGTGATCCAAATTTTAAGTATCGGGCGTGAACTTTACATGCTACACTTGTGTCGCGGAAGCCGACTCACGATTAAGATAGGAGCATGATATCACGGCCGATAGGGATACACACCGTGATGAACCGGGCACTTACCAAAACAGCCTCACAAAGGCAGGAGTCACACAAAAAGGAGTTTGCACTTGTCACTTGAGATATTGATGACTGAAAGTGAATTGAGTTACTTCGTAGCCGAGCAAACGAACTTGAGTGTAAAATGAGGCAATGGCCGATCCCATCGTAGGTCGTCCATCGGTGTTATCTTATCGCGTCGACCAACACATTCTCCACCCCTCGGTCCGTCATCGGTGATCGATACTGTGATACGGTACAGCGTTTTTAGTGGCCTGCAGTGTAGCGCCTATAGCATCAAACCCAAGCCCGCTCAACTAAAAGTCGCGAACAGTTCAATTTTTGAACCTGGAACTGGACTGTATGTCGACCTGGCTTCTCGCCATACACTGCAAAAAAAAAATCCACCAGCCCGCGAAGTATTCCAGAAGAAGTCCAGAAGAACAACGAGGACGGCATAGGTCCTGTTTAAGATTTGAGAACTTTATCAACAGCCGCTGCAAGTGTTGGAGGAAGTTTCTTGGCAGAGGAAACCCGCTATGGGTTTGAACTAATGTCGGTTAAGCAACTGGGAAACCAGTAAAAGGAAAATCCTTGCTCATTATGCTCGCAGGATCGCTCCAGCAGGTAGCGATCATCGGGTGCGTTGTTTGGCTCTTTTGGATGTGTGAGAGAGTATGCGAAGCGAAGGATTGCTGTCAGAGCACCGGGATGCCGGGCAACAGGTGTCCTTGCGAAACTTGCCTCAATGTCTACACATTTACTTACCTTCTGGTTTCTCCGAACGATTGGTTCCGAAAACGGACAAGCTGAGCGCAGCAACCAGCGAAGGCGATGGCGATGCGATTGTAAATCACTGAGTGTTCAATAACAAGGCACAACTAATTCCAAAACAACTTAAGCCTAAACGGGAACGAAAGAAAAATCAAAACAAACAAACATATAGTAAACTGTTGTAACAAACAATGGAGTACGAAATCGAATGAAACACTTTCAGATCGCGATACGGCGCCACGGGTAAAAGCTCTTTTCTTTCCAGTCACGGTCGTAAGTTTCCTGTCCGTTCGGGCGGGTTCCACATTCGAACGCGCTAGACGGAGGTGTGGGCGGTTGCAGCAAAAAACGGGAAACAAAAAAAATATAAACATCCGACTACATCCGCCGCCGCCGCCGTCGGTGGCGACCGGAAAGCAGAGCGTGCTTCTTCGTTTCGTATGCACACGCACGTACATACATTCACACATAGGGGGCACACGCACACATGCATCACCGCCACTCCGCGACGTCCGGAAGGTTTACCGAACCCGAACGAGCACGCAAGAGGCCAGCAGCCACTTCCCGCATCGAAGGAGTAATGATGATAGAAGAAAAAATAAAACACCGGACGCACCCGGTTTTCCACCGGTATCTTTTCGATCGGTTGCTTCGTGCTCCGTGTTGCGTCTGCTGGTAGGTGCCGCTCTTGGCCACACGGTTCAGCATCGAGCGTCGCACCGGGAAGTTCACTCCGTTCTACATGCGACCCCACCCAACAGCGGAACCAGCACGGATTGCACGGTTGAGGCGATATTGCGGAGCAGTCCGATTCGGGCACGTTTATCCAATCGAACGAGGAATCGAACAATTATGATGGCGCTAATTATACGATGCCCTACCCAAGAACGCCCGGGTCGGGTGTGCACAGATTGAATTTGTTTCTATGGTTTTCTCGAATCTCAGATCGGGGACCCGGCAGCCCGGTCTGCGTTCGTCACTTGTGCGCACGTACTCACGGGTAGAACATGGACAAAGTTTACAAAACACAGTTTGTTTTAGTTCGCTCGTTAGAAGTAATGCGCTCAGTTGCGAACCGGTAGGCAAAACGGCAGAATCGTTCAAACAACATTCCTCCGCTTGGGACACGCCATTCTCGCGAAGCGGCGTCCGGCTGTGTCGTCGTGTGACGATCGTGACAGCTCACTTGGATTGCAACAACTTGGATTTGCCAACTTTTTGCACGCGTTCCACTGAGTCACAAGAGCGTTGAGCCCGTTAACGACGTTGTGATTAAATTACCTCGCTGCAAAGTAAACTTGGTCGCAAAACGAGCAAAGCGCGTCCACACTCGGCCCGGTCTCGTGGAAGAACGCTTAAGCCTTTGCACACAGAAGCTGACGTAACCTATTATACCAACGTATTATATGAACGTTTTAACGTATTATTATTTTTATATTAACGTAACGTAGCGAGCAACGCAAAATCGCTTTTCTCTGTAATGTGTTACAAATGTATAATGTATAATGTTAAACACAAATGTATTTTCTAACCTTTTTGGTGGCTCTACGTTCCCGGTCCCCGGTTTTCGCTGGTAGGTTCGCAAACCAAACATTTTTGCGTTCCCGGCCTCTAAAAGTGACTTCCGAACGGGTACTGTCTCGGCGACGCACTATGGGGAATTTATATAGAACAGACGGACATATTATGTTTTAGGAAGAATCTGTGGACTTTTTTCAACGTGATTGCTTTCTTTGCATGTGTTTTGATTCAAAATTTTATGAGTAGTATACGCGTTAGAATGTAATAAATAAATAAGTTGTATTGTATTATTGATTATGATCCTCGATCCTCCCTGTTACTGATTTTTAAAGAGCTATGAAAGCTACCGAGATTAATTTTTTTCATTAATTACCATAAATTAAATTGTATTTTTTCGTACTAATTCCCGATAAAAATATACAAGCAATGGTAAAGCTGAATATTCGATTTTTTCACATCAAAAAAGGTACGCAAGGAATAATTTTTATCACTCTTCGACTTTGACAAACGAATTCTTGGAATCTACGCAACATGAAAGGTTAAAAATTCGGATCAATTATAGCTAAGGTATCTATTTTAGACAAATATAACTAAATCCACATTTTTTACAAACTTTTTATGACCGCCTTTTCCCCATAGTTGATGCGACTGAGCAATTGAAATGTTTCATCGCTTGGAACGAGAAACTGATTGTTGAAGGTGACATATTTCGCCGGAAGCATGAATTGCAAAAACACTGCAACCGTTTGGCGTACCATTTTCACCAGGAGCGCCGGCGCCATGTCAAAATGTCAAAAGTGGTTCGGGCGATCAAGAGAGCGAGAGAAAAGAAAAATAAAAGAAGCTCACAGTCAGACGTTAAAATTAATATTAATATTAATATCAGAGGTAAATTAATAGTTATATTTTCCTACCACCAAACTATCGAAGCCGGAGGTCGTGCGAAGTTCGGGCCATCGTTTCATCGTCATCTCGCGCTATCCGTTTCTCTGCCTAGACATCATTCGCTTACGTTTGGTCGCGTTCTGCGTAACCGTTTCACGGTTTGCAGGATCCATTATTTTTTCATTTATTCCGGACATCGTCATCGTGGCCCTTCCGTCGCTGGCAGTCGTACGAAGCAGATATTTACGTTGGAAAAGGTAGGGCTCGAAGGATTGCAAACCTGTGTCAAGCTACAAGTCGGCGGCAACCCTTGTGCGACCACGCAGGATAGCGTGTGTGCAAACGAGAGAGCGAACGAGTACAAAGTGAAGCAAAACAGCGAGCTAGCGAGCCACAACGATCGGCGGAAAACCAGCCTAGGAGCACAGCAAAAATGGTAAGCGTCAGAGTAGTGAAGGTGCGGGAAGGGTCTCTTCGAAGTTCAAATTCGATTATTCACGCTACGTAAAAGAATGGTTCAAGCCGAAGAGAGAGGGAGAGGGCTCAGCTAGCGCCGCGTGTCCTTACGGTCGCGCAAGGTGGGCTACTAGATGAGATTATGCTTAACGATTGCTGATAAGACCGTACCAGCGTATGGATGCAGCTACGCATAAAGTTAGAGACCCGCCCAGGCCCGGGTCCATGCATGTGTGTTTGTGAATGTGCTAATAATGCAGAACGAAAAACGGGTCCCTTGACGCCAGGTGAACTTTGTCCACTCGGTTTCGTCACTTCGCGCCTTGTTTTTGAGCGAACCGAAACATGACGACGGGCAGTGATTTCTGGTGCTCTTATCGGTTGTCACCATCACGCGTCTAATTTCATAATACCTTTCACCGCTCACGCAGGATGTTTTCATGATGATCCGACGGCAGAAGACGACCATTTTCACCGACGCCAAAGAGACAACACCGGTCTACGAGCTGAAGAAGATGATCGAAGGAATTCTCAAAGTGCCTCCCCGTGACCAGCGGCTCTACAACAAAGACAACATGCTGATGGACGACGAAAAAACGTTGCAGGATTGTGGTATCACAGTAGTAACGGCTAAGGCGCAGTGTCCCGCCCAGCTCGGATTGGCAATACGGGAAAATGGTGATTTTGAATCGCTCGAACTGACACCTTACTCGCTGCCGCCGGATCTACCGGATGTGATGAAAAACCAGGACACCGCCAATGGTCAGGATCAGCTTGTTTGAGGCACCGGGCGGCCCTCCAATTAAGGAAGGAGAGGCACAGATGTAGGCTTTTTGTTTGTTTGTTTCTATCTCCTATCGCTACCACATCAAATACTACGTAACATGAACCCTCTCGGGCATGTTATAACAACTTCCGCAAGTTCCGCCCACTAAACGGCAATTTGTCATCCTGAGCAACGTAAGATTAGAGACATCCTTTCACATTCGGTACGGACAAGGAGGATGTTCCCCCCAATCCTTGTCTCCGACTCTTTATTTTCTTTCTATTCTTCGGGTAATTTTATTCGTACGGTTTTGAGTAATTAAATTATGGAAAATGAAACTAAAGTCCCAATAGTCTACGACGCAGCTCTGATACCTTACTCAGAATCCGAATCATCCGCCTCTCGGTTACCCTCTGGCTCGTGATGCTGGTCAACGTGGAAACTGTTCTCCTCCGTGGCATTCGCTATTTCTTTGGCTTCTAAATGCAACTGTAGCTGGTCGCGAAAGAAATCGACATACGTTTGCTTCATAGTCGCCTGCGCCGGAAAATAATGCCCACCGGCATGAGTCACAACTAGTGGCTCCAAGAAGGTATCCGAAAGCGCGACACTCATGTCTGCAAATGGAATAGGTCGGATAACGGAATAGAGGATAACGGTCGTTTGTTTGAGCCAATGGAATCCTACCTTTCGTTATGATTTCATCTGTTTCACCGAAAATATGCAGCGACGGAAGCTGTATTTTGCTTTCGTAATAGTTCAAATGCACCAAACTACCAGAACGAAAGCCGGATGACAGGATGGCAAACTGTGGCTTTACCGTGGTCATGCCTCTAGCGCTCAAATCACACAGTAACCCGGCAAAGCAGGCGCCCTGAGAGAAACCTAGCAAGCCATGGCAACCCTCCGCTTCCCACGTTTTTTCCACCAGCTTCAGGCTTTCGTCGAACCCGTACGCCGGACCGCCCTGATTCGTTCCCTTGAACGTCCGGTCATCCTTGTTGAACCACCAACTTCGTTGCGCTGGGTCCTGCTCACCTCCGTCCTCAAGCGGTGCTGCTATGTGCGGTGCAGATAGGAACACAAGCTCGACGTACTTGTTGACTTGCTTCCGAAATGATCCCAATTTGGAACGGAAACTGTCCCCGTTTTGCCGGTATCCGTGTAGAGCTAGCACCTTCAGTTTCAACCCATCTGGTTCAGATTCTGCTTTTCCCGACATTTTTTGCAGACGAGTGCGGTGTCCCAGAACGCCTGATTGGATTATCTTTGGCGTGGAGCAGAGAATGCTTGGCTCACCGTACTATTTTTGATTTCTAACCATACTTTTCCGTGTTGTCAACAACTGACGATGTTTTTGTATGTTTGTGTCGATGTTTTATGCAAGAAAAACATCGCACTGTCCTGTGACGTTTGGCGATGGCGCTACTTAATCAAAACAAACGTCCTTCTTTTCCCGGTGCCCCGTAATCTCATTGTGAATAAACGTGTGGGCCAAAATGTTACAAAACCGCTACGGTTTCCCCCGATTGGCCACCGGTTTCCGCTCAACGGGGCGTTACTTGTCCACGAAAAATGTTGCCAAAGAGGAAGTAAAATACACCAACACAATCAACCTGCCGAAAACTAAATTTCCCTCTCGATTGAGCGCAGCAAAGCGAGTCGACGTGGAGGAGCGATTACGTCGAGTAAGGCGCTGACCAAAATACATTGTTGCTCATGTTTTCACTAGTTTCATTCGTACTAGAAATGTTTTAGTGAACTTTATGCGTGGAATCGCTCGGCGCTGCCGGTCGAGAACGAATTCGTTCTGCACGATGGTCCACCGTACGCCAATGGCGATCTGCACATGGGACATGCGGTGAATAAAATTTTGAAAGATCTCATCCTGAAGCACAAAATCATCAGTGGCACGCGAGTGCACTATGTGCCCGGCTGGGATTGTCACGGGTTGCCGATCGAGCTGAAGGCGCTCGAAGCTTTCGGAAGCAAGGGAAAAAACTCGTCCGAGGAATATCGCCGGTCAGCCCCGGAGATTCGTGACAACGCTCGGCGTTTCGCTCTCGAAACGATCAGCAGACAACGGAATGCATTCGAATCGTGGGGCGTAACGGCTGCTTGGGACGAAGCCGGAACGGGAGTTTACAGGACACTCGATCCAACGTACATTCGCGAACAGTTGCGACTGTTTTATGAGCTGCATGAGCGAAACTTGATTTATCGTGACCTTAAACCCGTTTACTGGTCACCATCGTCACGAACGGCTCTGGCCGAGGCAGAATTAGAATACGACGAGGCTCACGTAAGCCCTTCTATGTACTTGAAGCTTCGCCTAGTCAATCGTGGCACCGATTGCCACGCGATCGAGCGAACAACAGTTCCCAATGCTGAAGTGTATGCTGTAATATGGACCACCACACCATGGACATTACCAGCAAATCAGGCCATTTGCTACAATCCTTTACTGGAGTATTGCCTGGTTCGATCAGCGGCTGGTGAAATTCTGCTCGTCGGTAAAGATCTTGTCGCTTATTTATCCGAGCAACTGGGACAACATTTCGATGTTCTGCAAACTGTTTCGGGAAGCGAGTTGGGCTCGCTACGCTACCATCATCCTCTAAACAACGATGAACTTCTACCTTTCCTACCGGCGGCGCATGTGAAAGCGGAAAAGGGTACCGGTCTGGTTCATACGGCGCCTGCACACGGACCGGACGATTTTCTGGTCTGTCTCGAACACCAAATGTCAGTCAAAAGTTTGATCGATGAAAACGGGTGTTACAACGATCGGGCACCGTCGGCGCTCGTTGGCACTTTCGCCCTAACTGAGGGTAACCGGATCGTAACGGAGGAGCTACGGGACGCTACACTCAAACTGGCTTCAATCGAGCATTCCTATCCGATCGACTGGCGTACGAAACAACCCGTAATGCTACGTGCCAGCAATCAGTGGTTTATCGATACGAACAGCCTCAAGCAATCCGCCTTGGAAGCAGTGCGTGACGTTGAAATTTTCCCCCGAACATCTGCGGACGTGAGCAAACGGGTACTGGAGGGACAATTACGAAAGCGTCCTTACTGGTGTATCTCGCGGCAGCGCGCTTGGGGTGTACCGATTCCGGTTCTGTACGATGCACGCACGAAAAATCCGATCGTTCACCGATCGTTGCTGTCTGCAATCGAAACACGCCTGATGAAGGAGTCATCAATCGACTTTTGGTGGACAACGCCCGTACGTGAGCTAGTTTCCGAGGAACTGCTAAAGGAGCTGCCGGTAGAAACCACTCGGGAGCATCTCGTAAAAGGCAACGACATATTGGACATTTGGTTCGATTCCGGAGTTTCGTGGCGCACGGTACTGGGAAGAGATCGTGTGGCTGATCTCTATCTCGAAGGGATCGATCAGTTTACCGGCTGGTTTCAGTCATCGTTGCTAACGAGTGTTGCCGATCGTGGCCAGGCACCATATAAAGCGATTTTCGTGCACGGTTTCGCCGTCGACGAGAACGGACTGAAAATGTCCAAATCACTAGGGAATATAATTTCGCCGGCCGACATCATTACTCAGTACGGGTGTGATACGTTACGGTGGTGGGTTTGTGCTCATGCCATCCAGAACACGTCCATCCCAGTGAGTCACAAACTTCTAGCCTCATCAGGCGAAAGCGTACAGAAGCTACGCGGTATTTTAAAATTTTTGCTCGGTGTCGTGGCACCTGGCGGAGTTCCACTGGAGAAGGATGAACGGCACGTGATTCAATATGAAACGCTGCACCACATTGACCGGTACTATCTGCAGCAGCTGAACGACTTCCATCGAACCGTTTTTGAGCTGTACGATTCGTATCAACACAATCGGGCGACAGCAACCATTCTAAACTTTTGCCTGTCGACACTATCCGGACTATATCTGCATGTTGTAAAAGATCGACTGTACTGCGGAACTGAGCAAGAGCATGCCCATGTCGCCACCATTCTCACGCATACCTATCGCACACTATGTCAGGTGCTGTGGCCGATTGTGCCGTTTTTGGTGGAAGAAAGTTGGACGTTTTTTGGTAAGACTTTCCCTTCCACTACAAGCTTTCAATGCAACTAACATGTTAAAATTATGTTTGTAGGAACCGATCATTTCTATCGGTGTTGTTCGTCGTCGGCGAGCGCTCTATCAGCGCTTGCAGATTGTAACCAGTCAACCGCCATCATCGAACGGGCTCTCATGTTACGCCACGCTGTGTACCAGCAAGCCCAGCTCAACGTTAACACGTGGCTACTACAGCTTTCCGTAGAGTGTACCGACGATGAAGACTATTTCCTGCTATCCGCCATACACCCGACCGAAGGACGGCCCGATTCAACTACGGAGCTTTGTGAACTTCTTCAAGTCGCTTCGGTCGAGCTGCTGCCACGACGGCGACGCGAAAATACAACCGAATCTATCGAACGTTTTCCTTTGACGGTCACCAAATCGGATCAATCGTTGTGTCCTCGCTGTCGGCGCCATTTGCAACGTGAATCTCACGATCCGGCGTGTGTTTGCGAACGGTGTGACGCGGTACTTCGATCGCAACGAACTGCAGGCAATTCGTAATGTGTGTTTTGCAGGTAGAGAAGTAAAAGAAAAGTGAGTTTTGCTGTGTTATAAATATATTTTTTGCCGTTTGGTTTATATACTTTTTCTCTTTTACGCTAAACATTTTCTTCTCTCCAACCGGGAATGATTCATTTAAAAGACTGCTATGAAAACGACAGAAAGAGAGAGCGCGGTAGGAAAACAACAGTGTAATGATACTCATGTGACGCAATTTTGGGAGTATATACAAATGTAAGGAGAATTACAATTCCTAAAATTAGAGCTTGAAACAAAGACATTAGCGCGCGAGAATGGACAGCGAAGAGTGTGCACTTTTAGTTTGGTCGGAGGGTTGTCCTAAACAACCGAGGGCACGAGTCCCGAAATACGTGCTACGTAGCTATTAACCGATCCTTTCATCGAGAATGTTGCGAAACAAAATATGTTAAAAACAATTAAAAGTGAACAAGAACCAAAAACAAAATCAAAAATCCACAAACCGATCGCCGCCTCGAAGCATCCGGAAGCAAATTGAGAAGAACTCGGCAACCGGAAACTTTTTCACGATATAGAATATAACGAGATAACGAGATATGCTACGTGTTTTTAACGAAGTAGCGATGGAGGGTGTTTTTAGTGCCAGCCTTGCTGGCACCCGTTGCCGTGCCGGTGGCATTGGGCCCTACCGGATTACCGCTGGCACTTGCACCCGCTACG
The DNA here is from genome assembly GCF_943735745.2 of Anopheles bellator. Taxonomy (NCBI): domain Eukaryota; kingdom Metazoa; phylum Arthropoda; class Insecta; order Diptera; family Culicidae; genus Anopheles; species Anopheles bellator. Next base: position 36,835,183 of record NC_071286.1, read on the forward strand.
TTGCTACTACCACTACTGCTGCCCCCGGGGCTGGTGTTGGCATGTCCTGCACCCATGATGCTACTGCTGCCACTACTGCCGCTACTGCCACTACCAGTGACCGCAGGACCCATTGCTCGTCTCCAGTTGCTGAGTAGCTCGTGCTGAACATCGGTCGGAAGGGCGTGGAACACTTCCCGATCCACGTTCGGAGGAAGCATGTTTGTACTTTTACTGTGCTGAACATGGTTGAGCGGAATTTGTTCGATGAATTCTACTGTGGCGCCTGGTAGGAGCGGGTAGTGGCGATCACGAAAGAATGAATCTTGCAGTGGTGGCTGTTGCTGGGTTGATAAATGGTTCCCACTCGGAGAAACTTCCATCGGCGAATCTAGCGAGGACCGGATCGCGGAGACGTTCCTGGGCGATGGCGTCGATGTTGGCGATAGGGTGGATGGTGAGGTTACTGTGGAGCTTCCTGCAGTTACCAGCGCCGTGGACGTGCTAACCGCTGATGGTAGTTCGTGATCGTACTCTTTGGAATTCAAACGAAGATCCGCCACCCGGAGCTTGCTGAGAGTGGTTTCATCTTCGCGACGATCTTTGCTACGGCGAGTCTGAAACAGTAACCGGCGCGATTTCTTCGGCGATGGTTCAACATCCGACTCGGACCCGGATAGGGAAGCTAGCGAGCCTGCATCAGAGGAGCCACCACCACCGAAGAACGATTCACAGTCCATCGCTGTGAGGGACTTGTTCGAACTGAAGCTGACGTCACTAAGCGTGATCGATTCGTTGCTTAGATTTGTGATCGACTGCACCTCAATGTCGGACTTTTTGATGAGAAAGTTGGCAATCGATTTGCTGCCGACACGTCGCTCCTGGAACTTAAAAAACGACAGCCCCAACAGAGTTATGTTGAACGGTTGCCGCAGATCGACCATCCGCTCGAACACGCGCATTACGATGGTCAGCATCCTCTCCTGGGCACCGTCCGCCAGCACGAGTTTGCCGCCCGCGTGTCGGAACATGGACGGTAGCAGCTTTTCCTGTTTCGACTCTCGGTGTGTGGTGCGCTTGGCCGAATCAAACTTGCGTATCGTCACCTTGATCGCAATCGGTATGCGCCCATCGTCGGCAATGTTCTTCACCAAACGCACCAGCAGATGACGAAACTTTTCTTCCGCATCGGCCCGCACAGAAATGGACGGGCACGAGTCCTCCAGGCCAACCGATTTTGGTTTGCCCGTCTGCCGGACCGGTGTGTCGTCGCGGCCCAGCGCTAGATGCTTTAACCGCACAGCCTGCTCATGCCCGACGTGTTTGGCAAGCCGCTCCAACTCCACCCGCTGCAGCTCGGTCACCGTCGTAACACCACAGCACTCTCCCAGTGTTTGGGCCGTTTTTTCACCGATTCCGGTAAGGGTACGAACACATCCGAGCGAGGCGAGAAAAGCGCCACCAGAAGTGGACGGTAGCAGCACGGTTTGCTGGTTTGGTTTGTGGACCGCTCCGACCAGCTTGGCGAGTAGTTTGTTGTGCGCGATTCCAGCACAGCAGCGCAGCCCGAGTTCGCGGTAGATACAGTCGCGTATCTCCTTCGCTAAATGTGTTGCCAGCGCCAATCGACGCTCGCAGCCACACTGACAACCTAAGCAATCCTCGCGATCCCCGCTGATCGTCGTTGGGTTCGGGGGCGGTTGCGCCGGAGAAGGATGTACCATACCAACGACACGTATGGAACGGTTAGCATCGTTTGGCTTCTCACCACTGGCAACAGCGTTGTCCAGCAGCTCCAATCGCTCCGCGACGAGCTCCGTCACGTCGAGATAGTTCTCGTCCAGGCCGAGCTTTTCGACATGCGGCGTAAAGCGGTGCATAATTTCGTTGATCTTCACGGACATCTCCTTATACTTGGTCAAGTCCTCACCGTTCACCAGCACCAGCTCGGGGCAGGCGGCGAGCGCTTCCTTGACCGGTTGCAGTTTCCGCACACCATGCTGCCGCGCCAAATAGTTCGACGTGACGACGCAGAACCGCTGCTTCACGGCGAATGGCCGATCCTTCAGCGATGGGTTGAGCACTTCCTCGACCTGCGCGTAATAGTAGTCCATGTCGATGTGAATGATGACACGCGGATGCACGCGCTCCTCATCGTCCGTTTCCGGTGACCCTTCCATCGATGATCGTTCCGATTCGACCGCTCTCTCTTTCTCTCTCTATGGCCGCTCGTCTCTGCGGTGCTGGGGGCTGCTATCTGGACTCCCAGCAGCCATAAGTGGCCGCCTTCGTGGCGTACCGCGCAACGTGAGTCTCGCAAAAGGGCAACGACCGCCGGTTTTCCCGTTGCTTGACCGAAGGCGGTCGGCGGGCGGCGCGATCGTACCGAGCGCAACCAACAGCCGCATCAAAACAATCACCCGGCCCGCGCGGGAACGCGGTTGCGTGGTGGCTGTTGCGTTTGGGAGTGTTCGGAAGCGCGCGCGTTCTCGTGTTGGCGAGATCGCCTACGCTCGGGCGCGAAAATGCCCCCGCCTGTCTGAAGCACAGACGGGTCGGGCGGTGGGCTGCTGGCGAGCGCCGTTTGTTTACCGTATGACAAACGTAGCGTAGCGGCACACCGTTAGCGGCCCCCACGAGCGTCTCACTCGCTCACCCTCGCGGCCGAACGGATGCGCGCGCACGTCGCTCTCTGTCGCACTCGGGTCGTTGTTGTTTCCGAGAGGACGGCGCGGAAGATTTTGCCTTTCGGCCACTGTGCTATGCTTGTCTGTGGTGGTGCGACTGCTGCTGCTGATGTGTATGCTGTTTTCGTTTTTAGCTACCCTTGTGTTGGTTCCGTGTTTTTTGGGGAAAGTGCTTCTTGGCCGCGTAAAAAGAGAAGCACAAACTTTCCTTCCTAGCCCAGCTGACGACGCTGTCCGATAACGACACGAAATCAAACGCGTAAAACGGGCCCACAACACTAGTGCACGTTACTCGAGCCTTTGGGTGCCAGGAACTTCCTCGCAGATGTAGAAGTGTTGCTCGTTTTTCGGGACCCCTACTTTCGCGGCGCATAGAAACTTGTTGCCCGTTAAATGGAACTTTGAGAAAATAAAACACTACTTTCTCTATCACATCACCTCGCGTGGGCTTCACTGTTCCGTCGAAGAATGTCAACAAACGGGGGCAGAGCGGTTGTGGAGCCTTATTCCGCTCATTACGGTCACGTTTCGCTCATTGATGGCCAAAAACCCCCTGCGTCAGTGGTTCGATGACTAACACGGCCGATCATAACTGCTGCTTCGTGGTGCAGCAGGCTACGATTCTAGCTTTCATCAGCAATGGGGTGCCTGGCTGTGTTTATACTGGCGGTGCTCACTTCTTGGATCCGTCTTGAGTAGTGCTAAGATATAGCGATAGCGAAATTATGCAACGAAACTGGACAGAGATTACTTTCCACGTGCAACTCCAGTGTTCTAGCGATGGAGTTTTCTAGCTATGTCGGCGGCTTTAGTCGGCGACAACAATGGCAATAAGAGGAAGCTTTGAACATGCGGATTAAGACGGAGTCGAGAGAAACTCGAGTTTCTTATCTAACACCACACGCACACTACGGACGATTGTGGCGTGTTCCTGAAGGTAAGTTCCGCAGGTGGCCAACTGAACTGTGTCGAAAGATAGTGTGTGCGTGCATCGGTGGAAAAGATTTACAGTTAGAAAAGCTGCTGATACTGGGACGATGGTAACATTTGTTAAAGTTGAATGAAACTAAAAACTGGTACGGCAAACTGTGCCATATTTGCTGGAAAGGACACGGTTCAGATCGGCGAGTAGTGGCCATTCTGTTGCAACAGAACAGTGGAACACCAGCTGATGGACAAATGCAATTGCGGGCCCGGTGAAAACTGTACACAGATAGATACCGTTCTTCAACAGATGGTTGGCATTCGCAACCAACAACATGAAAACAGGATTAAATTAGCGAAGGACATAGAGAACCATGCTGTTAATTTAACATTGCACAGAAAGGAAGTTGTAAGCTTTACCGTGTCGGTGTGTGAGTTGTGTGTACAACGACGATAAGACCGGTGCAATCAAAAGTCGGCCTCTTAAGAATAGGCTAAATACAATACTCAACGACACGTAAGGATGCTGTGCTGGTAGCGAAGGAGAGTACCGAAAAACTTTCATTCGCTAGCAAGTGTTGTACACTCCAAAATGTAGCGCGGTGCCGAAAGTTACGGCTCATCGATGCAAAAGTCAGGCGTGTGGCAGTAGTAAATAGTGTATGTTTTTTTCACCGGGGCGCCTCTGTGCCATTGCTGCCAACATCAGCGGATCGAGAACGCTAAAATTTTTAGCCTGAAGCAGCAGAAGGAAAGGTGAAGCAAAACGACGGACGGATTAGGAGAAAACGGGAACGGCAACGAAGACGTCCCGGGATTAAAGTGGAACCTTCGTTTCGATTTGCGGTGCGAAAAGTCTGTGCTGTTTCGTCGCAGATCATCGCCGTGTACCGTGCCCGTTCGCCGCTGGAAAAGTGTGCCCGTTCGCCAAATCGAACGCACTGAAATTCGTGCTGGTGGTACGTGTTTATTCCTTCGCTCGGTCGTTGGTGTCGGAAAAAGGAAGAAAGCAAAAAGGTGAACAGGCGATTTGGTGTGCGGTGGCGGTGCAGGTTGTTGGCCAGCAGTGCCTGTTCGCGCAGCCTGGCTGGTTCTGCTGGTTGTAAAAGAGCCAGTTTTTACCGTGCGTGGCGGGAGTGCAGCTGGTGGAGCAGGAGCGAGAGAAAATAAAAACGATACGTGGGTTTCTACATTGAATTCGCAGCCTCCATTGCCTCTAGATGTCATTGCCATTTAACGTGTGGCACAGTAGGCGGCCGGTCTCGTACACCGTGTCCTGAGCAGTGGAGTTGAGTTCAGTTGATTGTACATTGAAAAATTTTTAGGAAAGGAGCAACGAAATCTAGTTTTCCAGTTGGTTCCCGAGGCTTTGCGTGTGCGTTTGTACATGCGTGCGTGCGGTTGTGGTGGTTTGCGCGAATTGTGCGTGAGAGCAGACAAACAACACCTCCAAAGGTAAAAGCTTCACCGTGTGTGCGTCGACAAAGGAGAGCAAAGAGGATCGAACGTGCGCGAAAGAAGGGACGGGTTGAAGACTGGCCGGTGTACGGTGATAGGTGTGTGTCCGCATGAACATTTGGATGTGCTGTTTTGGGGATGGTTGCGTGTGTGTCTAAGGATTAGGTTCTGGCAGCGATGATGGTGGTGAAGATGGTCGGCACAGTTTTGATTGCTGCAAGACGAGTCCGTTATCCTTTTTCTATTCTTTTTCAGTAGTGGCATCGGTTGGCATCGGGAAACAATCAAAGTGAGATCGACAAACTCGGGCGAGCATTATCGTCAGCCGCGTGTACTACGGTGTGGGCAGTTTTGCCCGGAATCTACTGAGCAAGTGTTTCAACAAGTTCAGTGGAGAGTTAGAGTTGCTGCAAACAGAGAGAGCGAGAGCGAAAGAGAGAGCGAGAGAGATAGATAGAAAGAGAGAGAGAGAGAGAGTGAGTGAGAGAAAAGGAAAGAAAGGAAGAAAAAAAAAAGAGCAGACCAAGAGCAGGGTAGTGATCGGTCAATGCGGCAGTTGCGCGGTGGTTTATGTGAATGTGGTGTGTTGAGCCTGTGGTGCGCGCTCAGCGTATCCTGTTGGAGTGAAACATATAAAAAGCCGTAAGCGGTAAGCTCCCGTTTGCTGTAAAAACAAACCGCATTAACGGCAACCAAAGGCGAAAGTACTTCGAGTGTAAACATAAACACCACAAACCCATCGTTTGCAGGAAGGAAGAGTTAGTTTGGAAGAACAGCAATCGGTGCAACTCTTTCGTGTGCAACTGGCCACGTTTCGTTGGAAGGAATACGTACGAAGCTTTAACTCCATTTTCTACAAGAAGGCTGTGCCTTTGGAGCAAACGACAGAAAAATGACAGAAGAATCCTACCCGAAGACGCTGTACGTCGGCAACCTCGACACATCGGTCACCGAGGACTTGCTGTGCACACTGTTCAACCAGATGGGCTCGGTGAAGAGCTGCAAGATCATCCGGGAGGCGAGCAATGATCCGTACGCGTTCATTGAGTACGCGAACCACACGTCCGCGCAGACGGCGCTCGCCGCCATGAACAAGCGCGTTTTTCTCAAGAAGGAAATCAAAGTGAACTGGGCCACCAGCCCGGGCAACCAGCCGAAAACGGACACCAGCCAGCACTATCACATCTTCGTCGGTGACCTCAGTCCGGAAATCGAGACGGAAACGTTGCGTGAGGCGTTTGCTCCGTTCGGGGAGATTTCCAACTGTCGCATCGTGCGCGACCCGCAAACACTCAAATCGAGGGGCTACGCGTTTGTGTCGTTCGTGAAGAAGGCTGAAGCCGAAAATGCGATCGCGATGATGAACGGACAGTGGCTGGGCTCGCGCTCGATTCGCACCAACTGGTCTACCCGCAAGCCCCCAGCACCGCGTGAAAATTCAAAGGGTAAGACGTCACTATTACATTTTATTACCATTCAAATCCATTTACATTGCGGATAAAAAATAAACTCTTTCAACACCTGTCCAAACGGTGCACAGCAAAGGAATGTAAACTAAATTATTTGTACATCAATACTACAGGCAACATGTTTTTCGAAAGTTATTTGGTTTCATCTTTGTTTAAGTGCATTACTGATTAAATGCTAAATGTTCTGTGGGTGTCAATCTTTTTACTCTACAAAAAACAGGTATCAAAAGTGGCAAAACGCCTGGTTTCGAAGAGATCTATAACAACACCAGTCCCACCAACACGACTGTGTACTGTGGAGGTTTTCCCCCGAACACGATTACCGATGATCTGATCCAGAAGCACTTTGCCCAGTTTGGACACATACACGATACGCGGGTATTCAAGGACAAGGGCTACGCGTTCATACGGTTCGCCAGCAAGGAGTCAGCAGCACGCGCCATCGAAGGCACGCACAACAGTGAGGTGCAGGGCCACCCGGTGAAGTGCTACTGGGGCAAAGAGAACGGTGGGGACGTCAACAGCAACGGTATCAACAATGCGACCGCCTCAGCGATCGCTGCAGCCGCTGCTTCCGGGATGATCGGTATGAACGGCGGCATGGTGAGCCCGCTGCAACAAATGCAGCCAAATGCGGCTGCTGCCGCTGCAGCCGCTGCCAATCTGGCAGCCGTCCATCAGCACAGTGCCAACACGCAGCTCTCGCAAGCTTCGGCCGCCGCGGCCGCTGCCGGTGCTCAGTATCCTTACTCGCCCGCCTACGGCCAGATTGGTGCATACTGGATCCCGGTAAGTGAGTGGCATGGGCTGTCGTGCCACAGCGCGCGACTGTTAGGTCGCAATGGACATCCTCTTCATATCCCCTTGATTCTTTTTCCAGGGCGCATACCCTCAGATACAAACCCAGTACATGCAGCAGGGATATTACGCATATCCGACGGCATACGCTGCTGCGGCCCCGCAACAATCTGGTGCCACAGGTACGATCTTGTTTCTATCCGCGAGAGGTTCAACTTCGAGCGTTTGACTGATCTCAATACTATGAATTTATCCTTTCTGCTGCAGGGTACCGTATGATGCAGCCTAATATGGCCGCTACCGGCTGGGGAATGCAGACTGTACCGACGGTGGCGACGAATGGGGCAGCAGCTGCGGCAGCCGCAGCCGCGGCCGCTGCATCCTCCCAGCAGCCAATGATGTATGCGACAATGCCACAGTTCCAGACGCAATGAGACCTGTTGAACAGTAGTAGTAGTTACGCAACCAGCACCAGCATCGTCAACACCTGTAACAAAACAAATAACAAATCCGACTGTAGCACCCTCAAACACAACACTGGCAATGCGAATAGCACTGCGAACCAATTCGGCAATAGTTTGGTGTCCACCGGTATCGTCACCGGCGGAAGCACTGGCAACAGCAACAGCAGTTGCACCAAAACTTCCTTCGGATTGATGCCGATTCCCTCTACTTCTTCGCCGTTGCTTTCATCCTCCCTATCGTGCACCTCGTCGCCGCCGTCTTCGTCCGTCGTGTGTAGCATCGGCCCCGGCATGCTCCAGCTGTCCGGGGGTGGTGGTGTCAGAAATCATGCCTCAAACTCTCTCGCTGCAGCGATGGTGGCCGCTGCTACGGCAAAGCTAAACAACGGGCTACTGTCCGCACCGCCGGCGTCAACATCAATTATGATCGCTAGTTCCAATGGAATCGTCCGCGGCAGCACTGTTGGTGGCGGCGGTGCCGGTGCGGCCATGCTGCTCGGTGGTCATTCCTACCAAACAGCTCACCCTCAAGCGCACCTGACGGCAGCGAAAGCACTGGCGGCAGCCGTTGCCGCGGCATCCGCTGCTCACCACCATCAACGCAGTGGCCATCCGTTCTCCGTGCCACGCCAACATTCGTTGGCTACGAACTCTTTTACAGCAAAGCGATCCCACTCGGTCGAGACGGCGAAACAGATCCTCGTCACCGGTGGTTCGGCCTCGAAACAATCAGCAACCAAGAGCAATAGCCACGGAAGCATAATCCCCAATAGCACGCCCAATGAGCATGTTTCCAAAACATCATCCTTCGGTGGCGCCGGTGCAGGTCTGGTACTGCCTGTACGAACGATAGTGGCCACAGTTGGTGCTACGAGTACGATAGCGACGCTAGCGTCGCCCGTCCCGTCGACGATCCTTCTCACGATGTCGTCGTACTCCGGTGGTTCCGCCACGAGTCATCCACTGAATCGTTCACCGCCCGCCTGTGGTGATCCATCTCCGTCCCAGAGCGCAGCACCATCATCGTCACCGCTCCCATCCCGTCCCCCGTCGCTGGCCGTGGTGATGAATGATGCACGAACGCAAAGCAATGAAAACGATATCATTAACAGCATGGTGGTCAGTGCGAAGTTCGCTGAGGCTGGGGAACAACAACCGAAACAGCGATCGCCACAGCATCACCACCGCTGTGTGCTCAAACATAAGCTCACGAGTTCCAACGGAGGCGAGCAAACGGAGGAAGACAGTGAGATGAAGCCTCCGCCGTCGGCCAAGCTGCGGTTATCCCGCGCACTGTCGATCACCAGGGACAGCAACGAAGCTAACGAATCACTGATGGCGCACGATTGCTGCAATGGGCGTGCTTCAGTGAACGAGGGAACGGACGAGCATCGAATGGGATCCTAAACCACTAGCCGGCAGGGAATAGTAGCGCAAAAAATTCGCTCCAGTCGAGCGAGAGAGAAAGAGGACGAACCAACGACAACGCGTCTTGAAAGAGTGTCCACTTACGAGGATCAAAATAGCAGGAAAAATCTATAGAGACGACACACGGGGCACGGAGGGATAGATTGGCACTAGAGGAAGAGAGCAAAAGAGCTAATTATGAAGATTCGTGAAGCAGACCGGAGGGAATTCGCTTCCTTCCGATGTTCCCTTTATCACACACATACACACACAGACATACTCTAGCAACAAGACTGCCGGCCGCTGAATGAGACGCGGTTGAGGGACACAAATCATAGCATTTTAAAATCGAGCCAACCGAGCCGTGTTCGGGTGTCCGGTCGCCACCAACAGTCGTTCGTTGCTTCGTTTCGCCATCCTTTTTACCTGTTTTATATCTATTTAGTGGTGGGTTCCTTTCTTGCGCCACGTTTCAACGCACTTTTTGTGCTACGCAAATGCTTTCGCATACACACGCGTGAACGCAGATGCGCAAAGTCCCACACAGCAAGGGATGCAATTTGGTCCCGGCGGAAGCAAAACTTGGTCGAAATGGTCGATTTTTGGTTTTAAATCTGTATTCAAACAAGACGTACCGACCGGCCTTCGTTCGTGGTGGTGCTGGGCATCCGTGGGCACTGAAAACGAAACAACGTGGTAACGGATTCAGAAAAGAGATGGCACACGCGCCCCGCGAAGGGGTGTTCATTTCCGAATAGCCCATTCAGATGAAACGAAGGGGAGAAACTTCATTTAAATGCGTCCGCGTGCTGCTAGGGGAAACAAATATTCAAATGAAGGGTCAGACCGGATGCCTTCCGGATTCGCGTGTGTTTTTGTGTGCGTGCGTTTGGTGCGCTGAGATTCGGAAAGACTGGCCGATCGCGAAAAGAAGAACGTGGGGCATGGGGGTTTTATTTGCTAGGGACTTCAAATGGCCGCTGTAATTCTTTTCATTCTTATCATACTGTTGGCAAATTGAACGATGCCGCTGCCACCTATTCAGGTGTGGGAGCATATGCATAGATGTGTGTGAATGCCGAAAGGCCGAAGTGCAACAAGACGGACCGGGTGCGTTGTGGTGCATCGAGGGAACGGACAACAGCTGACATTATCGAAGTTATCCATTTCTCTTCTTTTACTTTTTCCTTCTGGCGATGGCGATAGGTGCGGTGTGCTTGGCAAGGACTGTAATTGTAAATTAGAAAAAAAGACATCAAATCATGATCACGAGAAGTAGTTAGGATGTGTGGACGACGTCGTCGTCGTCGTTTTTAAGTAGACAAAAACGACAGCACAAGACAGCAGCAGCAGCAGCAGCAGCAGGAAGTAGCAAAACGCGAGAGTACGAAGAAAATACTCACACCGGGGCACGGATTCGGATTCTTTTTCGATCGCGAATCTGTTTTTAAAATGCTTCCTAACTAAACTGGTGGTTCGATCGCATCCTTTGTGCGGCGGGACCCGGCGACGTGGCAACATGTACTATGCAAATGAGAAGGCAAAGAATGGATATTTGTGAACTAAAACAAACAGATAAAATGAATTTAACCGGCTACAGTGAAAGAGATAGATAGAGAGAGCGCACGCGGGATAAGCAATAGTGAGCAGGAAGCGGTTGCAGATTGCGGTAATTTAAATTATTCCATTTTCCGACCTTGCTGGAGGCTGGTCGACGTGGTCGTTAGCGTGATGACGAAAGGAGCGACTAATCGATAGGTAACTGATTTGACAGGCATCGAACGGGGGTTGATAGAAGCAGAACAGGTAAAAGTCTAGCAAGGAGCGCACGAATACGGTGACGAACACGACTGAGACCCGCATTGACCTCAGCCTCGGACCTGCACTCGAGTCTCGAGTATAGGAAAACAACACGCGTACAGACGACCGCACCGATTAAGATAAAAACAATGAAGGCAATTTAATGCATTAAAAAGGAATATATTTATTACCCTCCTGACGCACAGAAGCTCAGCGCGCCTGCGAAAGCGAAACATTCATAGGGAGTGTAACACAGAAACAAAGCAAACGGAAAAGAGCCTTCTTTTGTTTGATCGAGGCAGATCGGATCGTGGGTCGTGGACTAAATAAAATCACACACAGTACAACGGACGCACGAACGACTACAAACGGGAAGTGAAGGAGAGGGTTACATATAGTTGTGAGGGAGGGCCACGGTCGCGGCAAGTTTAGAGCCCGTACCAGTGTAAGTTATTAGTTCAAAAGCTGGCCAAGGAGTTATAAATCGTAAGAGCGAGGCACCGCTAACGGGGGTGACCAAAAAGCGCGCGCGCGCGCAGCACAACAGAGGCCATTCTCCTCGCAGGCGCACGATCAAATCGCGATGCATCGCGCGCACGGAACGAAGGATCGATCCCCGGAGGAACTGACGAAATGACGTGCGGAGTGCGTGTGTTTGTGTGTCTGAGTGGAGTACACCACCCTTTTTGCCACCTACCGGAGCACCGGCCGAAGGGGGCGGCAAACTCAGGAAACGGGCACAGGAGAACGAATCGAGTGTGTCCGAGGTTTTATGTTGTGCGTTTAATTGTTTTTCCTTTTCTGTTATCTTATGTTGCTTTCTTGTTTTTGTTTTCACGTGAATACAGAGCACACATACACACACAGACAGGCAGGGAGAAGAGGGGCGAGCGGACAGAGATTCCGGACTCGACGAAATGAACGACCGACTGCGTATGAGCGAGCCACGGTATGCGCGAGTGAGAGAGTGAATGTGTTTGCGGCCCTGAGTGGGACTCATTTAGCGTAAGGATAGGCTAAGGAACACAAGAAAAAAAGAAGGATTAAGTAATAGCATAATAATGATACATTGATCGTAAGCCGAGCCGAAGCGGATGCGCATAAATGACGCTGTGAATTCCATTCGACTATTGTAGTGTGCTGCCGGCGAGGGGTGCGGGGCAGGCAAGGCAGAGGTTGGCGCCGGAGCATGACGTCGGGAGGAAAATGAAGAATCGAGAAAAAGCGCCCCAGAAGGTGGTTCCTCTGTCTCATCTTCCATTAGCGGCGGACAGTGTCACAGAGAGAGAGAGAGAGAGAGAGAGCTAGTAGAGAAATGAGTCTGTAAGCTGTAAACGGCAAACCTAGGAAACAAATGAACGAAGGAAACATCTGATTGCTAAGCCACAAGGCGTGTGATTTTGTAGCGTTTGCGTTGCGTGTGCGTTGTGGTTTGAAGTAAGCGTAAGCGGCCAACACTAATGAAAACAAATTCGTAATTAGATGCGAATTGTGGTTTAACATGGCAACGAAGTGAACCTCGACGTGGCACGTGACACAGAGCGAGAGAGAAAGAAGAGAAACACTGTAATTAAGGAAATAAAAACAAATGAATCAACAGTTGACGATGATGAGCGGTGATTGTGATGCTTGATGGTCCGTAATTGACTTTTGAATTCTTGAAAACACTTACACCGTACACCGTTGGTAGCGGGGGATGACCATTTTCGAAACCATCGGGCTCTGTTATCTACGCAGTGCGCACTCGAATCGGTTCTTTGTTGTTTCTTTGTGGCACAATGTTTTCGCAAACGGGGGTCCCAGCGTATGGGGCCCGGAGCTAATTGTACAGACAACACGCTCTGTTGGATACGTTCGCCAAAGTAAGGACTTCTGGCGATGGAAAGGAGACACGACACGAGTGCGCGGGAGAACGTGTGGCCAATGATACAGACAGGCTCTACAGCGGTGCCCGATGAGGAGGGGGGTGCCGGTGCTTTAGCGGTAAGAGATATTTCGCTGGGGCTAAAGAAGCGCTAGAAGGTGGTCACTAACCAATTATTTAAGCTGATAAGAAGGGTACGTCGGACGAAGTAGAAATTAGAAGTTAGCCTGTAAGTAATTAAATTTGCGCAAAACTGAAACGGGAACGGAAGCGGAAATGCAAAGCAAAACATTCAAACCACACAGACACGGGCGGAAGGGCCAAACCATACGAACCACACACATACACATACACAAGGCAACGACAAGTGAAAACTGAGAAAGAGTGAATTTAGCGTTAAAGAAAGCATCTTTAGGGAGGTAATAGTTTAAGGTAAGTTCGTTCTGCCACGCCGCGCTAACAGGGGGCAGCGTGTAAGGTTCTGTAAGGTACGAAACAAATGGGCAAATGGGAAGTGAAGGAACTGAAACGCGCAAGTATAAAAGACAAAGAAAACGGCCGATCAGTGATCGGTGTGCGGAGTCCCTGTGAAGCAAACAGGGGGTGGACCCTACGGGACAGGAAAAACTAACTCTTATATGGTGTAGTATTTTAAGGCAATAAGATACGGCTAACGGATAGAGGGATAGTCAGGGCTGCATGTGCGGATTGAAAACGGAAACCTCTGGTACAACGGAAACGGAAATGCTCGCAGAAAACTGATTGCCTCTTTTGTTTCTCGGTTTTAGAGAAACACTAGCTTTAGTTCGCCAAACGAAGGTAGGATACGATGGGCACAGATTGCCGGTTGCAGGACAGAAAGAGCAAGAGGACAGAGCTAAGGCAAGGGAGTCACTGTGGTAAGATAGTTTTTGTGGGTTTGGAAAATGGAAACTGATCGTGGTCAGGACGATGTTGGGGAAGGGAGCGCGGCGAGATCCTCTTCCGAGCATTACTGCGCCCTTTGTCGTCCTGCTGAGGACCCGTCGTGTGGACCGTGCAGCAAACCTTCCTTTCCTAGCGACATTTATTTGCTGCCACAGAGGCAGGGTCCGTACGCAAGTGTGATATATAAAAAAGGGCGAGAGAGAGAGAGAGAGAGCGATTGAGAAGAAGAAGCAAAAGCAAAACAAATGGATGCAAAAAGGGAGAGAAAACTGCAAATCCTAAAAAGACCCTTGCCCGAGAAGACGATGAATCAATTATAGTTATTTTAAAACAGAACAAACAAACAAAAAAATAAGTAAGAAGAGACGGAAGGACGAAAATTGTCGCGCAATGCAGTAATAAACACGAGAGAATGATACAAACTGTGAGAGAGTCTGCGAAGCGAATGGATTCAAAAGTACGGTCACTCTTTTGCTTGTAGCTACTCTGCTTAGTGAAAGAAAATTACCGCTCGGTATCGCTCGTTTTGTTCAGTTTGCTGCTCCATTGTTGTGTTACTTTATTTTGTTATCTTTTGCCACCTTCCTTCCAGTCTTGCTTTATGAAATGTTTTTGGGTTTTTGCGCGTGTTTTGCGTTTGTTTTCTTTTGTTTCCTCGGCTGCAACAATACTCGCGCGCGCTCGCGTTGCTGCACTTACACTTGCCTTTGCTGCGTAAAAGTGCCTATGGTACGGCGCAAATATTCCGCCCGGTCCATACTTTATTTAGCATTAGCGGAAGCTCACCATCCTTCAACGTCCGGCCGTCAGTCAGGATCGTTCTGCATCAAAGCGGCATCATCTCACCACCGTGCGTTCCTGTTCTTTTTAATGCATCAGCCTCATGCTTGTTTGCCTTACTTGCAATGAAAAAAGACCGATCCGCAGGACCACGGCTTATCGATCGATCGATCGGATGGAATGCATTGATTGCGTTGCTGCAAAGTAGTTCTAAGTGAAAAGGAATTTAGGGCAGGAATTGGATCGAACGTGGCTACAATAAATCGGAGCTAAAACCACACTCCGGTGGCTACTGCCTAATCTTGGATAAGTTATTTGTTAAAATGCGCTACGACGACGGTCGTCGGTTGCGACGAATTGGCAAAGATTGCGCAGAAGAATTTAAAGGTTCACTAGTTGCATTCTGCAAACGACACACAATTGTGAAACTGGAAATCGAGAAATGCCTGCGGATTAGCCGCGGACCGCTTTGCAGTGAAAACGGTGAAAAGATTAACGGAAACAATGAACCATAGGGCTAAGCTGTACAACTGTATCTCGTTTGGTTGCGATTTCGGACCAAATTCCGCTATTGGCTGCCGGTACGCCGTTTGGTGTATTCAAAAGGGTAATCTACGATGCGTATGCGTATTGTGCTAAATTCCACGTCTCTTTCTAAAATTCAAATTCGCTTATCCATTATTTCTCCCTGCTGCGGTTCCACTGTTTTTAATGAAAAATGTGTGATTGCTGAGGCATTTTGCTTTGGCGTGTTGTTTAGCTATGAGTGACGATTGATTCTGGGACGATTCCCATCCTCAGCAGTGCCTCTTGGTGTCTCTACAATTCTGAAGAACCCTCACACACGGATGGGATTGTTATTTAGCTACACCGAGAGAGAGAGAGAGAGAGAGAGAGCTGGTGGGGCCAGAATGTTGATGGGTGAAGTGAGAAATGTTTGTTTGATTTACACTCTTTGTCGGGCTTGTTAGAACAATTTTAATGGGCTGTTCTCGAAGCAAGGCAACGGTTTATGTAGTACCGGTATTAGTTCTATTGGTTTCCTCTCAACGGGACACTAAAACATACATCGGAATGGACGTGATTCGACGTCGTCTTCTTTCGGTTTGGAAGCATACAAACATAACGTTTTGCTCAATTTTCTGTTGCTGTTAAGGCATCCTTCGGGCAATTCTGTGTAAACATTGTTGCTGCTTTCCGTATCTATGTTTTGTCCGTTTAAGCAGAAAAAAATCTCAAAGCAAAGACCTTTATCATGAAGATAAGAGTCAGCGTATATGTACCATATAAAAAATGTCCTTGCGCCTCACTCGTGGTATTCTTTTCCCGCATGGCGAAAGGCTTGTTCGAATTTAACAGACCTAAACTATAAGGTAACTGCATATGCTGTTTAAGTTTGTTTTCGTGCGGGCCACACGAATTGCTAATCCTCTCTAGCCCCATCAGAAGACGCCTGGCAGAACCGGACCCCTTTCCGGATGGTACGTAACCGTGACAGTTGCACCGGGAACAGAGCTCACCAAAGAATGTGTTAAGATACGATAAGAGCTACCGGTTGCGATTGACAAACTGCTTAAGTTGTTGCTGCGCGTCTTATCACTGGTTATGGTTCGGTAACATTGCTCGTGTGCGTTTCAGCATTAATTGTAGCACCTTTGTCGTTAGCGAACTACACAGCTGCCTGCGGCAATTGGCTATGTACAAATGTCTGGTGGCCCAACTGCTCGCCAATGCCCCCGAAGTTAGCTATCCTACTCGCGCAGTGACCCGCACAAGGGCGCGACGGGGAGCGATTTTATCTTAGCTATGAAAGGTGAAAACAAAGCGCAACAAAAAACTAACCCCGTGGCACGGTGTGGCAACGAAAAGCAAGAAAAGAACCCGCGACGGCGAACGAGCACACTAACAACAGAACAGGGTAAAGCACTTATAAATCACATAATACTATATTGTAATACACACGACGTAACCTAAACTTAGTAGAAGTTGAGCGCATCGTGCGTTTATCGCTTCTTACGTCAACATAAGGAGGAGAAAGGAGCGTTCCGATCCGCTACCGCTCGCCCGTTTGTGTCGTTGAGGTATAAATTGTGGACAGCGCTAGACGGCGTACGGTCGCGTCTCTTCTGAAACTCGTCCTGCGAGGCAAGGGCAACGGATTGGGCACACATAGGTCCCCCCGACGGGGGGCGCACGTCTCTTCAGCACATGAAAGCGAAAATTCAACGATCAACATAAATAGAACGGCGTGCGATCCACCCGATTGGAGTCGACGGGACCCGGCCCGAGGGGCCAGTCGCGAAAGCGAAGGAGTAATGATGATTGTTGTGCGTCGACCTCAGCTACGACTACGGAGATTATCACTTCCGGCCAACCACCAATGATGATTACAGCGTAACGTCCCCAAAGTCCTGCAGCCACTTCTCGTACGCTGCCAAACTGTGCGGTGCTACCGAGCGCCGGATGCGCTTGAGCGAGTTGTGGAAGTCACTCTCCCGGATGCTGCGCAGCTTGGTCGGGTCCATGTTTTTCACCTCCTCTACGTTCAGCTCTGGAAGAACACAAAAACCCGATTATGGGGGGTTCGATACGCGAATAACTCTCACTCTTGCCTCTGATCGGTTCCAGTGCGGCATCGCGTGCCAAAGCCGTCAGATCGGAGCCGGAGTAACCCTCGGTGAGTTGTGCGAGCCGCTTCAGGTCGGCGTTGCTCAGCGGACTGCCCTGTTTCTGGAGCAACCGGCGCAGCAGCAGTTCGCGCGTATCGCAGTCGGGCAGTGTGACGTAGACCCGCTTCGGGAAGCGCCTTAGCGCGGCCTCATCGAGCTCCTGGGGCCGATTGGTGGCCGCCATCACGACAATCCGGTCTGACTCGGAGCTGGCCGGTAGCCCGTCGAACTGTACCAGAAATTCGGTCTTGAGGCGACGCGTGGCCTCGTGCTCGTTGCTGCTGCGCTCCGACAGGACCGAGTCGACCTCGTCGATGAAGATGATCGACGGTTGGAGTTCACGGGCCACCGCAAACAGGGCCCGCACCAACTTTTCGCCCTCCCCGACGTACTTGCTCGTCAGCGTGGCGGCCGATATGCTGAAGAAGGTGGCCGAACACTCGGTGGCGACGGCCCGCGCGAGCAGCGTTTTCCCGTTGCCGGGCGGACCGAACAGGAGCAACCCCTTGGCGGGCGTCCGCAGACCGGTGAACAGTTCGGGTCGCACCGACGGCAGTATGACCATCTCCTGAAGCGCTTGCTTGGCGACCTCCTGGCCGGCAATGTCCTGCCAGTTCACCTTGGCCCCGCCCTCAACGATCTCGTCCATGATGATCTGCACCAGCTTCGGTTCTACGCCCTTTACCGAGATCGTCGGCTGCGGTGTCTGCGCCGCTTGTGGCTGCTGGTTGCCACCGAGCGGTGTTTTCGAGCGTACCGGTGCCGGGCCGCCTTTCTGGCCGTTACTGCCCGCTTTCCGTATCGGTGAGCTACCAGGAATCTGCCAAAAAAGAGAAGAAAATCCTGTCAGCGAGGACACGCACGCTGCGAAAAAGGGTTCACACTTACCGAAAACTGGCGCCGAATGGCGGGTGGTGTTGCGGCCGGTTTTGGCACAATTTTTGGCATGCCACCGCTGGTCGTCGCGGTCCCTACTCCGTACGCTCCACTGCCGTTCGTCACTAGGCCACCGACAATGCCGACCGACCCACCGGTGGGGGTTGTCCGGCTACCGCCCATGCTTCGGGGCAGGGTTTGCGATTTGTTCATCACCCCCAGGTTGCCGGGGCGCTTGTAGCCAACGGTTAATTTCCGGCCGGATGCTGTCCCGGGAGAGGAGAGATAGCGACGTGATAAATGACTTGGGAGGAGCCGAGGTTTATTCAATATCTCGTCTCGTCCCGTCGTTCACCTCCCCGAGCTACCGATCCAAATCGGTGGATCGGAAACCCATCATGAACCGGCCGGCAATGGCCGGTTAGGGTGCGATTCCGGATTCCGGATACTCCCAAATCCGAATCCCATTTTTTTGTGGAAGCGATATAGGACTAGTGCATGCTTGAGTAATCGAAAATGACTAATAACTCGAAAAGTAAGCGACAGTTCGAAAACCAAAGCCAAAGACAAACTAAAGAAGGGTTAGTGAAAAGTGAAAAAAACAATATACGAAGCGGGTGCAGTCAAGGATTGGGGAAAAGAAATTCAATGCCAGCGAAGCCATAAACTAACGTCTTAAGACAGTTCCGTCGGCAGGCAGGCTGTTGTTGGCCAGCAAAAAATGAGGACGAGTTGAATGAACGAATTAACGACGGCGGCGGCGGCGGCGGTGACGGGTGCAGTAGTGGTGTCGATTCGTAGAGCGCGGAAGGTGTTGGACGAATTCATCGTTATCGTGTTTGACATGGACTTAAAATTGGCCGCTGCCTGTCGCTCCGGCGGAAAGCTACTGGTTAATGGTTAAAGCCAGATGCGGAGTGTACCACTGACAGTCAGGGAGGTCATAAGACCACTTGAAATTGAGGTACAGCTTGTGGTCTGATTGAACTTTCCGGTGAGTGTTGGATTTCACATTAATCTGTGGTTTGTTGTGTCTGTCTGTTAGTAAACTAGTTTGATTATTGCTATCCTCGGTATGTCCTTTGGATACTATTTCGCAGGTTTTTGTTTAGAATTTAGAATTTGGTACCAAATTGGTGAAGCTCTTGGTTTACGGTATTAGGTATTAGAAAATAACCCCTAAGATTTCAGATAAAGCTCTGATAATTTGAAACGTAGTTCAGGGGAATATTGGTCACATAACTCGAACTTCAAACCTAACACAAGAGAAGGACATTTAGGGTGAAACTTCTCGGCACGGCTGACACGGTACGGCGAGAAGGTTCACAAATGTAAGCTTAACAATTGTTTTTGACTCTTTTCATTTCTGCGAGATAGTTTAATGGTCTGTTCAATGAAAGCTGTAAGGTGAAATGAGAACTGAACTTGTGGCCTTCAATTAACCGCTCCTCCATTCTTTACTGAACCCAATAGGCTCTTTTCACTTAGTTTATTTACCTAATGCTCATTTTATCTCATAATAATACTCATTTTTAACACGGCTTCATCCGTAAGAACCGTTACCAGCTTCACTGTTTTGTTCGACTCAAAAACAACATCCTTAAAAAGAGGTTGAAAAGAGTGCAAGATTTTAACTACCTTTTTCCCATGGGGGAAAAACGGACCAGAAAACCTTCACGAAGACAACGGATCCCACTCAAAGGATAACAAGATCCGCGGGCGAGGCTCGCCAAAGTAGCTCCCAAAATCGCAAACAAACAAAAACGAGGCCCAACGGAATCGGGAAGAGTTTTCCGCTGTACCTGGTAGGTTGTTTTTGTCAAGCAGCCGAGTTATGTGCTTCCGACGCCTGCGGCCTTTTCGCAGCGATGCTTGGCCGAAAATGAGATTTTCCGGCAAAGGGACGCCCGCCGGTGGCTGGGAAAAAGTACCATTGTTTATAATTTTTCCGTCGCCCGTCGCCTATTCGATGGCGCACAAAACGGCCAGTGTCGGAAAAGGCGCTCCGATTTCTCACCCTGCCAACGCTGATGGCGATGATGGGAGAATGGTCATACTTATGACCCTAACCTTAAAGTGACAGTGCCGATCCGTTTTCTCTGGTCCATCGCCGGGGTTCGGGGCGAGCTTACCTTCGCTGTTGATTTGCTTAATGGGCAACGTTTGTGGTACGGCGGCCGTCGTCCCCGTCGCCGTCGTCCCCGGCAGCCCCGCCGTAATCCTGGCCGACGTCGGCGTGGTCCTGCCACTGGGGCAATTTTCATTGAACGATATGATCTTGTTCTCGGTGTTGTCGTTCGGCTTCGATTTGACGTCCCGGTAGGCCGTGGTCGTGGTCTGCTGGCCGGACGGAATAAACATGGGAAGCTTAAACTTCCCCGGCCCGGCATTCCGTGGCTGCAGCGTCGAGGACGACGACGACGATGACGACGACGAGGATGAGTTGTGAACGGTGGTGGCGGATGAAGACGACGATGAAGCAGGACGATAAGTGGCAGCGGCATTGGCCCCAGCAGCCAAGGTACGCTGCTCTTCGCCGGGTTCCGCCGTGTGGTTCGTGTCGCTTACTGTGAACGTGTTTTGCCGCCGAACGGCGTGACTTTTCTCTGTCTGTCTACTATCGGCCACCGTGTCAAGGCGTGTCGCCTGCAACATACATTCTAGAGGAACGGGGATGTGCCGAAAAAAAAACGGGGAACGGAAATCAAATCAGACAAATCAGCTCAGGACAACTCATAAACAAAATGGCGTGCACACAAGCGCGCGAGCGCATGCAGACGCGATTACAGGCGACAGGTGCCGACAGGAAGCGTTAGTACGAGGGTTTGAAAAGCTACGGGTATCCGCAAGGGTTACGCCAGGAGCCGTGCGCTACGTTACGTGTGTGCCATGCACTCCGATCAACGGGATTCTACGACTACGACGGACTATGCGCCTCCACCGAACGCGACCATGTGGACGCAGTGTGTTTCGACTTGTCTTCTCGCCCCACCCGGACTGAATACCTACCGAGGAAGTGCAGCCGGTCACGTGCCATCGACAGGTTGGTCTGCATTTTATCGTGCAACCGTTGGGCGCGCTCCCATACCTCGCCCCGGCCACCCCAGCATTCGACGGCGATGCCACGCTCCAGCTCCAGGATGCCCTTCCGGTACAGCTCGATGGCGATCTCTTTCTGATCTGCAATTGGCGTAAAGAAAATGGGTCAGCAAATTGTAATGTTTAATGCGGCAACAGATTACAAAGACATAAAGGTAGAGGTAGAGGTATTCCTTCTTGGGGTATGTTCTAGTTTGACGAGTGAAGCAAAGGCCACATTCAGCAAAGGCCAAGACCTTTTAAGCTACTCTTTCGTGTTATGGCTCAACGTTTGGTTTAGCAAAGCTCAAAAGGTTCTTTATTAAAATTAAAGCGAACTAGCCAAAATAAAAATTTAATAAGAATAAATTAAATAAATGCTTAAATTATACCTAATGGTCGTCGGATTCATAATGTATTCGTATCATTATTTCAGGTATCACTTGAATTTCAGTTCTACAGCAACGTTTGATGCATCTTCTGTTGATGGGTCTTGGCAATGCGTGAGGTTGCCAACGAATTTTATAAATGATCAATGTTCGATGTGAGGCCTCGAACACCATTTGCCTTTTTTATATATTATCGTGTAAAAAATGTGTAAAATGAATCAAAGAGTACCACCAAGAATCTTGTCTTGCAATGGATGCAGGATTTCAGATTACCCCAATCATAACTAAAAATTCATAATACTCTTAATTTTAAGTTACTTCATGAATGCGCCTAGTTGCGGGTAACGATTTATGTGAAATTTTAATTTTAACAACTTTCGAGCGAGCAAAACATATCATAAATATCGAGAAACTAAAGCGTTACACACCAAGGAGATGAATTTTTACTTTTTGAACCCATCTTCCTGAATCGCCTACCAAAGGCTGCACCTAGGGACCTCGCCACTAAACTAATCACCCACTGTTGGGCAGGTTCAACCAGAAAGTCCGTCATCCGTTGATTAGTTTGCGGTGAAATAAAATTAGTCCAACCGTAAGCCGCATCATCCTTAGCCGAACTGTTGCCCGGAGCCCACTCCGGATGATTGCCAGCGCATCTCGGATACCGGGTGGACCCCCGGTTTCACTTTAATCCGACCGCTCGGGGTCTAGGAGCGGTTTAGCATAGGAGATAATTAAATTTTCGCTTTCCGTGACCTTTCATCGGTTCAGAAGTTATCTGGCCCGGTGGCAGGTTAGCTTGCTGTGCTTCGTTCCTCGATATCTTATCCTTTCCGCTTCCCCGAAGTGCCCGACCGTTGGCATTCGACCCATTGAGAGGTATCGAAAAAGGATCAAATATGCATCCGTGGGGCTACAGTGTGCCCCGGAAGGCAGCGGTTGCGGCCCGTGCGCCTTATAAGGTGAAAATTTTGGCATCGAATCTGGCGACTGCATCGCCGGACCAGTTTACCGGGGCGATAGTGGTTTGCCGCAAAACCCAAATATGATGCATTTCATTATCACCGGGCGCATCATCGTCGCCGTTGTCGTCGGATGCTAACCAGCGGAGGGCAAATGTGAAAATCATACGCTTGGCTTGTGGTGGCATATGAGGGAAAGCTGAAAAAAACATCATGTGTCGGTTGACGACAGACAAAAACCAACTGCGGAGGGTAATGCATAGAAAATGAGGCACACCGTATTCGGTGCAGAACATGCTATAGAACGAATTTAACAAGGACAATACATTTCTTCTCTTGCAATGGACGCAAAAGCAGTACAGCGCCACCAGCACGATAGGAGAACTGAAAAGCGTCCTTAAACAGTAAATCGAAGCTTAACTAAGATCCCAAAAGTATTTGCTGCCATCGCGAAAGTTGAAGTTGTTGATAAAAAAGTTGTTGATCAATAACAAATAATTTTCTAGCGTAACCGATTGTTTCGTTTTCAGAAGTAAACTAACCGACGAAGAACGTTAAACGGTCACAAATATGAGTGGGGATGATAAAAATAGCAAGGAATTTACAAAAATCTTTGACAAAAGCGAATCAACACCAAAAAGGAATAGCACAAAGCGCAATAAACATCTCAGCTTCGTCCATTAGTTAAACACATCTCAACTAAAACACAGAGTAGAAGGATAATGGGTCCTTTCTGTGCATACCATTTGACCTAGACTTCATGATGGAGCCAAATTTGGGCATGCTCTCATAATGTTTTAGCATTCAGTTCTAACGATGCCTTCATTCTGGCAAAAAGCGCTCCGTGCTGGTGAGTCATTGGTAAGGCTCAATTACAGTCACGAAACGGTGGAATGATCCTGTAAGCTTGCCAATCCAACACTACGAGGCAAACGGAATTATGGTCTGGAGTTGCAGTTATGGAATGGAACTGAAAAGATATCCAGATTTCCGTGTCGTGTTGAGCCGAAAGTGTAACAAAATTTGACGAAAGAAATAATCATACAAAAAGTTATGCGGCTCAAGAATGACGATGTGGCTATTCACCACAAAGTGTTGGCCAGCGATTCCAAACATGCGAGTCAAACCATGAGATTACTTGAGAAGATACCACATATAATTAGCTTAATCGCTACTTTCATTAAATAAGTCTGGCCAACAATAATACCCGAGAGCTGTTGAAAGTGCTTTATGACAACGCCTAGTCAGCTAGCCTCACGTAAGCCTCTTATGGACACCGATCCTGGTCCTATTTGCATCACCATCCAAATCCAGTCGCAAACCAGGTGCTGCTGCACGGTGTTCCAAATTAGCGGCCATCGTCGAGCGAGACACTAGCGTTCACTCACCATCTGCGAAGATGCTGGCCACCATTCGGAAGGAAGTCGCTCATTACAGCATATGTGTGGGGAAAGTGTTTCGGAAAAGCTCACATCAACGAGACGCGACATCCCTTGGCATCGTGCCCTGGCATGCATCATCACCTGGACGGTGTCACCCTTTCAGCCCCATTGTCGCTGCGCCCCCGGGGGGAGTTTGAAGCGATGACAAGTGGCTGCTGGCTGCTGGTCCAAAGCATAACCCACTCCACACGGACACTGATGGCGGGGTGGTCATGCCTGAGGTTGCTGTTGTCGAGCAAGATCCTTTGACAGCATGCGACCCGTCGGTCGAAGCTTTCGCCCAACAATGGCCGGATGCACTTTTTAATCCAGAGCCCGCTGAAGTATGAATGGAAAAAGGGCTAGTTTGTGGCCATACATCTCCAAGAGGACCTGTGCCGGAGTCTGCTCCTTTATGGGCCAGAGATGAATGGCCTCTCGTCTTTGTTCGCTAGCATCATCAGCATCCGAACCGGTGCGCCCGGACGTAGTTGATGCGAAGCACAGGATGACACCAGCATCGTTGGGCGGTGTTGCAGTACATTCCCTTCTTGACCTTCGGCGACACCCACGCTGCTATAAGGCAAGCAGCATTCCTCGGAGACTGGAACGATGGCTGCGTGGAACGATGGAATTTTGTGTCCCGACCGGGGCGACCCCACCAACTTTGCATTCAAAGAAAACTGTCTTAGCCGCAGAGCAGTGTGTAACTTGCCCAATCGAAAGCAGTAGCCACAACGAATGGGATTGAGTTCGGACGGATGACTTTTTGCCTTCGGCCATCGAGCCCCTCGCCCGGTTTGGGGTGGTGTACTTGGTTCTAGCATATCATGTTGGATCGAAATTTTATTGATTGATCAACTGCTGGCTGCCGAAACACCCCTGACTCCGCTGGCGGTCTCTTTTTAGGCGGTCGAAGCGGGTAGG